>NC_041390.1:440888046-440895872 GCF_002162155.2 Triticum dicoccoides | reverse complement strand
GTGGCGGTGGCGGCACGGCCCAGGCGACGGCGCGGGCAAGCAGCTGCAGCAGCAGGGGAGGAGGCGCGCGCCGGGGCGAGGCCGTGGGGGGCAGCGGCAGCAGCGCTGCGGTCGATGGCAGCAGGCGGGAGTCGCGGTGCGCGGCAGCGTGCGCATGAAAGACAGGGGAGGAGAGGGGGAAGCTCATGGGGCGGAGTAGGGACGGGGCAACGGGCTCGGTGGAGGTCGGGGAGGTCGACGGGGACGAGTGGCGGAGCAAGGCGAGGGGAGGCCGGATCCGCGACGGGGCCTCCGGGATCCGTCCATCTCCGGCGAGGAGGCGGCTTGGCGCGGTTGACGCGGGCATCGGGCGACGACGGACGGCATCGGGCGGGTGCAGGGCGAGCGGCGATGTCGAGGGACGAGCGGGGCGATGCGGGATCGGGTTCGGGGTCGTTGCCCCCGATCCAGATCGAGGAAGCAGAGGGAGGCGTGCGGGGAAACGAGAGGGGGGAGTGGGGGCGTCGGTCGTCTAGGGTTAGGTCGGGCGGCGGCTGGGCCGATTGGACCGGCCTAGTGGATCCAGAGGCCAGCTGGGCCGTGGCCCAGTGGGGGGAGTTCTTCTATTTCCCTTTTTTTGTTAGTTTTGTTTTCTGTTTTTTTTATACTTTGCTTTCTTTTAGTTTCCTTTTATTTTAGTTTTAGTAAATTACCAAAGTGGCACCTAAATAGGATTTTACAAATTATGCCACTGCCACAATAGTTTAATACTTATAAAAATTTAGTTTTGAAAATGTTTATTATTTTTAAAGCATTAAAATAATTGTTTTTGCTACTCTTTTATTCATTTAAGAGTATTTTAACATTTTATAAAAGTGTGGTTTCTCCACCATAATTATCTATGCAATATTTGGTTCACTCCGAACATTTTAGTTTTAATATTTGAAAACTTTTATTGTTTGCCTATTTTTGAATTTGAATTTGAATCAGTTTCGAACTAACTCGAGATTAGCAACTATAAACGAGGTGACGTGGCACCATTAGCAGAGGATCACTGTAGCTTAATTACCTGGGCGTCACAATTCTCCTCCACTACAAGAAATCTCGTCCCGAGATTTAAGCGGTGGAGTAAGGGGCGAAGGTGTTGGTAGCGAAAAACCTAACGAGTCTTCTCGGTCTTGGCTGCCCTTTCGAAGAGGTTGATCCCTTTCGTTGATGTCTTCATTTCACTGCTTCAAGTCACCATGATCAATTTGTCATCCTTTCTTCGGGATCTCCATCGTACTTACGAATAGGTAAGGGGCAGCTCTACAACGATAGGATGTTACAAGGGAAAATCTTCTGGGGGTTTCCCAAGTATGAACATATGAGTATCTCTCGAGTTGAACAAATGAAACACATCGAGAGCAAAGTAAGACAGTGCAATAAGAAGTTTCAAGCGGATAGGCAATCGTTCATTGCCTGAAACAGAGTGTGAATGGGGTTCAGAGCAACGGGAATAAGTATTGTGTCCGATACCAGAATTGATCACTAGGAAGGTGGCTCGCAAATTACATATGAAGTCAATCTCTAGGAATAACTTTGGCAACAGGGTGTATAGGAGAGTCAGGTTTCGATCCTGTGAAATTGTGGGTTATGGGCCCACCATGTGGTTCTTTTTTTTAATAGGAGCAGTGACATCTTGCACGGTCATGATAGCAAGGCATGTCAGGGAGTACCATGTCAGCTATGTCGGCAACAACGTTGGTACCAAGGGCGAGGGACGAATAGAACCATTTTCCTGCTCGTTGAACGAGGCGGGCCAATAGGCAAGGTTCCCGTCCATCGGTGGCTACCGAAATGTCATCAACAATAGTAACAGGGTCTGACTGATAAGGTGGTACACCGAGGTGTTTTCGTAAGCAGGAAAATATTACTGCTTAGATCATATAAACCTCAAGAAAGGTTAAACCAAACAATGGAAAGGATAATATGATTATCAAATTAATCAGAACAATGGAAAGGAAAATGTGTTTAAACACATATATCAGGGGTATATCCTCCCAAAGTCAAGCAGAGGGTGATATCCAAGACAGGATATAAAGTAGAAAACCTTTTAGGTAAGGGGGGAGGAATATCATGATATTACCCATACAACGGTGTTAGGATAAATGATAAATAAAATTTAGCATCGTGCTTCAAATGTTCCTGTTGAAAATCGGAGTACCATTGACATGCTTCGAGATAGCATTGACACAGTCATCAGGTGAAGATCAGACTTTGGAAACACAAAGGATCCATCAGGAATAACTTGTAGAATAAGTCTTACAATTTCCTCACGGAAGAATGGATAACCTTGTTAAAAAGGAAACATTAACAATAGGTCCTCCGGCCAGGTGTACTGGGCAAGACATCACCTTACCGGGTCATAAAGAACATTGTTATTACCCTTGGAAATATATTCCAACCATCATATCTGACCGGGATTCAGATCTGGTCGGTGTTAGGATACCTCAGACTCAGGGTGCCTGAGAAGAAAAGGTGTAACACACATTGACTAGATGATAATGTAAGATCCTTGGAAATGAACTATGGAAGCGAGTTCCAAAACAAGAGTTCATCATTTAACCAATGAGAGGACGAGGAGGTGGCTGATGGACTCAGCGTCAATTCCTCGAGATTTCCAAAAGGATGGATTTTCGCAACTATGTGAATAAGGAGATAACATTTCTCAGATCAGATGACATACGGAGGTATGCTTGAGGAAAACATACACAATTAAACATTTGTTAAAAGGTGCACCCGAATTATGGGGTTATGTAGCATGATCAATGTTAGAACGGTGGTTCAGCAACCGATAGTCTAAGAATGAAATTTCGATCATTAACTTCAAAGCAATAGGGTTGCTAGAAGTGCAGAATCCATACCCCACCGTTCACTTGTGGGTACCCCGGTTGGAATCAACACGAGGACCAAGAAAGAGTGGTGATGGTGAGAAGTATCATTATAGCAAGAATTCTTAAGAGGTGGAGCAATCCTCACAACCTTCTTGACATTAAATATGGTAATACTCCGCGGTAGAACATATCATAAGTCGGATAGCAAGGAACTCAAGGTACAACACAAATCAGGAACAAGTTTTGTGTTGGAGGGAATGCAATAATGTTGTCGATGATAACCCAAATAATCGAGGGCAAAGGATGCTATTTCTCATCAAGAATTCAATTGATATCCTGGAAACACTTAGAATGTTGATGATGATCACGACACTTTTGTGGAGAGGTTTCATGAAGATGTAATCAACCAGCGACGACATCAATTCAAAGGAATGATGAAGCGAAAGGTTATTGGAACCATGGGTACGGCACAACTCGAAATCAAGCTTGTTGTTCAAGGCAAAATGATATGATGAGGAAAATCGACGTAAGCTTAGCTCATTGTCAAATAATTATGCTACGGGAAGAAGGACCGGGTAGCACAGTTAAAATTTAACATGGTAATGATATAGCCGATCAGGCTAGGAGTGACTTGAAGGATTATTAAACTCATAAGCAACGGAGATTAACTTATTGAGTCGGAGTGCGGAATTGATTCACTTGTCGGTGTCCTTGAGGGGTTCTAACAACTCAGAACCCGTTGGAAAAATGGAATCGACGAGAATAATAGTTGATGAAGAACTCGTAAGAAGTTGTGTAGTTCCGTGTTATTCTCGAGACACCAGAGGGTAATACTCGAAGGTAGATCAGAATAAGGATTGGACAGGTATAATGAACTGCAGAAGACAAGTACTTTAACTTGTCCAAGAAATGGATCAAAGGAAGAAATTTTGGTCGAAACCACATCCAAGGATACAAGATGATCTTGTAACAAGGGGATAATTATTTTAAGAGAAGCTTCCATGATCAGGTATACATCGTGTCCATGGGCATGAACACAGGGTTCAAGGTCGACTCCCACTTGTTCAACGCATAACCTTTCATGCACCTCTTGTATTTTGAAAATGACATTAGTTGTTGAAAGTTTTACCTGGTGCAATACCAGATAAGTATGACCCGTGAAATCTTCCGGGTTGCACAGATTAGGGAAGGCATTAGTTCAAACCATCGGGTATCTTAGGAACATATATCACAAACTTCAGGAGTAAATAACACAAGCTCAAAAGTAGAGCATGGATGACAAGGCAGAGGATACAATTTACCAAAGGCATTATGTATCCGAGGAAAGGCTCACAGACTTATTGAATATGAAGGACGCTGTTGGATAAAATCCAACAAAGGATCTGGTGGTCCTCAAGGGATCTGGTGTGAGCATCGGTACTCAACCAGAGGGAGAAACAATGCAAGGAGATCAAACTATAGAAACAACTGACTAATTCAAATCTCAAATGCAAAAGATTTATGATTTCCAATCAAGGGATCATAAGCAAACACTCTGATTAAGGATGGATAAGTTGCGTATGCTTAGGGGTACAATCGATGGCAATCTGATTGGTCGAGAACCAGCTCATGTTTAAAATGATGTATGAGCCGGAAAGATAATTTAAAAGGATCAACTGATGATTGCGTGCATTCACACTCATGTTGAATCAATAGGATCAAAATGACGGTGTCTAAGGATACTAACGAATATTGCCAGACATATGGAAAGCATCCATAATGCAAGCAGACAAGTATTGCAGAGCAATAAGCTACTAAGGATTTTTGGAGGATCGAATAGTATTTCGAAGACCATTGTGAAACACATGAACAACTGGGGGATGAGTAGATACTCTATAAGCGCGAGAATTATCCATAGGGGTATTCAGGTGACAAAGAACATCAAGGCAGTAAGCTCAAAGGATTATCGAAACTACGACGAGTATTTCAGGGTATCCTGTAATAACAAGACCAACTGGGGATGATTGTAAGAATAACAACTGAAAGTAGTTATCCATAAGGGTTGACGGTGGAAGGGGAATTGCAAACGCGATGAACACAAGTCCTCGGGTTAACAGCGGAGAGTATCTTCAGGGTCTTCACGTGCAGCAGACGATCATCAGTAATAAGGGGCTCTCCGGGTGAAAGTGATAACGAGATCCTAATGTTAGATTTAGCAAAATTCATTTAACCCGAATAGAAGAGAGGTTAGAGTCCCAGAGTAAAGGTCGAGGAGCAAAAGATCCTAGTAACACCTGATGGCGACGTGGGCCCAGGGGCCGCACAGCCATGTTTTTGCAATGTCTAGACTCGACTTCGGCCAAGGAGTGTGGAAGGGGGATTCCTACAGGCAGTCGGCTCTGATACCAACTTGTGACACCCTCGATTCAATCGTACACTAATCATACACGCAAACGTGTACGATCAAGATCAGGGACTCACGGGAAGATATCACAACACAACTCTACAAATAAAATAAGTCATACAAGCATCATATTACAAGCCAGGGGCCTCGAGGGCTCGAATACAAGAGCTCGATCATAGACGAGTCAGCGGAAGCAACAATATCTGAGTACAGACATAAGTTAAACAAGTTTGCCTTAAGAAGGCTAGCACAAACTGGGATACAGATCGAAAGAGGCGCAGGCCTCCTGCCTGGGATCCTCCTAACTACTCCTGGTCGTCGTCAGCGGGCAGCACGTAGTAGTAGGCACCTCCGGTGTAGTAGGAGTCGTCGTCGACGGTGGCGTCTGGATCCTGGGCTCCAAGATCTGGTTGCGACAACCAGGTAGAAGGGATAGGGGGAAAAGAGGGAGAAAGCAACCGTGAGTACTCATCCAAAGTACTCGCAAGCAAGGAGCTACACTATATATGCATGGGTAAATGTGTAAAGGGCCATATCGGTGGACTGAACTGCAGAAAGCCAGAATAAGAGGGGGATAGCTAATCCTGTCGAAGACTACGCTTCTGGCCACCTCCATCTTGCAGCATGTAGAAGAGAGTAGACTGAAGTCCTCCAAGTAGCATCGCATAGCATAACCCTAACCGATGATCCTCCCCTCGTCGCCCTGTGAGAGAGCGATCACCGGTTGTATCTGGCACTTGGAAGGGTGTGTTTTATTAAGTATCCGGTTCTAGTTGTCATAAGGTCAAGGTACAACTCCAAGTCGTCCTGTTACCGAAGATCACGGCTATTCGAATAGTTTAACTTCCCTACAGGGGTGCACCACATAACCCAACACGCTCGATCCCATTTGGCCGGACACACTTTCCTGGGTCATGCTCGGCCTCGGAAGATCAACACGTCGCAGCCCTACCTAGGCACAACAGAGAGGTCAGCACGCCGGTCTAAATCCTATGGCGCAGGGGTCTGGGCCCATCGCCCTTTGCACACCTGCACGTTGCGAACGCGGCCGGAAGCAGAACTAGCCCCCTTAATACAAGAGCAGGCTTACGGTCCAATCCGGCGCGCGCCACTCAGTCGCTAACGTCATGAAGGCTTCGGCTGATACCACGACGTCGAGTGCCCATAACTGTCCCCGTGTAGATGGTTAGTGCGTATAGGCCAGTAGCCAGACCCAGATCAAATACCAAGATCTCGTTAAACGTGTTAAGTATCTGCGAACGCCGACCAGGGCCAGGCCCACCTCTCTCCTAGGTGGTCTCAACCTGCCCTGTCGCTCCGCCACAAAGTAACAATCGGGGGCCGTCGGGAACCCAGGCCCACCTCTACCGGGATGGAGCCACCTGCCCCTTCAGCCCCCATCTCCGAAAAGTATCATAAGTAATGTAACTGTGTAAAGTATTTAGTATATGCCCGTGATCACCTCCCAAAGTGATCACGGCCCAGTAGTATAGCATGGCAGACGGACAAGTGTAGGGCCACTGATGGAACACTAGCATCCTATACTAAGCAGTAGGATAGCAGGTAAAGGTAACAACAATAGTAGCAAGGGCAGGCTATGCAGCAGTATAAGATTAACTAAAAGCAGTAACATGCTACACTACTCTAATGCAAGCAGTATAGAGAAGAATAGGTGATATCTGGTGATCAAGGGGGGGCTTGCCTGGTTGCTCTGGCAAGAGAGAGGGGTCGTCAACACCGTAGTCGTACTGGGTAGCAGCGGCGTCGGTCTCGGTGTCTAGCGAGAGAAGAGGGGGGAGAAACAATAAATATTTAAGCAAACAGATGCATAGAGATGCATGACATGACAAGTATCGGTGCTAGGGGTGCCCTATCGCGGTATGAGGTGATACCGGTGAAGGGGGGAAACATCCGGGAAAGTATCCCCGATGTTTCGCGTTTTCGGACAGATGAAACGGAGGGGGTAAGTTGCATGTTCGCTATGCTAGGGATGCGTGGCGGGCGAACGGGCTGCGTATTCGGATTTGTCTCGTCGTTCTGAGCAACTTTCATGTTGAAAATAATTTAATCCGAGTTACGGATTAAAAGATATGATTTTCTAAAGATTTTACTAATTTCTGGAATTTAATTAATTATTTTAAAACAACATTCTCCAGAATAGTGCATGCTGACGTTATCATGACGCCAGCAGTCAACAGGGCGTTGACTGGGTCAACTCACGTGTGGGTCCCGCATGTCATTCACTGTTAGTTAATTAATCAAAGTTAATTAGGTGAAACTAGTTAATTAGGCTAATCTAATTAGGAATAATTAAGTTAATTAATTAATTAATTAATTAATATTTTTATTTTTATTTAGTTTTTTTTAAATCTTTTTTTAAACGTTCTGGGGCTGGGCCCCATGTGTCATTGGCCCTGGGGGCCGTTGCGGATTAGCGAGCGCTACGGGCGCCTGTGCGAGCGCTCTCCCGCAGGGAGCGGCGGGCGAGGCCAGAGGTCAGGGCGGCGGGCTTAGCACGAGGGCTGCTGGAGGCGCGCGGCGGCGCAGGCGGGCGAGCAGCGGGGCCGGCGAGGAGGGGGCGGTCGGCG
>NC_041390.1:440879804-440887462 GCF_002162155.2 Triticum dicoccoides | reverse complement strand
CGCGGGCTTCGGGCGACGACGGACGGCATCGGGCGGGTGCAGGGCGAGCGGCGGAGTCGAGGGATGAGTGGGGCGATGCGGGATCGGGTTCGGGGTCGTTGCCCCCGATCCAGATCGAGGAAGCAGAGGGAGGCGTGCGAGGAAACGAGAGGGGGGAGTGGGGAACGAGGGGAGTGGGGGCGTCGGTCGTCTAGGGTTAGGTCGGGCGGCGGCTGGGCCGACTGGACCGGCCTAGTGGATCCAGAGGCCAGCTGGGCCGTGGCCGAGTGGGGGGGAGTTCTTCTATTTCCCTTTTTTTTGTTAGTTTTGTTTTCTGTTTTTTTATACTTTGCTTTCTTTTAGTTTCCTTTTATTTTAGTTTTAGTAAATTACCAAAGTGGCACCTAAATAGGATTTTACAAATTATGCCACTGCCACAATAGTTTAATACTTATAAAAATTTAGTTTTGAAAATGTTTATTATTTTTAAAGCATTAAAATAATTGTTTTTGCTACTCTTTTATTCATTTAAGATTATTTAAACATTTTATAAAAGTGTGGTTTCTCCACCATAATTATCTATGCAATATTTGGTTCACTCCGAACATTTTAGTTTTAATATTTGAAAACTTTTATTGTTTGCCTATTTTTGAATTTGAATTTGAATCGGTTTCGAACTAACTCGAGATTAGCAACTATAAACGAGGTGACGTGGCACCATTAGCAGAGGATCACTGTAGCTTAATTACCCGGGCGTCACAATTCTCCTCCACTACAAGAAATCTCGTCCCGAGATTTAAGCGGTGGAGTAAGGGGCGAAGGTGTTGGTAGCGAAAAACCTAACGAGTCTTCTCGGTCTTGGCTGCCCTTTCGAAGAGGTTGATCCCTTTCGTTGATGTCTTCATTTCACTGCTTCAAGTCACCATGATCAATTTGTCATCCTTTCTTCGGGATCTCCATCGTACTTACGAATAGGTAAGGGGCAGCTCTACAACGATAGGATGTTACAAGGCAAAATCTTCTGGGGGTTTCCCAAGTATGAACATATGAGTATCTCTCGAGTTGAACAAATGAAACACATCGAGAGCAAAGTAATACGGTGCAATAAGAAGTTTCAAGCGGATAGGCAATCGTTCATTGCCTGAAACAGAGTGTGAATGGGGTTCAGAGCAACGGGAATAAGTATTGTGTCCGATACCAGAATTGATCACTAGGAAGGTGGCTCGCAAATTACATATGAAGTCAATCTCTAGGAATAACTTTGGCAACAGGGTGTATAGGAGAGTCAGGTTTCGATCCTGTGAAACTGTGGGTTATGGGCCCACCATGTGGTTCTTTTTTTTAATAGGAGCAGTGACATCTTGCACGGTCATGATAGCAAGGCATGTCAGGGAGTACCATGTCAGCTATGTCGGCAACAACGTTGGTACCAAGGGCGAGGGACGAAGAGAACCATTTTCCTGCTCGTTGAACGAGGCGGGCCAATAGGCAAGGTTCCCGTCCATCGGTGGCTACCGAAATGTCATCAACAATAGTAACAGGGTCTGACTGATAAGGTGGTACACCGAGGTGTTTTCGTAAGCAGGAAAATATTACTGCTTAGATCGTATAAACCTCAAGAAAGGTTAAACCAAACAATGGAAAGGATAATATGATTATCAAATTAATCAGAACAATGGAAAGGAAATGTGTTTAAACACATATATCAGGGGTATATCCTCCCCAAAGTCAAGCAGAGGATGATATCCAAGACAGGATATAAAGTAGAAAACCTTTTAGGTAAGGGGGGAGGAATATCATGATATTACCCATACAACGGTGTTAGGATAAATGATAAATAAAATTTAGCATCGTGCTTCAAATGTTCCTGTTGAAAATCGGAGTACCATTGACATGCTTCGAGATAGCATTGACACGGTCATCAGGTGAAGATCAGACTTTGGAAACACAAAGGATCCATCAGGAATAACTTGTAGAATAAGTCTTACAATCTCCTCACGGAAGAATGGATAACCTTGTTAAAAAGGAAACATTAACAATAGGTCCTCCGGCCAGGTGTACTGGGCAAGACATCACCTTACCGGGTCATAAAGAACATTATTATTACCCTTGGAAATATATTCCAACCATCATATCTGACCGGGATTCAGATCTGGTCGGTGTTAGGATACCTCAGACTCAGGGTGCCTGAGAAGAAAAGGTGTAACACACATTGACTAGATGATAATGTAAGATCCTTGGAAATGAACTATGGAAGCGAGTTCCAAAACAAGAGTTCATCATTTAACCAATGAGAGGACGAGGAGGTGGCTGATGGACTCAGCGTCAATTCCTCGAGATTTCCAAAAGGATGGATTTCCGCAACTATGTGAATAAGGAGATAACATTTCTCAGATCAGATGACATACGGAGGTATGCTTGAGGAAAACATACACAATTAAACATTTGTTGAAAGGTGCACCCGAATTATGGGGTTATGTAGCTTGATCAATGTTAGAACGGTGGTTCAGCAACCGATAGTCTAAGAATGAAATTTCGATCATTAACTTCAAAGCAATAGGGTTGCTAGAAGTGCAGAATCCATACCCCACCGTTCACTTGTGGGTACCCCGGTTGGAATCAACACGAGGACCAAGAAAGAATGGTGATGGTGAGAAGTAACATTATAGCAAGAATTCTTAAGAGGTGGAGCAATCCTCACAACCTTCTTGACATTAAATATGGTAATACTCCGCGGTAGAACATATCATAAGTCGGATAGCAAGGAACTCAAGGTACAACACAAATCAGGAACAAGTTTTGTGTTGGAGGGAATGCAATAATGTTGTCGATGATAACCCAAATCATCAAGGGCAAAGGATGCTATTTCTCATCAAGAATTCAATTGATATCCTGGAAACACTCAGAATGTTGATGATGATCACGACACTTTTGTGGAGAGGTTTCATGAAGATGTAATCAACCAGCGACGACATCAATTCAAAGGAATGATGAAGCGAAAGGTTATTGGAACCATGGGTACGGCACAACTCGAAATCAAGCTTGTTGTTCAAGGCAAAATGATATGATGAGGAAAATCGACGTAAGCTTAGCTCATTGTCAAATAATTGTGATACGGGAAGAAGGACCGGGTAGCACAGTTAAAATTTAACATGGTAATGATATAGCCGATCAGGCTAGGAGTGACTTGAAGGATTATTAAACTCATAAGCAACGGAGATTAACTTATTGAGTCGGAGTGCGGAATTGATTCACTTGTCGGTGTCCTTGAGGGGTTCTAACAACTCAGAACCCGTTGGAAAAATGGAATCGACGAGAATAATAGTTGATGAAGAACTCATAAGAAGTTATGTAGTTCCGTGTTATTCTCGAGACACCAGAGGGTAATACTCGAAGGTAGATCAGAATAAGGATTGGACAGGTATAATGAACTGCAGAAGACAAGTACTTTAACTTGTCCAAGAAATGGATCAAAGGAAGAAATTTTGGTCGAAACCACATCCAAGGATACAAGATGATCTTGTAACAAGGGGATAATTATTTTAAGAGAAGCTTCCATGATCAAGTATACATCATGTCCATGGGCATGAACACAGGGTTCAAGGTCGACTCCCACTTGTTCAACGCATAACCTTTCATGCACCTCTTGTATTTTGAAAATGAAATTAGTCGTTGAAAGTTTTACCTGGTGCAATACCAGATAAGTATGACCCGTGAAATCTTTCCGGGTTTGCACAGATTAGGGAAGGCATTAGTTCAAACCATCGGGTATCTTAGGAACATATATCACAAACTTCAGGAGTAAATAACACAAGCTCAAAAGTAGAGCATGGATGACAAGGCAGAGGATACAATTTACCAAAGGCATTATGTATCCGAGGAAAGGCTCACAGACTTATTGAATATGAAGGACGCTATCGAATAAAATCCAACAAAGGATCTGGTGGTCCTCAAGGGATCTGGTGTGAGCATCGGTACTCAACCAGAGGGAGAAACAATGCAAGGAGATCAGACTATAGAAACAACTGACTAATTCAAAGCTCAAATGCAAAAGATTTATGATTTCCAATCAAGGGATCATAAGCAAACACTCTGATTAAGGATGGATAAGTTGCGTATGCTTAGGGGTACAATCAATGGCAATCTGATTGGTCGAGAACCAGCTCATGTTTAAAATGATGTATGAGCCGGAAAGATAATTTAAAAGGATCAACTGATGATTGCGTGCATTCGCACTCATGTTGAATCAATAGGATCAAAATGACGGTGTCTAAGGATACTAACGAATATTGCCAGACATATGGAAAGCATCCATAATGCAAGCAGACAAGTATTGCAGAGCAATAAGCTACTAAGGATTTTTGGAGGATCGAATAGTATTTCGAAGACCATTGTGAAACACATGAACAACTGGGGGATGAGTAGATACTCGATAAGCGTGAGAATTATCCATAGGGGTATTCAGGTGACAAAGAACATCAAGGCAGTAAGCTCAAAGGATTATCGAAACTACGACGAGTATTTCGGGGTATCCTGTAATAACAAGACCAACTGGGGATGATTGTAAGAATAACAACTGAAAGTAGTTATCCATATGGGTTGACGGTGGAAGGGGAATTGCAAACGCGATGAACACAAGTCCTCGGGTTAACAGCGGAGAGTATCTTCAGGCTCTTCACGTGCAGCAGACGATCATCAGTAATAAGGGGCTCTCCGGGTGAAAGTGATAACGAGATCCTAATGTTAGATTTAGCAAAATTCATTTAACCCGAATAGAAGAGAGGTTAGAGTCCCAGAGTAAAGGTCGAGGAGCAAAAGATCCTAGTAACACCTGATGGCGACGTGGGCCCAGGGGCCGCACAACCATGTTAGTAAAACTTTTTGCAATGTCTAGACTCGACTTCGGCCAAGGAGTGTGGAAGGGGGATTCCTACAGGCAGTCGGCTCTGATACCAACTTGTGACACCCCCGATTCAATCATACACTAATCATACATGCAAACGTGTATGATCAAGATCAGGGACTCACGGGAAGATATCACAACACAACTCTACAAATAAAATAAGTCATACAAGCATCATATTACAAGCCAGGGGCCTCGAGGGCTCGAATACAAGAGCTCGATCATAGACGAGTCAGCGAAAGCAACAATATCTGAGTACAGACATAAGTTAAACAAGTTTGCCTTAAGAAGGCTAGCACAAACTGGGATACATATCAAAAGAGGCGCAGGCCTCCTGCCTGGGATCCTCCTAACTACTCCCGGTCGTCGTCAGCGGGCAGCACGTAGTAGTAGGCACCTCCGGTGTAGTAGGAGTCATCGTCGACGGTGGCGTCTGGATCCTGGGCTCCAACATCTGGTTGCGACAACCAGGTAGAAGGGATAGTGGGAAAAGAGAGAGAAAGCAACCGTGAGTACTCATCCAAAGTACTCGCAAGCAAGGAGCTACACTACATATGCATGGGTAAATGTGTAAAGGGCCATATCGGTGGACTGAACTACAGAAAGCTAGAATAAGAGGGGGATAGCTAATCCTGTCGAAGACTACGCTTCTGGCCACCTCCATCTTGCAGCATGTAGAAGAGAGTAGACTGAAGTCCTCCAAGTAGCATAGCATAACCCTAACCGATGATCCTCCCCTCGTCGCCCTGTGAGAGAGCGATCACCGGTTGTATCTGGCACTTGGAAGGGTGTGTTTTATTAAGTATCCGGTTCTAGTTGTCATAAGGTCAAGGTACAACTCCAAGTCGTCCTGTTACCGAAGATCACGGCTATTCGAATAGTTTAACTTCCCTGCAGGGGTGCACCACATAACCCAACACGCTCGATCCCATTTGGCCGGACACACTATCCTGGGTCATGCCCAGCCTCGGAAGATCAACACGTCGCAGCCCTACCTAGGCACAACAGAGAGGTCAGCACGCCGGTCTAAATCCTATGGCGCAGGGGTCTGGGCCCATCGCCCTTTGCACACCTGCACGTTGCGAACGCGACCGGAAGCAGAACTAGCCCCCTTAATACAAGAGCAGGCTTACGGTCCAATCCGGCGCGCGCCACTCAGTTGCTGACGTCATGAAGGCTTCGGCTGATACCACGACGTCGAGTGCCCATAACTGTCCCCGCGTAGATGGTTAGTGCGTATAGGCCAGTAGCCAGACTCAGATCAAATACCAAGATCTCGTTAAACGTGTTAAGTATCTGCGAACGCCGACCAGGGCCAGGCCCACCTCTCTCCTAGGTGGTCTCAACCTGCCCTGTCGCTCCGCTACAAAGTAACAGTCGGGGGCCGTCGGGAACCCAGGCCCACCTCTACCGGGATGGAGCCACCTGCCCCTTCAGCCCCCATCTCCGAACAGTATCATAAGTAATGTAACTATGTAAAGTATTTAGTATATGCCCGTGATCACCTCCCGAAGTGATCATGGCCCAGTAGTATAGCATGACAGACGGACAAGAGTGTAGGGCCACTGATGGAACACTAGCATCCTATACTAAGCAGTAGGATAGCAGGTAAAGGTAACAACAGTAGTAGCAAGGGCAGGCTATGCAGCAGTATAAGATTAACTGAAAGCAGTAACATGCTACACTACTCTAATGCAAGCAGTATAGAGAAGAATAGGTGATATCTGGTGATCAAGGGGGGGCTTGCCTGGTTGCTCTGGCAAGAGAGAGGGGTCGTCAACACCGTAGTCGTACTGGGTAGCAGCGGCGTCGGTCTCGATGTCTAGCGAGAGAAGAGGGGGGAGAAACAATAAATATTTAAGCAAACAGATGCATAGCGATGCATGACATGACAAGTATCGGTGCTAGGGGTGCCCTATCGCGGTATGAGGTGATACCGGTGAAGGGGGGAAACATCCGGGAAAGTATCCCTGGTGTTTCACGTTTTCGGATAGATGAAACAGAGGGGGAAAGTTGCGTGTTTGCTATGCTAGGGATGCGTGGCGGGCGAACGGGCTGCGTATTCGGATTCGTCTCGTCGTTCTGAGCAACTTTCATGTTGAAAATAATTTAATCCGAGTTACGGATTAAAAGATATGATTTTCTAAAGATTTTACTAATTTCTGGAATTTAATTAATTATTTTAAAACAACATTCTCCAGAATAGTGCATGCTGACGTCATCATGACGTCAGCATGACGCCAGCAGTCAACAGGGCGTTGACTGGGTCAACTGACGTGTGGGTCTCGCATGTCATTCACTGTTAGTTAATTAATCAAAGTTAATTAGGTGAAACTAGTTAATTAGGCTAATCTAATTAGGATTAATTAAGTTAATTAATTAATTAATTAATTAATGTTTTTACTTTTATTTAGTTTTTTTTAAATCTTTTTTTATTAAACGTTCTGGGGCTGGGCCCCATGTGTCATTGGCCCTGGGGGCCGTTGCGGGTTAGCGGGCGCTACGGGCGCCTGTGCAAGCGCTCGCCCGCAGGGAGCGGCGGGGCGAGGCCAGAGGTCAGGGCGGCGGGCTTAGCACGGGGGCTGCTGGAGGCGCGCGGCGGCGCAAGCAGGCGAGCAGCGGGGCCGACGAGGAGGGGGCGGTCGGCGCAGCGAAGCAACAACGGTGGCGGGGGCGCTGCAGGGCACGCGCGGCGCGGCGCGGCGGTGGCGGCACGGCCCAGGCGACGGCACGGGCAAGAAGCTGCAGCAGCAGGGGAGGAGGCGCGCGCCGGGGC
>NC_041390.1:440750622-440879517 GCF_002162155.2 Triticum dicoccoides | reverse complement strand
GCGGTCGGCGCGGGCTCCGGGCGACGACAGATGGCATCGGGCGGGTGCAGGGCGAGCGGCGGTGTCGAGGGACGAGCGGGGCGATGCGGGATCGGGGTCGGGGTCGTTGCCCCCGATCTAGATCGAGGAAGCAGAGGGAGGCGTGCGGGGAAACGAGAGGGGGGGAGTGGGGAACGAGGGGAGTGGGGGCGTCGGTCGTCTAGGGTTAGGTCGGGCGGCGGCTGGGCCGACTGGACCGGCCTAGTGGGTCCAGAGGCCAGCTGGGCCGTGGCCCAATGGGGGGGGTTCTTTTATTTCCCTTTTTTTGTTAGTTTTGTTTTCTATTTTTTTTATACTTTGCTTTCTTTTAGTTTCCTTTTATTTTAGTTTTAGTAAATTACCAAAGTGGCACCTAAATAGGATTTTACAAATTATGCCACTGCCACAATAGTTTAATACTTATAACAATTTAGTTTTGAAAATGTTTATTATTTTTAAAGCATTAAAATAATTGTTTTTGCTACTCTTTTATTCATTTAAGAGTATTTAAACATTTTATAAAAGTGTGGTTTCTCCACCATAATTATCTATGCAATATTTGGTTCACTCTGAACATTTTAGTTTTAATATTTGAAAACTTTTATTGTTTGCCTATTTTTGAATTTGAATTTGAATCGGTTTCGAACTAACTCGAGATTAGCAACTATAAACGAGGTGACGTGGCACCATTAGCAGAGAATCACTGTAGCTTAATTACCCGGGCGTCACAGTCCATAACCGGGGACACGGCTAACCATGATTAGTTTAATACACTCTGCAGAGGTTTGCGCACTTTTCCCCACAAGACTCGATCGCCTCCGTTTGGTGTCTCGCACTACATGGTGTTTGAGAAGACGGATGACCGAGACATAGTCTTTCAGAAGCGCTAGCACCTTACGATCGGGTAGACCGTACCACCTACATCCCCTACATCTGCTAGTCTACCACTGTAAGAGTTCGCACGACTTAATCAACTATGCTAGAGCCCATAATAGGTTGTGGCTGCACACGGAAGTTTCTAGCATGAAAAATCTCATGATCCCTTTGAGCCTGGGTGGCGGTCCCAAAGAAAACAGGCAAATCCTGGATTACCCAGGTGCCTCAATCCACCCAGATGTGTATTTAAGTTGCCACCTTAGATAAACCATTAATTAACCAACTCACATCTGTCATGGATATCACTCACCCAATCCTCGTCTACTAGCATAGCATGGCATAATATGCAAACCTAGAAGTAACTCCCAAGGGTTTGATAATAAAACAGGTGATAGGTACTACCTCATCTACTTCCCATCCCACAATTTAATTAGATCCTAATCATACAATGTTTGAGGATTGAACTAATGCAATAAAACTGGGTAGTAGAAAAGGTATGATCAAAGTGTTACTTGCGTTGCTGATGATCCGCGAAACCTAGCGATTCGAAGTAACAGGCGGCGCACTCCGGGTATTCTATCATAGACAAACAAACAAACATACAATAATCACTCATCTAATGCACAGGTAAAAGTCAAATAAGAGATCTAACCAGAAAGTTCAACTTAAGAACTCCGGTTTGCAAAAAGAATCAAATCAAACGAAGCAACGAAAGTCAAACGGCGAAAGAAAACAACTTTTTTCTACTAATCTGGATCTAAGTCAAATTTTACCATAGCAAAAACTTGTTTAAGTTGGTTAAACGGATAGAGGGTTTCGAGACGAAATTCCAGGCGCTTGAATCGCCTGATTCCGATAAACGAGCGAAAAGTTATACTAAAATGAAAATCGGATCAGAAATCGCGATCAGAAAAATCGCGGATTTAATCCGAGAAAAATAAAAACGACGAACGTTCGCTAGAATGAACGAATGGACGAACGCTCGCTAATTAAATAAATCGGAAAAACCGATCTATTTTAAAAAAACCGAAACTAAAAACGGCGGCACGGATTTCGAGGCGACCTCGGGCGGCGAGGCGGCGGCGGGCGGCGTGCGGCGGCGCGGGGTTCGAGGGGCAGCGGGCTAGGGTTTGGCTCGGGGCTGGGCTACCCCGGCTTTTAAAGCCTGCCGGGCCAGAGTCCCAGGCGGACACGGCCCGGTTAGGTCGGTGCGCGTTTTTTTAATAATTACGCACGGAAGAAAAATAAAAAGAAATACTAAACGGACTCCAAAAATCCTAAGATAAATTTTCCCGGGCTTCTAAAATCAAGGCGCACAAGGTGAACATTTATTTGGGGCCTAAATGCAATTTTGAAAAACGCACATTTTTCCTAAATTCAAATAAAATAACGAAAAACTCCGAAATAAAATCTTATTTGATTTTATTATTAAATCCTCAATATTTCTTTATTTTGGGAAAGTTATTTTATTCCCTCTCTCATATTTTTGTAATAGAAATAATTGATGATAAAATAATTAAAATCAAATGATCCTATTCTCAAAATTTGAGAAAACTCAAATATGAAAATAATGAATTTCCCAACTCTCTCCGTGGGTCCTTGAGTTGCATAGAAATTTCTAGGATCAAACCAAAAGCAAAGTAAATATGATATGCATTGATGATCTAATGTATAACATTCCAAATTGAAAATTTGGGATGTTACAATAAATTTCAGATTTTTGTTCATAGGAAAACCATGAATATCTTTAGGAAGTTTGGCTCTAAAAAGAACTCCAAGGGTGTTATTGGGGAGTCATCCGGTAGTAATCTCCATCCTTGGAGGTTGGCGGAAGTACGGCCGTGTGAATGGCCACACACCCCATTCCTGGAAGAGTCTGGAATCTTTTAGGAGTTCGCACAATATGCTACTGATGCCGGCCTCACCGACCTCATCGTAGATGAGTGTGAACAGCACCAAATCCTCACAAACATCTTTGTTCAAAGCTTTACTTTCCTGCCTAGGAATAATCTTCCTGAAGTGAGTTTTGATTTATATGCTGAAAACCATCAGATACCACTTACTGAATTTTGTGACATATGCATGATCCCTTCTGATGGGAGCTTAGCCAAGCCAAGGCTGGCGGAGTTTGAGACCTTTTATCGCACTTTGATAGTGGGAGATGAGAGAGGGGTGTCAGCTATCACTGCCGTTGGCTTGCATTTTCCTGCGGTTCATTACTTTGCTCTTTTCGTTGCAAAATGCTTGCTTGCTAGGGAGAAGGTGGGTGCACTTAGTTGACCAGACCTTGTTGTTTTACGTCGTGCATTAGAGGGCGACAACACTTATAACTTGGGAGCTATTATGGCTCGTCGCCTCCACCTTAATAAATCCAAGGGTAAAATTCATGGTGGGATTTATGCTACTCGTTTGGCGGCTCACTTCGAGGTTGAGATACGCCCTCATGATTACCCTCTTACCAAGGTTTACCTAGACCATGCTGCCATGGATCACCACCATTTTACTGATGATAAATCTCCTGACATTCCTATTCCTTATAACCTGGTTTTTAGCATTGAAACTCGTGATATTATTCCACTGCCTGCTCCTGCTTTGTTTGATTCTGTTGCCAGGGGTGGATATAGGATTATGCCTACGGACATCATCGCCTACCGGAACGCCCAGGCTGCTGCAGAGGCAATGGAGGAGCCTTAGCAGTGGGATCAGTGTATGCCCGCTCCTCAGTACCCCAACTACTATCCAGGCTACTGATCGATTAGCAAGTTAGGCCAAAAGCCGACATTATATTCATGTCCACTTATTCATCTTGTCGGTGTTCACACTTTTTCATTGTATCATCCATGCTTAAATTTATTTTTCTTGCTTTCTTCTTGTGTGTTTGGAAAACCTTAGAAAAACCAAAAAAATAGTTGTAGTTAGTTTACTTTCTATGCATGCTTAGTAGTAATATGAAAAAGAAAACCCAAAAAGATTTCCTTGTTATTCTTTTGCTTGTTGGGAGCTTTCCCGTGTAAATAGTTTTTCTCATTGCTGCTTTTCCCTTTTATTTGCTTGTTCAAGAAAACCAAAAACTCCAAAAATATTTCAGTGTGTTTCTCTGGATTTCTTTTCTTTTTATTCGACTTGTACCAAGGAGAAGACCACGATGAAAATGTTGAGTGGCTCTCATATGAATAATTGTTGAACTAATAAAGAGCTCATTTTACCTGGTCTTCTCCTATTGAATAAAATGTTTGCAGATTCTAGCTTAGTCCACGGCACTCTTGCACTATTATTATTTTCATATCATTCGGTCGTGCAAGTGAAAGGCAATACTGACGATATTCGATGAACTGGTCGTGGCAGAGAGAAACTCGTATGAACTCGACTTGTTCTGTTTGTGTAAATATGTTTAACCTAGTATCCATGATTCAGCCCATTATGATTAAACATGTTTACAATGACAATTAGAGATTATAGTTTCTCATGCCATGCATAAGTAGCTGAGAGTGGATAATGATTTATCTTGGATATCAACATTGCGTTAAAACGATTGTGATGAAGTATGATGATATGGCATCCTCTTATGAATGTTCAAGTGGCTTGACTTGGCACATGTTCACGCATGTAGTTGAATCAAAACCAACATAGCCTCTATGATATTTATGTTCATGGTGATCATATCCTACTCATGCTAGTGTACAATGTTACTTATGCATAATGCATGTTCATGATCGTTGTTGCTCTCTAGCTGGCCCTTCTCAATCTAATTGCTAGCCTTCACCTGTACTAAGTGGGAATTCTGCTTGTACATCAAAAACCTTGAACCCAAATTTATTCCAGATGAGTCCACCATACCTACCTATATGCGGTATTACCCTGTCGTCCTAAGTAAATTGGCATGTGCCACCTCTAAAAACTTCTAAACATATATCCTTTTTGTGTGCCTAGATCGTTCATGGAACGATGGGAGGTGGTCGATATCTTCCATTCTAAGCGGGTTATTCTCAGCTTGAGTGTTTATTCACTCGCCAAAGCACAAGAAAAGGGCGGTAATAGGGATGCCCAGTCCCAAACTGCAAACACAAAAAGAGTTAATCTCTCAAATAATCAAACAAAAACTCCCAATGGAGTCAAAACATTTACTTTTTATTGCTTGGGAACCGCCACTAGCTTGCTTAGCATGGGAGATATTGATAACTGATGGTCGTGAAGTAAATGAGAAGGGTGCATGTCTCAAAATATCATTTATCTCTATTTTAAAAAACTTGAGCTCTGGCACCTCTGCAAATCACTGCTTCCCTTTGCGAAGGGACTATCTATTTACTTTTATGTTGTGTCATCACCTTCTAAAACAAGCGCTAGAACATGAGAGCACATCTTTCATGACTTTATGCATTGTGTGTAGCTAATGTTGGGTGCATTGCTACCTCTTGAGCATGCGTTGGTTTTCCCTTGAAGAGGAAAGGGTGATGCAGCAAAGTAGCGTAAGTATTTCCCTCAGTTTTTGAGAACCAAGGTATCAATCCAGTAGGAGACAACACACAAGTCACCTGGTACCTGCACAAACAATCAAGAACCTGCAACCAACGCGATAAAGTGGTTGTCGGTCCCTTCACGGTCACTCGCAACAGTGAGATCTGATAAAGATAGTAAAGTAAATATTTTTGGTATTTTTGTTGTATAGATTGGAAAGTAAAGATAGAAAAATAGTAAACAAGATGCGATGTAAATAAAAGAGGTACAATATAATAAGAAAGAGACCCGGGGGCAGGTTTCACTAGTGGCTTCTCTCAAGATAGCATGTATTACGGTGGGTGAACAAATTACTGCCGAGCAATTAATACAAAAGCGCATAGTTATGAGAATATCTAGGCAATGATCATGAATATAGGCATCACGTCCGTGTCAAGTAGATCAAAACGATTCTGCATCTACTACTATTACTCCACACATCGACCGCTATCCAGCATGCATCTAGAGTATTAAGTTCATAAGAACAGAGTAACGCTTTAAGCAAGATGACATGATGTAGAGGGATAAACTCAAGCAATATGATATAAACCCCATCTTTTTATCCTCAATGGCAACAATACAATACATGCCTTGCCGCCCCTACTGCCACTGGGAAAGGACACTGCAAGATTGAACCCAAAGCTAAGCACTTCTCCCATTGCAAGAAAGATCAATCTAGTAGGCCAAACTAAACCGATAATTCGAAGAGACTTGCAAAGATATCAAATCATGCATATAAGAATTCAAAGAAGAACCAAATAATATTCATAGATAATCTTGTTCATAAACCCACAATTCATCGGATCTCGGCAAACACACCGCAAAAGAGTATTACATCGAATAGATCTCCAAGAACATCGAGGAGAACTTTGTATTGAGAATCAAAGAGAGAGAAGAAGCCATCTAGCT
This sequence comes from Triticum dicoccoides, assembly GCF_002162155.2. Taxonomy (NCBI): domain Eukaryota; kingdom Viridiplantae; phylum Streptophyta; class Magnoliopsida; order Poales; family Poaceae; genus Triticum; species Triticum dicoccoides. Next base: position 440,873,220 of record NC_041390.1, on the reverse strand, counting down.
AATAACTATGGACCCGGAGGTCTGTGGTAAACTACTCACGCTTCATCGGAGAGGCCATGGTGTAGATGTAGAAGCCCTTCGTGATCGATTCCCCCTCCGGCAGATCGCCGGAAAAGGCCCCAAGATGGGATCTCACGGGTACAAAAGGTTGCGGCGGTGGAAAAGTGGTTTCGTGGCTCTCTGTGATCAACTAGGGTATAAGAGTATATATAGGTGGAAGAAGTACGTCGGTGGAGCTACGAGGGGCCCACAAGGGTGGAGGCGCGCCTACCCCCTGGGCGCGCCCTCCCGCCTCGTGGCATTCTAGACTTCAACTCCAAGTCTTCTGGTTTGCTTTCGATCCAAGAAAGATCATCGCGAAGGTTTCATTCAGTTTGGTATTCCTTTTCTGTGAAACTCTAAAATAGGTAAAAAAAAGAAACTGGCACTGGGCCTCAAGTTAATAGGTTAGTGATACGTCTCCAACGTATCTATAATTTATGAAGTATTCATGCCAAGTTTACAATAGTTTTATATGATTTTGGTATGATTTTATTAGAACTAACCCGGATTGACGTTGTTTTTAGCAAAACTATCATGGTGTTGTTTTTGTGCAGAAATATAAGTTCTCGGAATGCGGTGAAAATCAACGAAGCATTTTTTGGAAAATATAAAAAATACTGGAACAAAAATCTACTGGGGGGGAGTCTCATGGGTCCCACGAGGGTGGGGGCGCGCCCACCCCCCTGGGCGCGCCCCTGTGCCTCGTGGACTTCTCGTGGGGCTCCCTAACTTGTTCTCGACGCCAACCTCTCCTATAAATGCCCAAACCCTCGGAAAATAACCTAGATTGGAAGTTCCGCCGCTGCAAGCCTCTGTAGCCACAAGAAATCAATCTAGGCCCTCTCTGGCACCCTGCTGGAGGGGGCCATCATCACCGGAGGCTATGGAGGAGGATCCCGGAGGGGCCATCATCACCATGAAGGCCAAGGACCAGAGGGAGAACCTCTCCCCGTCCAGGGGGGAGGCCATGGAGGAGGAAGCACAAGGGGGAGAACCTCTGCTCCTCTCTCTCGGTGGCACCGGAGTGCCATCGGGAGGGGAATCATCGCCGCGGTGATCGTCTTCATGAACATCACCATCATCATCACCATCCTCATCTCTTTTACGCGGTCCACTCTCCCGCACCCTGCTGTAATCCCTACTTCAACATGGTGCTTTATGCCACATATTATGATCCAATGATGTGTTGCCATCCTATGATGTTTTGAGTAGATTTCCTTTGTCTATGGGTTGATTGATGATCTAGATTGGTACAAGTTGTATGTTTTATTTTGGTGTTCTCCTATTGTGACCTCCGTGTCGCGCAAGCGTGAGGGATTCCCGCTGTAGGGTGTTGCTATACGTTCATGATTCACTTATAGTGTGTTGCTTGAGTGACAGAAGCATAAACCCGAGTAAGGGGGTTGTTGCGTATGGGATAAAGGGGACTTGATGCTTTAATGCTATGGTTGGGTTTTACCTTAATGATCTTTAGTAGTTGCAGATGCTTGCTAGAGTTCCAATCTTAAGTGCATATGATCCAAGAAGAGAAAGTATGTTACCTTATGCCTCTCCCTCATATGAAATTGCAATGACGACTATCGGTCTTGTTAACAATTGCCTAGGACAATTCCGCACACCGACCCATCATTATTCCACACTCGCTATTTATAATATTTAGCAATATATTCTAAGTTTATGATATCAGCACCTACTTTCATATTTTTGCTCTCCGATACCATGCAAAGTTATCCTCTTCATACCCACAACGTAGTTTTATTTCTCGTTTCTAGTTGGAAACAAACGTTCGGTGTACGTAGAGTCGTATCAGTGGCAGATAGGACTTGAGAGAATATTAATCTTACCTTTAGCTCCTTGTGGGTTCGACACTCCATACTTATCACTTCCACCTTTGGGAATTGCTACGATGATTCCCTGCACTTGGGGATTATCAAGCTCTTTTCTGGCGCCGTTGCCGGGGAGCAATAGCGTGGGGTTGATATTCTCGTGTGTGCTTGTTTGCTTTCTTCACTAAGTACATTTTGTTTTTCCTTTTTTGTTTCTGTTTAGTTGTGGGTGAAACATACAAAAAAATAAATAATTAAAATACAAAAAATTACTTTCCTCTCATGCCTAAAAAGTTTTTCAATAAGAGAAGTGATTGGAAGATTATGCATTGAAGAAATGAGGGTCGACCTTGAGCACTTGTGTTCATGCTCATGGAAACAATGTAAAAAAATTCATGGAAGCTTCTCTGAAAATAATTATCCCCTTGTATATATCCATTGTATTATAAAAATAATGTGCCAAGCTTCGGTTTTAGGATGATTAGATTGCTTGTTTACTATGTACGGTACAAAAACAGAAACTTTGGCTGTAGCACGTGATTTTACATTTTTTACTGGAAAGTCAAATGGGTCTGAAACTTTTGCACATTACTTATGTACAAATTTTTTAAATTTTCATATTTTTTTAGAATTTTTTGGAGTTACAGAAGTTTACTAAACTTCCAGATTACTACAGACTGTCATGTTTTTGACAGATTATGTTTTCTATGAGTTGTTCGCTTATTTTGATGAATCTATGGGTAGTATCGGCGGGTATAAACCATGGTGAAGTTGGAATACGGTAGATATAGTTCTAGTATGAAATTGGAATAAGTTTGCAATAGTACCTAAAGGTAGTGATTTGCTTTATTACACTAACGGATCTCACAAAGTTTTTGTTAAAGTTTTGTGTGGATGAAGTGTTCGAAGATCGAGGAGCTATCGATATGAGAAGAATAGAGAGAGGCAAGAGCTAAATCTTGGGTATGCCCAAGGCACCCCAAGTAAATTTTTCAAGGATACTCAAGCATCTAAGCTTGGGGATGCCCCGGTTGGCATCCCATCCTTCTTCTTCAACAATTATCGGTATACCTTGGTTTTTGTTTTGTTCACATAATTTGTGTCCTTTGTGTTTTTGTTTTTTCCTTTAAGAACCATGCTAGTATGAGATAGCTCTTTATTGATTTATAGAATACTTTGTGTTCTTCACTTATCTTTTAAGTATGATCTTATATAATTGCTCTTTGTGCTTCACTTAAATCTTTTGAGTGTGGTTTTATAGAATGCTTCGTGTGCTTCACTTATATATTTTGAGCTTGGATATTTGTTAGTCTATATTAATTGTATAATGCTCCATGAACTTCACTTATATCTTTTGGAGTATGAATAATACTATCATCTAAAGTGGATTTAGAAGAAGTTTGCTCCCACTATTCCGAATGAGGAGAATTTTGCTTATGTGGAGATTAGTAAAATTTCTATGCTCGTAGATCATGAAAAGAATGCTTTATGTGATGGTTATATTGTTGAACTCATTCATGATTCTACTGAAAATTATTATGAGGGAGGAATACATGCTTGTAGGAGTTTCAATAATATCAAGTTTCCTCTCTATGTGCTTAAAGTTTTGAAGTTATACTTGTTTTGCCTTCCTATGCTAGTTGATTCTTGTTCCCATAAATTGTGTGCTCACAAAATCCCTAGGCATAGGAAGTGGGTTAGGTTTAGATGTGCTAGTCATATTCTTCATGATGCTCTCTTTATGTTTCAATTCTTATCTTTTATGTGAGCATCATTGAAATTATCATGCCTAGCTAAAAGGCATTAAAAAAAGCGCTTGTTGGGAGACAACCCAATAGTTACCCTTATTGTTTTTGTGTGTTTTAATGGTTAATATACTGTATTAATCATGTATTATAGCTTTTGTTTCAATGAAGTGCCAAGTAAGACCCTTGGGAAGGCTTGGGTGAAAGTTAATGTAATCTTGCTGTAAAAACAGAAACTTTGCGCTCACGAGATTAGCTGTCATTTTTTACAGAAGAGTGCGATTGAGTTTATTCTTTTTTAGAAGATTAATAGACAAATTACTCACGTCCACCAATTTATTTCAGAATTTTTGGAGTAGGAGAAGTATTGTTGGTTTTCAGATCAATACGGACTATTCTGTTTTTGACAGATTCTGTTTTCATTGCATAGTCTGCTTGTTTTCTAGTTTCTATGGCTTATATTTCTCAATGTAAATTGTAGAAATTATATGGTATAGTAGGCATTGTGTGAGAAAAATTATTATCCTTGTCTTTGACAGTACCAAAGTGAATGGTTTACTCTTTATCATACTAACCTATCTCACGAAGTTCCGTTAAGTTTTGTGTGCTTGAAGTTTTCAAGCTTTGGGTGAGATATCGATATGAGGAGAATAAGGAGTGGAAAGACCTTAAGCTTGGGGATGCCCAAGGCACCTCAAGGCAATATTCAAGGAATACTAAAGTGCCTAGGCTTGGGGATGCCCCGGAAGGCATCCCCTCTTTCGTCTTCAAAACTATCGGTATACCTTACTCGGAGCTATATTTTTATTCATCACATGATATGTGTTTTGCTTGGAGCGTATTTTAAATTTTACTTGTTGTTGGAATAAAATCATTGGATCTGAAATCTTGAGTGAAAAAGAATCCTCCCATGGCTAGCTAATTATTTGACAACTCAGCATTCTTCACTTATATCTTTTTGGAGTAGTTTGTCATTTACTCACGCGCTTCATGTATATCCTATGAGTAAATGGTTGAATGAGTTGAATATCATAAATCTGAATTTATATATGTTTCATATGCTTATAAGTTAGTCCAAAAAATAATATAAAAGAGCATATTAAAGCCCATTAAACATCCAAAACAAATAATATAATAGCATGGAACAATAAAAAATTATAGATACGTTGGAGACGTATCAAGCATCCCCAAGCTTAATTCATGCTCGTCCTCGAGTAGGTAAATGATAAAAACAGAATTTTTGATGTGGAATGACACCTAACATAATTATCAATGTAATTTTCTTTATTGTGGCATGAATGTTCAGATCCGAAAGATTCAAGATAAAAGTTTAATATTGACGTAAAAATAATAATACTTCAAACATACTAATAAAGTAATCATGTCTTCTCAAAATAACATGGCCAAAGAAAGCTATACCTACAAAATCATATAGTCTGGCTATGCTCTATCTTCATCACACAAAATATTTAAATATGCACAACCCCGATGACAACCCAAGCAATTGTTCCATACTTTTGATGTTCTCAAACTTTTTCAATCTTCACGCAATACATGAGCATGAGCCATGGACATAGCACTATAGGTGGAATAGAACGGTGGTTGTGGAGAAGACAAAATGGAGAAGATAGTCTCACATCAACTAGGTGTATCAATGGGCTATGGAGATGCCCATCAATAGATATCAATGTGAGTGAGTAGGGATTGCCATGCAACGGATGCACTAGAGCTATAAGTGTATGAAAGCTCAAAAAGAAACTAAGTGGGTGTGCATCCAACTTGCTTGCTCATGAAGACCTAGGGCATTTTGAGGAAGCTCATCATTGGAATATACAAGCCAAGTTCTATAATGAAAAATTCCCACTAGTATATGAAATTGACAAAATAGGAGACTCTCTATCATGAAGATCATGGTGCTACTTTGAAGCACAAGTGTGGAAAAAGGATAGTAGCATTGTCCCTTCTCTTTTTTTCTCTTATTTTTTTATTTTTTATCTATTTTTTATTTGGTCCTTTCTAATTTTTATGGCCTCTTTTTTTCATCCAGAGTCTCATCCCGACTTATGGGGGAATCATAGTCTCCATCATCCTTTCCTCACACGGGACAATGCTCTAATAATGATGATCAACACACTTTTATTTACTTACAACTCAAGAATTACAACTCGATACTCAGAACAAAATATGACTCTATGTGAATGCCTCCGGCGGTGTACCGGGATGTGCAATGAATCAAGAGTGACATGTATTAAACATTATGAATGGTGGCTTTGCCACAAGTACGATGTCAACTACATGATCTTGCAAAGCAATATGACAATGATAAAGCGTGTCATAATAAACAGAGCGGTGGAAAGTTGCATGGCAATATATCTCAGAATGGCTATGGAAATGTCATAATAGGTAGGTATGGTGGCTGTTTTGAGGAGGGTAAATGGTGGGTTTATGGTACCGGCGGAAGTTGCGTGGTACTAGAGAGGCTAGCAACGGTGGAAGGGTGAGAGTGCGTATAGTCCATGGACTCAACATTAGTCATAAAGAACTCACATACTTATTGCAAAAATCTATTAGTTATCTAAACAAAGTATTACGTGCATGCTCCTAGGGGGATAGATTGGTAGGAAAAGACCATCGCTTGTCCCCGACCGCAACTCATAAGGAAGACGATCAAAAAATAAATCATGCTCCGACTTCATCACATAACGGTTCACCATACGTGCATGCTACGGGAATCACAAACTTTAACGCAAGTATCTCTCAAATTCACAACTACTCAACTAGCATGACTCTAATATCACCATCTTCATATCTCAAAACAATCATAAGGAATCAAACTTCTCATAGTATTCAATGCACTTTATATGAAAGTTTTTATTATACCCATCTTGGATGCCCATCATATTAGGACTAATTTTATAGCCAAAGCAAATTACCATGATGTTCTAAAAGACTCTCAAAATAATATAAGTGAAGCATGAGAGATTAATAATTTCTATACAAAAACCACCACCGTGCTCTAAAAATATATAAGTGAAGCACTAGAGCAAAATTATCTAGCTCAAAAGATATAAGTGAAGCACATAGAGTATTCTAATAAATTCCGATTCATGTGTGTCTCTCCCAAAAGGTGTGTACAGCAAGGATGATTGTGGTAAACTAAAAATCAAAGACTCAAATCATACAAGACGCTCTAAGCAAAACACATATCATGTGGTGAATAAAAATATAGCCTCAAGTAAAGTTACCGATAGACGAAGACGAAAGAGGGGATGCCTTCCGGGGCATCCCCAATCTTAGGCTTTTGGTTGTCCTTGAATTTTACCTTGGGGTGCCTTGGGCATCCCCAAGCTGAGGCTCTTGCCACTCCTTGTTTCAAAGTCCATCAAATATTTACCCAAAAACTTTAAAACTTCACAACACAAAACTTTAACAGAAAATCTCGTAAGCTCCGTTAGTATAAGAAAATAAACCACCACTTTAAGGTACTGTAATGAACTCATTCTTTATCTATATTGGTGTTAAACCTATTGTATTCCAACTTCTCTATGGCTCATACCCCCCGATACTAGCCATAGATGCATCAAAATAAGCAAATAACACGCGAAAAACACAATCTGTCAAAAACAAAACAGTCTGTAGCAATCTGTAGGTTTTAGAATATTTCTGTAACTCGAAAAAATCTGAAAAAATAGGAAGACCGGGATAATTTGTATATTGATCTACTGCAGTAGGAATTGGTTTTTTAATTGCTCTGGTAAAAAATGAAAATTATTTTTGTGAGCGCATACTTTCTGTTTTTATCAGCAAGATCAAACAACAATCACCCAATAAGATCCTAAAGGCTTTACTTGGCACAAACACTAATTAAAACATTAAAAACACAACCATAATAGAGGCTAGATGAATTATTTATTACTAAACAGGAACAAAAAGCGAAGAAAAAAATAAAATTGGGTTGCCTCCCAACAAGTGCTACCGTTTAACGCCCCTAGCTAGGCATAAAAACAAGAATAAATCTAGGTATTGTCATCTTTGGTATGCAATCCATAAGTGGCTCTCATGATAGATTTATAAGGCAATTTAATTTTCTTCCTAGGAAAGTGTTCCATGCCTTTCCTTAACGGAAATTGGAATCCAATATTTCCTTCTTTCATGTCAATAATTGCACCAATCGTTCTAAGGAAAGGTCTACCAAGAATAATAGGACATGTAGGATTGCAATCTATATCAAGAACAATGAAATCTACGGGCACATAATTCCTATTTACAACAATAAGAACATCATTAATCCTTCCCATAGGTTTCTTAATGGTGGAATCCGCAAGATGCAAATTTAAAGAACAATCACCAAATTCACGGAAACCTAACACATCACACAAAGTTTTTGGAATCGTGGAAACATATCACCCAAATCACATAAAGCATAACATTCATAATCTTTAATATTAATTTTAGTAGTAGGTTCCCACTCATCATAAAGTTTTCTTGGGATAGAAACTTCTAGTTGAAGCTTTTCTTCATAGGATTACATTAAAGCATCAATGATATGTTTAGTAAAAGCTTTATTTTGATTATAAGCATGAGGGGAATTTATCACGGATTGCAACAAGGAAATACAATCTATCAAAGAGCAATTATCATAATTAAATTCCTTGAAATCCAAAATTGTGGGTTCATTGCTATGTAAAGTTTTGACCTCTTCAATCCCACTTTTATTATTTTTTGCATCAAGATCTAAAAAATCCAAATCATTGGGACGCCTTTTAACTAAAGTTGACTCATCTCTAGTCCCATATTTATCAAGATTCATATTGGAAAATAGAGATTTAATAGGAGTCACATCAATCACTTTTAGATCTTCATCATTATTATCATGAAAACTAGAAGAACACGCTTTCACAAAGCAATCTTTTTTAGCATGCATCCTAGCGGTTCCTTCTTTGCACTCATCAAAGGAAATTCTCATGGATTTGAGAGACTCATTGATATAATGTTTAGGTGGAGTAGATCTAAGTTTCAAATAATCAACATCAAGAGAAATTCTATCCATGTTCCTAGCCAATTCATCAATCTTAAGCAATTTTTCTTCAACCAAAGCATTGAATTTCTTTTGCAAACTCATAAATTCTTTAACACTAATCTCAAAATCAGAGGGAATCTTATTAAAATTTCCATAAGAGTTGTTGTAGGAATTACCATAATTATTAGAGGAATTACTAGGAAACGGCCTAGAATTAAAATTTCCTGTATACGCGTTGTTACCAAAATTGTTCCTACCAACAAAATTCACATCCATAGATTCATTATTATTCTCAATCAAAGTGGACAAAGGCATATCATTAGGACCGGAAGAAACACTTTTATTAGCAAACAATTTCATAAGTTCATCCATCTTTCCACTCAAAACATTAATCTCTTCAATCGCATGAACTTTTTTACTAGTGGATCTTTCGGTGTGCCATTGAGAATAATTAACCATAATATTGTCTAGGATTTTAGTAGATTCTCCTAAAGTGATTTCCATAAAAGTGCCTCCCGTGGCCGAATCTAAAAGATTTCTAGAAACAAAATTCAATCTGGCATAAATTTTTTGTATAATCATCCACAAATTCAAACCATGCGTTGAGCAATTATGAATCATTAATTCCGTCCTCTCCCAAGCTTGTGCAACATACTCATGATCAAGTTGCTTAAAATTCAAAATATCGTTCCTAAGGGAGATGATCTTAGCGGGAGGAAAATACTTAGAGATAAAACCATCTTTGCACTTATTCCATGAATCAATACTATTTTTAGGCAAAGATGAGAACCAAGTTTTAGCATGATCTCTAAGCAAAAACGGAAATAGCTTCAATTTAACAATATCATTATCCACATCTTTCTTATTTTGCATATCACACAAATGAACAAAGTTGTTTAGATGGGTAGCGGCATCTTCACTAGGAAGGCTAGAAAATTGATCTTTCATAACAAGATTCAACAAAGCGGTATTAATTTCACAAGATTCAGCATCGGTAGTAGGAGCAATTGGAGTGCAATAAAATCATTGTTGTTGGTATTGGAAAAGTCACACAATTTGGTATTGTCTTGAGCCATCGTGACAAATAATCAATCCAACACACAAGCACACAAGAGGCAAGCAAAATGAGACGAACGGAAGAAGGGCGAATAAAACAGAAAATTGTGAACTGGGGGAGAGGAAAACTAGAGGCAAATGGCAAATAATGTAATGCGAGGGAGAAGAGTTTATGATGGGTACTTGGTATGTCTAGACTTGGCATAGATCTCCCCGGCAATGGCGCCAGAAATCCTTCTTGCTACCTCTTGAGCATGCGTTAGTTTTCCCTTGAAGAGGAAAGGGTGATGCAACAAAGTAGCGTAAGTATTTCCCTCAGTTTTTGAGAACCAAGGTATCAATCTAGTAGGAGACAACGCACAAGTCACCTAGTACCTGCACAAACAATCAAGAACCTCGCAACCAACGTGATAAAGGGGTTGTCACTCCCTTCAGGGTCACTTGCAAAAGTGAGATCTGATAAAGATAGTAAAGTAAATATTTTTGGTATTTTTGTTGTATAGATTGGAAAGTAAAGATTGCAAAATAGTAAATGAGATGTGATGTAAAAGAGATGCAATATAATAAGAAAGAGACCCGGGGGCCATAGGTTTCACTAGTGGCTTCTCTCAAGATAGCATGTATTACGGTGGGTGAACAAATTACTGCCAAGCAATTGATAGAAAAGCGCATAGTTATGACAATACCTAGGTAATGATCATGAATATAGGCATCACGTCCTGTCAAGTAGATGAAACGATTATGCATCTACTACTATTACTCCACACATCGACCGCTATCCAGCATGCATCTAGAGTATCAAGTTCATAAGAACAGAGTAACGCTTTAAGCAAGATGACATGATGTAGAAGGATAAACTCAAGCAATATGATATAAACCCTTCTTTTTATCCTCGATGGCAACAATACAATACGTGCCTTGCTGCCCCTACTGTCACAGGGAAAGGACACCGCAAGATTGAACCCAAAGCTAAGCACTTCTCCCATTGCAAGAAAGATCAATCTAGTAGGCCAAACTAAACCGATAATTCGAAGAGACTTGCAAACATATCAAATCATGCATATAAGAATTCAGAGAAGAATCGAATAATATTCATAGATAATCTTGTTCATAAAGCCACAATTCATCTGATCTCGGCAAACACATCGCAAAAGAGTATTACATCGAATAGATCTCCAAGAACATCGAGGAGAACTTTGTATTGAGAATCAAAGAGAGAGAAGAAGCCATCTAGCTAATAACTATGGACCCAGAGGTCTGTGGTAAACTACTCACGCTTCATCGGAGAGGCTATGGTGTTGATGTAGAAGCCCTCCGTGATCGATTCCCCGTCCGGTAGATCGCCGGAAAAGGCCCCAAGATGGGATCTCACGGGTACAGAAGGTTGCGGCGGTGGAAAAGTGGTTTTGTGGCTCTCTGCGAACGATCCAGGGTATAAGAGTATACATAGGTGGAAGAAGTACGTCGGTGGAGCTACGAGAGGCCCACGAGGGTGGGGGCGTGCCTACCCCCTGGGCGTGCCCTCCTGCCTCGTGGCATTCCAGACTTCAACTCCAAGTATTCTGGTTTGCTTTCGGTCCAAGAAAGATCATCGCGAAGGTTTCATTCCGTTTGGATTCCATTTGGTGTTCCTTTTCTGCGAAACTCTAAAATAGGCAAAAAAACAGAAACTGGCACTGGGCCTCCTGTTAATAGGTTAGTCCTAAAAATAATATGAAAGAGCATATTAAAGCCCATTAAACATCCAAAACAGATAATATAATAGCATGGAACAATCAAAAATTATAGATACGTTGGAGACGTATCATGCATCATGACTGGATCTTTTCTACCGTGAATTACAATGTTTATGAAGGAAATATGCCCTATAGGAAATAATAAAGTTATTATTTATTTCCTCATATCATGATAATTATTCATGCTAGAATTGTATTAACCGGAAACTTAGTACATGTGTGAATACATAGACAAACAGAGTGTCACTAGTATGCCTCTACTTGACTAGCTCATTAATTAAAGATGGTTATGTTTCCTAACCATAGACATGACTTGTCATTTGATTAACAGGATCACATCATTAGGAGAATGATGTGATTGACTTGACCCATTCCGTTAGCTTAGCACTTGATCGTTTAGTATGTTGCTATTGCTTTCTTCATGACTTATATATGTTCCTATGACTATGAGATTATGCAACTCCCGTTTACCGAAGGAACACTTTGTGTGCTACCAAACGTCACAACGTAAATGGGTGATTATAAAGGTGCTCTACAGGTGTCTCCGAAGGTATTTGTTGAGTTGGCGTATATCGAGATTAGGATTTGTCACTCCGATTGTCGGAGAGGTATCAATGGGCCCACTCGGTAATACACATCACTATAAGCCTTGCAAGCATTGCAACTAATGAGTTAGTTGAGGAATGATGTATTACGGAACGAGTAAAGAGACTTTCCGGTAACGAGATTGAACTACGTATTGAGATACCGACGATCGAATCTCGGGTAAGTAACATACCGATGACAAATGGAACAATGTATGTTGTTATGCGGTTTGACCGATAAAGATCTTCATAGAATATGTGGGAGCCAATATGAGCATCCAGGTTCCGCTATTGGTTATTGACCGGAGACGTGTCTCGGTCATGTCTACATAGTTCTCGAACCCGTAGGGTCCGCACGCTTAAAGTTCGGTGACGATCGGTATTATGAGCTACCTTTGCGTGTGCGTAGTAAATTTTTGAAATTACTACGTTCCCCAATAGTTTGTCGCTGCTTGGACTTTGGAGGTGCTCTGCATTTATGTTTTGCGGTCTCAGAAAGGGCTAGCGAGATACCACTATTGTCATATTATATCATGGTTGTTTTGACAACGTGTTGCCATTTGAAATGTCTTATTATTCTCGCTAGCTGATTATGTCATTGATATGAGTTAATATAATCTTTAAGATTTATTGTCGGCATGGTTAGTTATAATGTTGGCTGAAAACCTGGGTGTTGTTTGAGCTTATTTATGCAAACAAGAGAAAAGGAGTTTGTAAAATTTTTACTTTTTCACTTTCAGTTTATCAACTAAATTGCTTGAGGACAACCAAAGGTTTAAGCTTGGGGGAGTTGATACGTCTCCAACGTATCTACTTTTCCTAATGCTTTTCCTCTTGTTTTGGACTCTAATTTGCATGATTTGAATGAAACTAACCCCGGACTGACGCTATTTTCAGCAGAACTACCATGGTGTTGTTTTTGTGCAGAAATAAAAGTTCTCGAAATGGAACGAAACTTTGCAAGGATTTTTTATACAATGAATAAGAATTTCTAGAGCCAAGACCTACCGGAGAGGGGCACCTGGGTGGGCACAACCCATGAGGGCGCGCCCCCCTCTCCTAGTGCGCCCAGGTGGGTTGTCCCCACCTGGTGGCCCTGCAGACCCTGAAACCGATGTTATAAAATCCTATTTTTCCAGAAAAAAACAGGGAGAAAGAATTATCGCGATCCATGAGATGGAGCCGCCGTCACCTCCTGTTCTTCATCGGAAGGCCAGATCCGGAGTCCGTTTGGGGCTCCGGAGAGGGGGGGTCTTCATTCTTCGTCATCACCAACCCTTCTCCATCGCCAATTCCATGATGCTCCCCACCGGGAATGAGTAATTCATTTGTAGGCTCGCTAGTCGGTGAGGAGTTGGATGAGATTCATCATGTAATCGAGTTAGTTTTGTTAGGGCTTGATCCCTTGTATCCACTATGTTCTTAGATTGATGTTGCTATGACTTTGCCATGCTTAATGCTTGTCACTTTGGGCCCGGGTGCCATGATTTCAGATCTGAACCGTTTATGTTATCACCATTATATCCATGTTCTAGATCCGATCTTGCAAGTTATAGTCACCTACTACGTGTTATGATCCGGCAACCTCGGAGTGACAATAGTCGGGACCACTCCCGGTGATGACCGTAGTTTGAGGAGTTCATGTATTCACTATGTGTTAATGCTTTGTTCTGGTTCTCTATTAAAATGAGGCCTTAATATCCCTTAGTTTCCAATATGGCCCCCGCTGCCATGGGAGGGTAGGACAAATGATGGCATGCAAGTTCTTTCCATAAGCATGTATGACTATTTAGGGAATACATGCTTACATTATATTGACGAACTGGAGCTAGTGTCGTATCGCCCTAGGTTATAACTGTCTCATGATGAATATCATCCAACAAGTGACTGATCCAATGCCTATGAATTTATCTTATATTGTTCTTGCTAAGTTACTACTGCTATCATCACTGTTACACTTGCTACAAAATTACTGTTATCATTGTTACCGTTATTGTTGCTGTTGCTACTATTATCAAAACTATCATACCACTTTGCTACTGATCACTTTGCCTCCCCTTGTGTGGTTGAATTGACTCTCCTTGTGTGGTTGAATTGACAATTCAGCTGCTAATACCTTCAAATATTATTTGGCTCCCCTTGTGTCGAATCTATAAATTTGGGTTTGCTACGTCTTGAGGTTGCGTTGGTTATCCCCGAAGAGGAAGGGATGATGCAACAGAGTAGCGTCAGTATTTCCCTCGGTTTTTGAGAACCAAGGTATCAATCCAGTAGGAGCCCACACTCAAGTCCCTCGTACCTGCACAAAGCGATAGCTACTCGCAACCAACGCGATTAGGGATTGTCAAGCCCTTCACGGTCACTTACGAGAGTGAGATCTGAAATATAGAATATTTTTGGTATTTTTGATATAAAGATGCAAAGTAAAAAAGTAAAAGCAAAGTAAATAGCAAAACAATATAAAAGTGATAGAGATTGATATGATGAGAATAGACCCGGGGGCCATAGGTTTCACTAGTGGCTTCTCTCAAGAGCATAAGTATTCTACGGTGGGTGAACAAATTACTGTTGAGCAATTGATAGAATTGTGCATAATTATGAGAATATCTAGGCATGATCATGTATATAGGCATCACGTCCGTGACAAGTAGATCGAAACGATTCTGCATCTACTACTATTACTCCACTCATCGACCGCTATCCAGCATGCATCTAGAGTATTAAGTTAAAAACAGAGTAACGCCTTAAGCAAGATGACATGATGTAGAGAGATAAATTCATGCAATATGAAATAAACCCCATCTTGTTATCCTCGATGGCAACGATACAATACGTGCCTTGCTTCCCCTTCTGTCACTGGGTAAGGACACCGCAAGATCGAACCCAAAGCTAAACACTTCTCCCATGGCAAGAACTACCAATCTAGTTGGCCAAACCAAACGGATAATTCGAAGAGACTTGCAAAGATAACCAATCATGCATAAAAGAATTCAGAGAAGATTCAAATATTATTCATAGATAGACTTGATCATAAACCCACAATTCATCGGTCTCAACAAACACACTGCAAAAAGAAGATTACATTGAATAGATCTCCACAAGAGAGGGGGAGAACTTTGTATTGAGATTCAAAGAGAGAGAAGAAGCCATCTAGCTACTAAATATGGACCCGAAGGTCTGAGGTAAACTACTCACACTTCATCGGAGGGGCTAGGATGATGTAGAAGCCCTCCGTGATGACGGCCCTCTTCCGGCGGAGCTCCGAAACAGGCCCCAAGATGGGATCTCGTGGATACAGAAAGTTGCGGCGGTGGAATTAGGGTTTTTGCTTCTGTTCTAATCGTTTGGGGGTACGTGTGTATATATAGGAGGAAGGAGTACGTCGGTGGAGCACCGAGGGGCCCACGAGGCAGGGGGCGCGCCCTAGGGGGTGCCCCCTACCCTCGTGACCACCTCTTTGATCCCTTGCAGTAGGGTCCAAGTCTCCTGGATCACATTCGGTGAGAAAATGACGTTTCCGAAGATTTTATTCCGTTTGGACTCCGTTTGATATTCTGTTTATCCCAAACACTGAAATAGGCAAAAAACAGCAATTCTGGGTTGGGCCTCCAGCTAATAGGTTAGTCCCAAAAATAATATAAAAGTGGAAAATAAAGCCCAATATAGTCCAAAATAGTAGATAATATAGCATGGAGCAATCAAAAATTATAGATACGTTGGAGACGTATCAGGCATCCCCAAGCTTAATTCCTGCTCGTCCTCGAGTAGGTAAATGATAAAAAGAGAATTTTTTATGCGGAATGCTACTTGGCATAATTTCAATGCAAATCTTCTTAATTGTGGTATGAATATTCAGATTAGAAAGATTCAAGACAAAAGTTTATATTGACATAGAAAATAATAATACTTCAAGCATACTAACAAAGCAATTATGTCTTCTCAAAATAACATGGCCAAAGAAAGTTATCCCTACAAAATCATATAGTCTGGCTATGCTCCATCTTCCCCACACAAAGTATTTAAATCATGCACAACCCCGATGACAAGCCAAGCAATTGTTTCATACTTTAAATTTTTCAAAACTTTTTCAATCTTCACGCAATACATGAGTGTGAGCCATGGATATAGCACTATAGGTGGAATAGAATGGTGGTTGTGGAGAAGAGAAAAAGGAGAAGATAGTCTCACATCAACTAGGCGTATCAACGGGCTATGGAGATGCCCATCAATAGATATCAATATGAGTGAGTAGGGATTGCCATGCAACGGATGCACTAGAGCTATAAATGTATGAAAGCTCAACAAAAGAAACTAGTGGGTGTGCATCCAACTTGCTTGCTCACGAAGACCTAGGGCAATTTGAGGAAGCCCATCATCGGAATATACAAGCCAAGTTCTATAACATAAAATTCCCACTAGTATATGAAAGTGACAACATATGAGACTCTCTATATGAAGAACATGGTGCTACTTTGAAGCACAATATATGAGACTTGCTATATCATGGTGCTACTTTGAAGCACAAGTGTGGAAAAAAGGGATAGTAGTATTGCCCCTTTTTTGGGCCTTTTTTTTCTTTGGCCTTTCTCTTTTTTGGGGGACAATGCTCTATTGAATGATGATCATTACACTTCTATTTATTTACAACTCGATACTAAAACAAAGTATGACTCTATATGAATGCCTCCAGTGGTGTACCAGGATATGCAATGAATCAAGAGTGACAAGTATGAAAGAATTATGAACGGTGGCTTTGCCACATATACTATGTCAACTACATGATCATGCTAAGCAATATGACAATGATGGATATGTCATGATGAACTAGATGGTGGAAAGTTGCATGGCAATATATCTCGGAATGGCTATGGAAATGCCATAATAGGTAGGTATGGTGGCTGTTTTGACGAAGGTATATGGTAGGTGTATGATACCGGCGAAAGTTGCGCGGTATTAGAGAGGCTAGCAAAGGTGGAAGGGTGAGAGTGCGTATAATCCATGGACTCAACATTAGTCATAAAGAACTCATATACTTATTGCAAAAATTTAGAAGTTATCAAAGCAAAGTATTACACGCATGCTCCTAGGGGGATAGATTGGTAGGAAAAGACCATGGCTCGTCCCCGACCGCCACTCATAAGGAAGACAATCAATAAATAAATCATGCCCCGACTTCATCACGTAACGGTTCACCATACGTGCATGCTACGGGAATCACAAACTTTAACACAAGTATTCTTTAAATTCACAACTACTCAACTAGCATGACTTTAATATTATCACCTGCATATCTCAAAACAATTATCATGCTTCAATATTTTCTTAGTATTCAACACATTCAAAAGAAAGTTTCATAAATCTTGAATACCTAGCATATTATTATTAGGCAAATTACCATGCTATTAAGAGACTCTCAAATTAATTTAAGTGAAGCCTGAGAGATCAATAGTTTCTTTAAAACGAATCCACCACCAGGCTCTAAAAGATCTAAGTGAAGCACATAGAGCAAAATTATAACGCTCAAAAGATATAAGTGAAGCACATAGAGAAAAATTATCTAGCTCAAAGGATATAAGAGAAGCACATATAGAAAAAATATCTAGCTCAAAAGATATAAGTGAAGCACATAGAGTATTCTATCAAATTTTAATTCATGTATCGCTCTCTCAAAAGGTGTGTACAGCAAGGATGATTGTGGCATACTAACAAACAAAGACACAAATAATACAAGACGCTCCAAGCAAAACACATATCATGTTGGTGAATAAAAATATAGCTCCATGTAAATTACCGATGGAACTGGACGAAAAGAGGGGATGCCTTCCGGGGCATCCCCAAGTTTTGATTTTTTTTGGTGTCCTTGGATTATATTGGTGGTGCCATGGGCATATCCAAGCTTAGGCTCTTGCCACTCCTTGTTCCATAATTCATCAAAAGAATTCACCCAAAACTTGAAAACTTCACAACACAAAACTCAAGATAGAAAACTCATGAGCTCCGTTAGCGAAAGAAAAAAAGACCACTTCAAGGTACTGTAATGAACTCATTATTTATTTATATTGGTGTTAAACCTACTGTATTCCAACTTCTCTATGGATTATAAACTATTTTACTAGCCATAGATTCATCAAAATAAGCGAACAACACACGAAAAACAGAATCTGTCAAATTCAGAACAGTCTGTAGTAATCTGTAGCTAGCGCAAAATCTGGAACCCCAAAAATTCTAAAATAAATTGCTGGACGTGAGGAATTTATCTATTAATCATCTGCAAAAATAATTAACTAAATATCACTCTTCAAATAAAAATTACAGCAGTTCTCGTGAGCGCTAAAGTTTCTGTTTTTTACAGCAAGTTCAACAAGACTTTCCCCAAGTCTTCCTAACGGTTCTACTTGGCACAAACACTAATTAAACA
Source organism: Triticum dicoccoides (assembly GCF_002162155.2). NCBI lineage: Eukaryota > Viridiplantae > Streptophyta > Magnoliopsida > Poales > Poaceae > Triticum > Triticum dicoccoides. The sequence goes on along the minus strand of NC_041390.1, from coordinate 440,854,793 downwards.
CAAAAAAACACAACCAAAACAGAGTCTAAATAATTTATTTATTACTAAACAGGAGCAAAAAGTAAGGAATAAAAATAAAATTGGGTTGCCTCCCAACAAGCGCTATCGTTTACCGCCCCTAGCTAGGCATAACGAGCAAGAATAGATCTAGGTATTGCCATCTTTGGTAGGCAATCCATAAGTGGCTCTCATGATAGTTTCATATGGTAATTTTATTTTCTTTCTTGGAAAGTGTTCCATGCCATTTTTTAATGGAAATTGAAATCTAATATTCTCTTCCTTCATATCAATAATCACACCAACCGTTCTAAGGAAAGGTCTACCAAGAATAATAGGGCAAGAAGGATTGCAATCTATATCAAGAACAATGAAATCTACGGGCACATAATTCCTATTTTCAACAATAAGAACATCATTAATTCTTCCCATAGGTTTCTTAATAGTGGAATCCGCAAGATGCAAGTTTAGAGAGCAATCATCAAAATTACGGAAATCTAGTAAATCACACAAAGTCTTGGGAATAGTAGAGACACTAGCACCCAAATCACACAAAGCATAAAACTCATGATCTTTAATTTTAATTTTAATAGATGGTTCCCACTCATCATAGAGTTTTCTAGGGATAGAAACTTTCAACTCAAGTTTTTCTTCATAAGATTGCATCAAGGCATCAACAATATGTTCGGTGAAGGCTTTATTTCGACTATAAGCATGTGGAGAATTTAGCACGGATTGCAACAAGGAAATACAATCAATCAAAGAGAAATTTTCATAATTAAGTTCCTTGAAATCCAATATAGTGGGTTTAGCAACATCTAGATTTCTATTTCTTTCAATCCCACTTTCATCAATTTCATCATTAAGATCTAAACACTCCAAATTTTTAGAACGCCTTCTAGGTAAAGGAAGATCATATTCAGTTTCATCAAGATTCATATTGCAAAACAAAGATTTAATTGGAGACACATCAATAACTTTTACATCTTCATCTTGATTTTCATAGTAATTAGAAGAACATGCTTCAATAAAGGCATCTTTGGAAGCACGCATCCTAGCGGTTCTTTCTTTACACTCATCAATTGAAATTCTCATGGCTTTTAGAGACTCATTAATATCATGCTTAGGTGGAATAGATCTAAGTTTCAAAGCATCAACATCAAGAGCAATTCTATCAACGTTCCTAGCCAAATCATCAATCTTAAGCATTTTTTCTTCAATCATAGCATTAAAATTCTGTTGCGAAGAAATAAATTCTTTAATATTAGATTCAAAATCAGAGGGCATCTTATTATAATTTCCGTAAGAGTTGTTGTAGGAATTCCCATAATTATTAGAAGGATTACAAGGATATGGCCTAGGATTAAAATTCCCTCTATAAGCATTGTTACCAAAATTATTCCTACCAACAAAATTCACATCCATAGATTCATTATTATTCTCAATCAAAGTAGACAAAGGCATATCATTAGGATCAGAAGAAACACTCTTAGTAGCAAATAATTTCATAAGTTCATCCATCTTTGCACTCAACACATTAATTTCTTCTATCGCATGCACTTTTTTATTAGAAGTTCTTTCAGTATGCCATTGAGAATAATTAACCATAATATTATCTAGGAGTTTAGTAGCATCTCCTAAAGCGATTTACATAAAAGTGCCTCCCGCGGCCGAATCTAAAAGATTTCTAGAAGCAAAATTCAATCCGGCATAAAAAATTTGTATAATCATCCACAAATTCAAACCATGAGTAGGGCAATTACGTATCATTAATTTCATTCTCTCCCAAGCTTGTGCAACATGTTCATGATCAAGTTGTTTAAAGATCATTATATCGTTTCTAAGAGAGATGATCTTAGCGGGAGGAAAATACTTAGAGATAAAAGCATCTTTGCACGTGTTCCATGAATCAATACTATTCTTAGGCAAAGATGAAAACTAAGCTTTAGCACGATCTCTAAGCGAAAAAGGAAATAGCTTCAATTTAATGACATCATTGTTGACATCTTTTTTCTTTTGCATATCACATAAATCAATGAAGCTATTCAGATGAGTAGCGGTATCTTCACTAGGAAGGCCGGCAAATTAATCTTTCACAACAAGATTCAACAAAGCAGTATTAATTTCACAAGATTCAACATCGGTAAGAGGAGCAATCAGAGTGCTAAGGAAATCATTATTATTGGTATTAGTGAAGTCACACAATTTAGTAGTATCTTGAGCCATCGCGACAAACAAGCAATCTAACACACGAGCAAAGAAAAAGCAAGCGGACAAAAAGAGGCAAAAAGAGAGGGAGGATAGGGAGAGAGAGGGCGAATAAAACGGCAAGGGTGAATTGGGGGAGAGGAAAATGAGAGGCAAATGGCAAATAATGTAATGCGAGAGATAGGGATTGTGATGGGTACTTGGTATATTGACTTTTTGCGTAGACTCCCCGGCAACGGCGCCAGAAATCCTTCTTGCTACGTCTTGAGCTTGTGTTGGTTTTCCCCGAAGAGGAAGGGATGATGCAGCATAATAGCGTAAGTATTTACCAGTGTTTTTGAGAACCAAGGTATCAATCCAGTAGGAGCCCACGCTCAAGTCCCTCGTACCTGCACAAAGCGATAGCTACTCGCAACCAACGTGATTAGGGGTTGTCAAGCCCTTCACGGTCACTTACGAGAGTGAGATCTGATATATAGAATATTTTTGGTATTTTTGATATAAAGATGCAAAGTAAAAAGTAAAAGCAAAGTAAATAGCAAAACAATATAAAAGTGATAGAGATCGATATGATGAGAATAGACCCGGGGGCCATAGGTTTCACTAGTGGCTTCTCTCAAGAGCATAAGTATTCTACGGTGGGTGAACAAATTACTGTTGAGCAATTGATAGAATTGTGCATAATTATGAGAATATCTAGGCATGATCATGTATATAGGCATCACGTCCATGACAAGTAGATCGAAACGATTCTGCATCTACTACTATTACTCCACTCATCGACCGCTATCCAGCATGCATCTAGAGTATTAAGTTAAAAATAGAGTAACGCCTTAAGCAAGATGACATGATGTAGAGAGATAAATTCATGCAATATGAAATAAACCCCATCTTGTTATCCTCGATGGCAACGATACAATACGTGCCTTGTTGCCCCTTCTGTCACTGGGTAAGGACACCGCAAGATCGAACCCAAAGCTAAACACTTCTCCCATGGGAAGAACTACCAATCTAGTTGGCCAAACCAAACGGATAATTCGAAGAGACTTGCAAAGATAACCAATCATGCATAAAAGAATTCAGAGAAGATTCAAATATTATTCATAGATAGACTTGATCATAAACCCACAATTAATCGGTCTCAACAAACACACCGCAAAAAGATGATTACATCGAATAGATCTCCACAAGAGAGGGGGAGAACTTTGTATTGAGATTCAAAGAGAGAGAAGAAGCCATCTAGCTACTAACTATGGACCCGAAGGTCTGAGATAAAATACTCACACTTCATCAGAGGGGCTACGATGATGTAGAAGCCCTCCGTGATGATGGCCCTCTTCCGGCGGAGCTCCGGAACAGGCCCCAAGATGGGATCTCGTGGATACATAAAGTTGCGGCGGTGGAATTAGGGTTTTTGCTCCTGTTCTGATCGTTTGGGGGTACGTGTGTATATATAGGAGGAATGAGTACGTCGGCGGAGCACCAAGGGGCCCGCGAGGCAGGGGCGTGCCCCCTACCCTCGTGACCACCTCTTTGATCTCTTGCAGTAGGGTCCAAGTCTCCTGGATCACGTTCGGTGAGAAAATCACGTTTCCGAAGATTTTATTCCGTTTGGACTCCGTTTGATATTCTGTTTATCCGAAACACTGAAATAGGCAAAAAAACAACAATTCTGGGCTGGGCCTCCGGTTAATAGGTTAGTCCCAAAAATAATATAAAAGTGGAAAAGAAAGCCCAATATAGTCCAAAACAGTAGATAATATAGCATGGAGAAATCAAAAATTATAGATACATTGGAGACGTATTAGGGTTGAATACTCTACCCTCGAAAACTGTTGCAATCCCCTATACTTGTGGGTTATCAGTCCGTAGCTAGTAGCTAGATGGCTTACTCTCTCTCTCTCTCTCCTGATTCTCAATACAATGGTCTCTTGGAGATCCATTTGATGTAACTCTTCTTGCGGTGTGTTTGGTGGGATCCGATGAACTTTGAGTTTATGATCAGATCTATGTTTTTAGCCATGAAAGTTATTTGAGTCTTTTGATCTCTTATATGCATGATTACTTATAGCCTCGTATTTCGTCTTCAAATCTTTGGTTTAGGTAGGCCAACTAGATCGATTTTTCTAGCCATGGGAAGAGGTGCTTTGTGATGGGTTCGATCTTACGGTGCTCGATCCCAGTGACAGAAGGGGAAACGACACATATGTATCGTTGCTATTAAGGATAAAAATATGGGGTCTATTCCTATATGAGTATATCATATCTACATCATGTCATCATTCTTATTGCATTACTCGGTGCGGCAGTAGCTGGGTCAGCCAAAGGCCGTGGAGGCCCAGGCCCAGGCGCCTGGGGCGACCTCCGGCTGCCCCCTTCCCCCTCCACTCGGTTGTGGGCCGAATGGTCGCCCTCTTTCTTTGCTTTTATTAATAGTAGTACTATTTATTAGTATTCACATTTTTTAGACCCTGTTATTTCCAGTATTTGTCTTAAATGTTGTGTTTCCATAGAGTACCTTATATTCCAAAACATATGTGTGACGTAATATATTTGCATGTCCTACATGTTGAAATTATACATCCACAATTTGCAATTGAGATTTTTAAAATTTCTTGCAAATAAAAATCAATTCATCTTTATTTAGTATTTTGACTTAATACGAGCAAGAATTGATATGCAAAACTTAAAGTGGTTTTCGTTAAATTGATGCTTGGGATCACAAGGTAGTCATATCGATCTACTGCCTATGCATATTAATAATGACTACCGTTAAAGCCCACATTTTGTCATTTTGACCTTTTGATGGCTTTACAAAGTGCTCTTCCACACATTTTACTAAGTCATGACATCAGGCATTAGGAGTGAGTATCTACTAATTTCATCAGATTATACTCTCTAGTGTTGCGATATCTACTCCATTTTGAAGATTATCTTCAAGGTGTCATACTTAGAAATTTGAGATTCACACTAATGATTTCAAGCCAGCTTCTTGAAATAACATTAGTTTTGCAAAGTTCATTACAACATCAACCATGATGGTCTTTAATTTACTGATCGTAGATTGATTATCTCTGGTAACCGGTGGCTAGAGAATGTGAGGCATTCGCCCTTAATGGCCACCAATGCCCTCCTCGGTCATGGACATCATGATCGCTCTTATGTCTCGCAGGTCAGAATCACATCGCTAATAGAAGAAAAATATGTTGTCTTATACATCATAAGGCATTATATCGACCCATATCTCAGCATTTGGTTATTCTGTATTAGAAAACCCTGGGATGCGAATGATCTCAAGGGCAAAGGTTTGAAACTAATTTCAACCTTCAACCCGACATCACCAGCGGTGACGGGACCCTATGGGCACAGGGAATGTGATGGTTGAATATGCCTCAACCGACATGTTTGGAGACTATGAATAGTCTCTCAGTCTCCCGAGTGGTCAATATAATTTATGTCCTTTTCGGATGTTGTAACAAGAAAATAAGTGTTGTTGTCATCATATATTGTATATCACAATATATTGTATCAACACTTTGGTATAGATACATTTGTATGTATTCTATATATGTGATAGGGATTTTCATATTAAGAATCTTCAAGCCTACATATAGATATCTATGGGGGTCAATCTAATGAAAGATAATATGTGCCATGTGGACATATGACCACGAACTCTATACTCAGGAAAGTGAAATGTTTTCATTCTCACTGAGAGAAAATGAGATATTTTAAAATAGCTAGACATGATGATGTAATTGTTGGCTCAACTCGAGTCATATTTACTATCCCTGTGGGTATTCGAGTAGAATTAAGGATGCTTTATCGTGTCCGGGTCAACTCATATCCTACTAAACTATAGAGATGTCTGTCAAAATAGTTTTCATAGCGAAACTTATGATGACAACAAAGAGGAATATCCTTTCTTTACCATATGCAAGAGATATGTCAAGCACATTCTCTATGTATCATCAGGATTGCACTACATATACTACAGAACCCACAACACATGTTACTTACAATACAGTTTTCAAAATGTCTTGTACATGACAAACTTGGCATACTCTCCTTGGTCATCCAGACGTTGAGTTGAAACTAAAACTATCAGCAATTCCATTGGTTATACTATTATGATGCTAAATTCTAACAATATTTGGTTTTTATGCGCACTACAGGACAGTTCTTTTAGGAGGCTTAAAAATAAGCTGCCTCTCCCCAGCTTAAAAAATAAGCCGCTCCTAAAATTTGTTGAGGCTTCTAGATTAGTAATCTCATAACTAGTTTAGAAGCCCAAATGAATGAGTGAGGTGGTTTATGAGAAAATATGAGGAAGAGACGGCTTATTTTTAAGTCGCCAAAAGAACAAGCCCTACATGTGATGTAGGAAAGCTAATTTAAAGGCTCACACACCTTAAAATCTATGTTGAACCACTCAAACTCCTTGAATGCATCAAGTCGAGGTAAGTGGCTCTTCCCAACCATCGACTAGACTATTCGGGTATTCCATGGTTTAAAAAGACACATGTACATGATGGTCTCAAGTGTGTTTTTATCCACATGAAAACCATTTGTTGATTATCCCGACCATCGATTTCAAGCCAATCTAATGGGCAACGTTGCAGAATTCTTCTTCGTGCCTTTAATATGGCCATAGGATAGAAGTTTAGCACTTTGTCCTAATGTCTAGACTCAAACTGGTTTGGTGGGATCCTTTATCCAAAGAGTTAAGCTCATTGCATCGTTTTTTACTTTGGAATTGCAACTTACCAATTTTATGTTGGGGTCATGTAGTTTTACACGCTCATGACCAAACTGCATAATTATTCCCCTCTATCTTTGATACGTGGAAATCGACCAAGTATTTCCATCTACGGTAATTCAATTGCATACCGATATCACCACCCCGGCATACACCATTGGCCCCTCAACGTATATTTGGGATATACTTGAGGAATAACTGTATTTTCGTCAATACCTCAAGCCCCACACATTGAGGTTTATTCAAGGCCAGTATGCTGATTCGGTGCGGAACATTTCCAGGCATTAGGGGAAGATTTCATGTACCATTAAGAATGGAAGGAAAATAGTGGAATGTTTAACATTACTGCCTCAAATCCACGTACTCAAAGATTTGAACCGTGTGTTCAGAAGATTGCAATACATTGCAGATAACCTGCTAGATTCATTTACTGACTATAAAGGTGTTACACGATCCTACAATCCTGAAAATATGCCTGAAAGAGTGAAGGTACCGAATCACTCCACTCCCCATTCAAAGCAACAGGGGAAGAAGTATGGCAACAGTAAATCAGGATTAAGCTTCTCGCAAGCAAAGATATGCGAGTCAACCTCACGTTGATAGACACCTAATGGGTAGTATACACCCAGTGGATGGGAAGCCTCCACCAACCCAGTTCATAGTGCACACAATGACCGGGACATTGGGATACCTGACTCAACCGCATTGGGAAATCACGGGCAGTCACCATGGGTAATGATATTTCTATCAACTATATATACATATATAGATTCTAGAGAAACATATAACTGGAAGTTTACAATTGTCGACATACATTTCTCAACTAGATTGTAAAAACCTTTCAAATGATTCAGATTCAAAGACCATGGCCGTGGAAATGTGAACAACACTCGGACTGAACTCAAGCAAAGGGTAAACCTAGGTAGAAATAATCTTGCCCAATCATGGGAAGGTATTCATAAGCAATGCCTGCACCGATTTTCTCCTGAAAACATAATTGAGAAGAACGAAGTGGTGAAACATAGAGCAAGTATTGTAGCACATGGGTTCATGTAGATACCCAACTATTCTCTATTGGTGGAATCTTTTCGATAACTTATATCATGGGCAGTACAAAATTATCTATCTATGCAGTTGATAGATGTGACTACATATTCATGTGGATCACTTGATTCAGTCATAGACAGTCCCGTTGGAATCCCACTTCTGAATCGAAATGTGAAATGCAACATACATTGTGCAAAATAAGTAAGTCACTATACAACTTATTGTTGTCGGTATATTTTGGTACAGTTGACGTAGTGAGTTCCTTATTCACAAGGATTACTCCTACACTGATGATTACCCATACATGTTAATCATGTGATCATCTAAGTGACGGAATTTAAGATGAAGGATCTGGGTAAAACCCTGAGCACCTTCACTCATACATTAAGGTACACTAGGTTGTCTATATCCAAAATATATTGGAGAAATTCATTATGGACAAATCTTATGCATTCATAACTCGCATGGCTTCATTCTGTAGACATAGATAAGATCCATTAAAACCATGAGTTGATGGGAATGCGATATTGGGACATAGAGTTCCATATCCTAGTGCCATTGGATGTTGGCCAACGTAGCATGAAATTTCAAAAAAAATCCTACGCTCGCGCAAGATCTATCTAGGAGATGCATAGCAATGATAGGGGGAGAGTGTGTCTACGTACCCTCATAGACCGAAAGCGGAAGCATTTAACAACATGGTTGATGTAGTCGAACTTCTTCTCATTCCAATTGATCAAGTACCAAACATACGGTACCTCCGAGTTCTGCACATGTTCAGCTCGATGACGTCCATCGAACTCTTGATCCAGCAAAGTGTCGAGGAAGTAGATGAGTTCCATCAACACAATGACGTGGTGAAGTGATCTGCGCAGGGCTTCGCCTAAGCACCGCGACAATATGACCAAGGGAGTATTCTATGGAGGGGGGTGCCACACACAGCTAACAGATGTTGTTGTGTTGTGCTAGGGGTTCCCCCACATATATTTAGGTGGGAGGGGCAGGGGAGGCAGCCTGGCGCACCACATAGGTGGTCGGCCGGACTTGGGGCTCCTGCCCTGGCCACCCCCCCCCCCACCGCCATGTTTGGACAAGGGGGAAAGGAAGGAGAGGGGAGGGGAAGGAAGTAGCAGTCCTACTTCACACTTCCCTTTTCCTCCTCTCCTTTCCTTTCTTCCCCATATGGCTGACCCTATACGGGGTGCACCAACCCCTTGTGGGCTGGTGTGTTCCCTCACTTGGACCATTAAGCCCATATCTTTGCCGGGGTTGCCCGAAACTCCTTTCCGGTGACCCAAATGTACCCGGTACCCCCAAAACACTTCCGGTGTCCGAATATCATCGTCCTATATATATCAATCTTTACCTCTTGGCCATTTCGAGACTCCTTGTCATGTCCGTGATCTCATCCGGGACTCTGAACAACATTCGGTCACCAAATCACATAACTCATATAATACTAAATCGTCATCAAATGTTAAGCATGGGGACCCTACGGGTTCGAGAACTATGTAGACATGACCAAGACACCTCTCCGGTCAATAACCAATAGTGGAACCTGGATGCTCATATTGGCTCCTACATATTTGCTACCTCTTGAGCATTTTGTTGGTTTTCCCTTGAAGAGGAAAGGGTGATGCAGCAAAGTAGCGTAAGTATTTCCCTCAGTTTTTGAGAACTAAGGTATCAATCCAGTAGGAGGCCACACGCAAGTCCCTCGTACTAATGTAATGCGAGGGATAAGAGTTTGTGATGGGTACTTGGTATGTCTTGACTTGTGCGTAGACTCCCCGGCAACGGCACCAGAAATCCTTCTTGCTACCTCTTGAGCACTGCGTTGGTTTTCCCTTGAAGAGGAAAGGGTGATGCAGCAAAGTAGCGTAAGTATTTCCCTTGGTTTTTGAGAACCAAGGTATCAATCCAGTAGGAGGCCACACGCAAGTTGTGACGCCCCGAGTCCGATGTGCCAGGTGTCTTCCAGTTATTCGCCAATGTTGCCATGTCATTTGCTTGTGTGTTGCATCTTGCCATGTCATCATGTGCATTGCATCATCATGTTTTAAAAACTTGCATCCGTCCGGGTTCCCCCAGTTCCGTCCGTTGTCCGTTCCGAGCCCAGACACACTTGCACGCGCCCGCGGCACATCCGAAATATTATTTTATAAGTGGCCGGAAAATGTTCTCGGAATGGGTTGAAAGTTGGCGTGCGGTCTTGTTATAGTGTAGGTAGACTGCCTATCAAATTTCATCATGTTCGGAGTCTGTTTGATGCCCCAATGAATAACTATAGTGGCACCGCTGCCGGTCTAACGTCGGACGTTTTCGGTCTCCGGAAACCGCTGCCGGGTCTCTCTCTCTCTCTCTTCTCTTCTCTTAGCCTGAGGCCTTCTGCACAATCCACTTCCTACCGCCAGGCCCAACCTAAGCTCTCTCGTCAGCCCGTGGATCTCCTTGCGCGCGTCCGAAAGCTGTCCCGGACCTGACCCGGGCAGTCGTCACCGTTGGGTCCGGATCATCCCCAAACGTCTACAAAACATCATGTTTTCTCATTTGGATTTCCTAACCCATTTATTCTTGACCGTCGGATTTTAATCAGATGATCAAAACTCTCCTCTTTCCCTATATATATAGACTCCCTAGTCTAATTTAGGACCAAACCCTAAAATCTAGGCAGTTGTCCCATCGCGCCGCCACTCCACCCAAATCCTCTCAGGATCCCCTCCCTTGACCCTGCAGCCCAATCCCCTACCTTCCTCGGATCCGATCCACCAACCACAACCAAACTCCTCTCCTCTTCGTTTTTCCCCTCCTCTGCCCGTTCGTCTCCGAGCAGCGCCTCCACCGTCGCCGGCGACCGCGTCACCAGGACCCTCGTGCACGAGCTCCTCCCTCCTCACGCGCCTGAGATCAGCATCTCTCCTTGAGCCGGCCGCAGCAGTAGCTCCAGGCCGACCCCGCGCCCTCTCCCTCGGTCCTTCCTTCTCTTCTTTCTTTCTCCTGCTCTCTCAACTCTCTCTCTCTCTCTGTGTGCCTCGCAGGACGCCATGGATGCCTGCAGCGCACCTGCCTTCCCAAGTTCCTCCGCAGGAGACCAGGAACCAGAGCTCCCGCTCGACCCTCCGCCGCACATCGCCGGCTAGCGACCTAGGGAGCCACCGTGGCCACGGATGTCATTTGTCGCCTCCATCCCGAGCTGCAGTGCGCCCAAGCCTCGGACGCGACCGGTTTCGGCTCGAATCGACCTCCCCAAGCCCAATCGCCGCCCAGATCCGTTTAGTCCCGGCCAACTCCGCCGTTCTCCGCCGTCGCCCCGCGCCAAGTCCCTCATCGACCTTCCCTGCTTCGCGCCGAACCGCTCCAGCGCCGCTGCTCCTCTGCTTTTCTGTCGAACAGAGGGCGTCGTGGCTGTATCCTCCCCGACTCGCGAGTCTGGGTCGGCCAGCACCAAGCCAGGCCCAGTCGGGCCAGATCCGCGCCGCCCTTGCTGGCCTTCCTCTTCACCAGCGGGCCAAGCCCGTGGGTGAGGACGCGCCCAGCCCCTCCCCTGTTCCTGTTGGGCCAGGAAGACTCGGCCCAGTAGTGTTGTTTCCTGCTGCTGCGATTTTCACTTTTATCCAGTGTAAAACAGTTTTGTGGAAAAGCCCCTGTTCTTCTTGCATTTAATTACTCCACAACCGTGCATCGGAATTAAACAAACTTAACATGAAAAGTTGCTTAGAATTTTGTGTAGTTTCATAATATGTCATTTTCATCCATGTTTAAAATGTTTAAAATGATGTTTGTTTAAATTTGCTTAAATAACTTGTTAAAATGATTTAATTCATAACTAAATAACCGTAGCTCCAAACTTAATAAACTTTATATGTAAATGGGGTGGAATAAAGCCTAGTTTAACATGGTGGCATCACTTTGCATGTTTAATAATTCTAAAATATGGTTTAGGGCAGAACAGTACCAAATCCATAATTATGCTTATGAGGATTTTCCGGACTTGTTGCTTGTTGTTCCGGGCTCATTTAAACTTGCCTAGAGAGGTAGTTTTACTTTGCTTCACCCCTTGCCATGCTAAACAACATTTAATATTGTTGAGTACATAAACGAGATCGAACTAAATAAGTCATGTGGTGTTTCGTCAATATGCAACTCATTGCATATTGAGCTCCACTTAATTTGTAGTGTTGTTTGTTGCACTTTGCCATGCCATGCATCATTAAACCGGACATGCATCATACTTGGTTGTGCATCATGCCATGTTTATCTGATGGTTGATTACCATGTTGTTTGCTTCTTTCCGGTGTTGCTTCTTCGGGTTGGTTCCGATAACGTCGCGTTTGTGAGGATTCGTTCGACTTTGTTCGTTTGTCTTCATCATGGACTCGTTCTTCTTCCTTGCGCGATCTCAGGCAAGATGACCATACCCTCGAAATCACTTCTATCTTTGCTTGCTAGTTGCTCGCTCTTTTGCTATGCCACGATACCTACCACTTGCTATATCATGCCTCCCATATTGACATGTCAAACCTCTAACCCACCTTTCCTAGCAAACCGTTGTTTGGCTATGTTACCGCTTTTGCTCAGCCCCTCTTATAGTGTTGCTAGTTGCAGGTGAAGATGAAGTTTGTTCCATGCTGGAACATGGATTATTGTTGGGATATCACAATATCTCTTATTTTAATTAATGCATCTATATACTTGGTAAAGGGTGGAAGGCTCGGCCTTATGCCTGGTGTTTTGTTCCACTCTTGTCGCCCTAGTTTCCGTCATACCGGCGTTATGTTCCTTGATTTTTGCGTTCCTTACACGGTTGGGTGTTATGGGGACCCCTTGACAGTTCGCTTTGAATAAAACTCCTCCAGCAAGGCCCAACCTTGGTTTTACCATTTGCCTCACTGCCACCTACTTTTCCCTTGGGAGTCGCTCTCCCAAGGGTCATCTTTATTTTAAGCCCCCCCCCCCCGAGCCAGTGCTTGTCTAAGTGTTGGTCCGAACCGAGTAGACTGCAGGGCCACCTCGGGGAAACTTGAGGTTTGGTTTTACTCGTAGGATGTCTCATCCGGTGTTGCCATGAGAACGAGATATGTGGAGCTCCTTTCAGGACGTCGGCGCATCGGGCGGTCTTGCTGGTCTTGTTTTACCATTGTCGAAATGTCTTGTAACCGGGATTCCGAGTCTGATCGGGTCTTCCTGGGAGAAGGAATATCCTTCGTTGACCGTGAGAGCTTGTGATGGGCTAAGTTGGGACACCCCTGTAGGGTTTTGAACTTTCAAAAGCCGTGCCAGCAGTTATGGGCAGATGGGAAATTGTTAATATCCGGTTGTAGAAAACTTGACACTTAATTTAATTAAAATGCATTAACTGCGAGTGTAGCTGTGACGGTCTCTTTCCGGTGGAGTCCGGAAAGTGAACACGGTTCTCGTGTTATGCTTGAACGTAAGTAGTGTCAGGATCACTTCTTGATCACTTCTAGTTCACGACCATGCATTGCTTCTCTTCTCGCTCTTATTTGCGTATGTTAGCCACCATATATGCTAGTGCTTACTGCAGCTCCACCTCACTACCCTCTTCCTACCCATCAGCTTAAATAGTCTTGATCTCGCGGGTGTGAGATTGCTGAGTCCTCGTGGCTCACAGATACTTCCAAAACAGTTGCAGGTGCTGATGATACCAGTGCTGGTGACGCAGCTAAGCTCAAGTGGGAGCTCGATGAAGATCGTGTTCGTTGTGTTGTTTCGTTTCTAGTTGATCAGTAGCGGAGCCCAGTCGGGGCGATCAGGGATCGTTTGCATTAGGGGTTGTCTTTCTTTATTTGGTTCCATAGTCGGACCTTGATTGTATCTGGATGACGTAATGCTATATTTATGTATTTCGTGAAGTGGCGATTGTAAGACAACTCTTTATTTCCTTTCTTATTCAGTACATGGGATGTGTAAAGATTACCCCTCTTGCGACATGCCTACTATGCAGTTATGCCTCTAAGTCGTGCTCCGACACGTGGGAGATATAGCCGCATCGTGGGTGTTACACAAGTCCCTCGTACCTACACAAACAAATAAGAACGTCGCAACCAACGCGATAAAGGGGTTGTCAATCCCTTCACGGTCACTTACGAGAGTGAGATCTGATAGAGATGATAATATTTTTGGTATTTTTATGATAAAGATTAAAAGTAAAGATTGCAAAATAAAAGGTAATAGAAATAGCTTGTTGACGGAAGATTAATATAATGGAGAGTAGACCCGGGGGCCATAGGTTTCACTAGTGGCTTCTCTCAAGATAGCATATGTATTACGGTGGGTGAACAAATTACTGTCGAGGAATTGATAGAAAAGCGAATAATTATGAGAATATCTAGGCATGATCATGTATATAGGCATCACGTCCGTGACAAGTAAACCGACTCCTGCCTGCATCTACTACTATTACTCCACACATCGACCGCTATCCAGCATGCATCTAGAGTATTAAGTTCATAAGAACATAGTAACGCATTAGGTAAGATGACATGATGTAGAGGGATAAACTCAAGCAATATGATATAAACCCCATCTTTTTATCCTTAATGGAAACAATACAATATGTGCCGTTTCCCTTTCTGTCACTAGGATCGAGCACCGCAAGATTGAACCCAAAGCTAAGCACTTCTCCCATTGCAAGAACGATCAATCTAGTAGGGCAAACCAAACTGATAATTCGAAGAGACTTGCAAAGATAACCAATCATACATAAAAGATTTCAGAGAAGAATCAAATATTGTTCATAGATAGACTTGATCATAAACCCACAATTCATCGGATCTCGGTAAACACACCGCAAAAAGAGTTACATCGAATAGATCTCCAAGAAGATCAAGGAGAACTTTGTATTGAGATTAAAAGAGAGAGAAGAAGCCATCTAGCTAATAACTATGGACCCGAAGGTCTGAAGTAAACTACTCACACATCATCGGAGGGGCCATGGAGTTGATGTAGAGGCCCTCCGTGATTGATGCCCCCTCCGACGGAGCTCCGGAAAAGGCCCCAAGATGGGATCTCTTGGGTACATAAGGTTGTGGCAGTGGAAATAGGGTTTCGTGGTGCTCCTGGTTGTTTTCAGGGTATATGAGTATATATAGGAGGAAGAAGTAGGTCGGTTGAGCCACGAGGGGCTCACGAGGGGGAGGGCGCGCCACCCTGCCTCGTGGACTCCTCATTTGTTTATTTACGTCCACTCCAAGTCCTCTGGATCATGTTTGTTCCAAAAATCACGTTCCCGAAGGTTTCATTCCGTTTGGACTCCATTTGATATTCCTTTTCTGTGAAACACTGAAATAGGCAAAAAAAATAGCAATTTGCATTGGGCCTTGGGTTAATAGGTTAGTCCTAAAAATAATATAAAAGTGTAAAATAAAGCCCATTAAACATCCAAAACAGAATATATAATAGCATGGAACAATCAAAAATTATAGATATGTTGGAGACGTATCAAGCATCCCCAAGCTTAATTCCTGCTCGTCCTTGAGTAGGTAAATGATAAAAACAGAATTTTTGATGTGGAATGCTTTCTAGCATATTCTTCAATGTAATTCTCTCTATTGTGGCATGAATGTTCAGATCTGAAAGATTCACGATAAAAGTTTAATGTTGACATAAAAATAATAATACTCCAAGTATGCTAACCAAGCAATTATGTCTTATCAAAATAACATAGCCAAAGAAAGCTTATCCCTACAAAATCATATAGTTTGGCCATGCTTCATTTTCGTCACACAAAATGCTCTCATCATGCACAACCCCGATGACAAGCCAAGCAATTGTTTCATACTTAGCCTTTTCAAACTCTTTCAACTTTTACGCAATATATGAGCGCGAACCATGGACATAGCACTATGGGTGGAATAGAATATAATGATTGAGGTTGTGTGAGAAGACAAAAAGGGAGAAAGTCTCACATTGACGCGGCTAATCAATGGGCTATGGAGATGCCCACCGATTGATGTCAATTCAAGGACTAGGGATTGCCATGCAACGGATGCACTAGAGCTATAAATATATGAAAGCTCATCAAAGAAACTAAGTGGGTATGCATCCAACTTGCTTTCTCACGAAGACCTAGGGCATTTGAGGAAGCCCATCATTGGAATATACAATCCAAGTTCTATAATGAAAAAATCCCAATAGTATATGAAAGTGACAAAATAAGAGACTCTCTATCATGAAGATCATGGTGCTACTTTGAAGCACAAGTGTGGAAAAAGGATAGTAACATTGTCCCTTCTCTCTTTTTCTCTCAGTTTTTTATTTGGGCCTATTTTTTTATGGCCTCTTTTTAAAAAAAATCGTCCGGAGTCTCATCCTGACTTGTGGGGGAATCATAGTCTCCATCATCCTTTCCTCACATGGGACAATGCTCTAATGATGATCATCACACTTTTGTTTATTTACAACTCAAGAATTACAACTCGATACTTAGAGCAAAATATGACTCTATGTGAATGCCTCCGGCGGTGTACCGGGATTGCGATGAATCAAGAGTGACATGTATGAAAAATTAAGCATGGTGGCTTTTCCACAAATACAATGTCAACTACATGATCATGCAAAGCAATATGACAATGATGATGCGTGTCATAGTAAATGGAACGGTTGAAAGTTGCATGGCAATATATCTCGGAATGGCTATGGAAATGCCATAATAGGTAGGTATGGTGGCTATTTTGAGGAAGATATAAGGAGGCTTATGTGTGATAGAGCGTATCATATCACGGGGTTTGGATGCACCGGCGAAGTTTGCACCAACTCTCAAGGTGAGAAAGGGCAATGCACGGTACCGAAGAGGCTAGCAACGATGGAAGGGTGAGAGTGCGTATAATCCATGAACTCAACATTAGTCATAAATAACTCACATACTTATTGCAAAAATCTACAAGTCATCAAAACCACGCACTACATGCATGCTCCTAGGGGGATAGATTGGTAGGAAAAGACCATCGCTCGTCCCCGACCGCCACTCATAAGGAAAGCAATCAAAGAACACCTCATGCTTCAAATTTGTCACATAACATTTACCATATGTGCATGCTACGGGACTTACAAACTTCAGCACAAGTTTTTCTCAATTTCACAATTACTCAACTAGCACACCTCTAGTATTACCACCTTTATATCTCAAAACAACCATCAAGCATCCAACTTCTCTTAGTGTTTAAAATTTAACCAAAGCAAATTACCATGCTGTTCTGAAGGACTCTCAAAATAATACTCCGCCGCTCTCTAAAAGATATAAGCGAAGTACTAGAGCAAAATTATCCAACTCAAAAGATATAAGTGAAGCACATAGAGTATTCTAATAAATTCCAATTCATGTGTGTCTCTCCCAAAAGGTGTGTACATCAAGGATGATTATGGTAAACTAAAAAGCAAAGACTCAAATCATACAACACGCTCCAAGCAAAACACATATCATGTGGTGAATAAAAATATAGCTCCAAGTAAAGTTACCGATGGACGAAGACGAAAGAGGGGATGCCTTCCGGGGCATCCCCAAGCTTAGGCTTTTGGTTGTCCTTTGATTTTACCTTGGGGTGCCTTGGGCATCCCCAAGCTTAGGCTCTTGCCTCTCCTTGTTCCATAATCCATCAAATCTTTACCCAAAACTTAAAAACTTCACAACACAAAACTTAAAAGAAAATCTCGTGAGCTCCGTTAGTAAAAGAAAACAAACCACCACTTCAAGGTACTGTAATGAACTCATTCTTTACTTATATTGGTGTTAAACCTACTGTATTCCAACTTTTCTATGGTTCATAAACTCTATTACAAGCCATAGATTCATCAAAATAAGCAAACAACACACGAAAAACAGAATCTGTCAAAAACAGAACAGTCTGTAGTAGTAATCTGTAGGTTTAGAATACTTCTGTAACCCCAAAAATTCTAAAATAAATGTATGGAATTGATTAATTTATCTATTAATCATCTGCAAAAAGAATTAACTAAATATCGCTCTCCAGTAAAAAATGGCAGCAAATCTCGTGAGCGCTAAAGTTTCTCTTTTTTACAGCAAGATCGGAAAGACTTTCCCCAAGTCTTCCCAAAGGTTCTACTTGGCACAAACACTAACTAAAAGAATAAAACCACATATAAACATAGGCTAGATGAATTATTTATTACTAAACATAATCAAAAAGCAAGAAACAAAAATAAAATTGGGTTGCCTCCCAACAAGCGCTATCATTTAACGCCCCTAGCTAGGCATAAAAGCAAGGATAGATCTAAGTATTGCCATCTTTGGTATGTAATCCATAAGTGGATCTCATAATAGATACATAAGGTAATTTAATTTTTTTTCTAGGAAAGTGTTCCATGCCATTCCTTAATGGAAATTGGAATCTAATATTCCCTTCTTTCATATCAATAATTGCACCAATCGTTCTAAGGAAAGGTCTACCAATAATAATAGGACATGAAGGATTGCAATCTATATCAAGAACAATGAAATCTATGGGCACATAATTCCTATTTGCAACAATAAGAACATCATCAATTCTTCCCATAGGTTTCTTAATGGTGGAATCCGCAAGATGCAAGTTTAAAAAACAATCATCAAATTCACGGAAACCTAGCAAATCACACAAAGTTTTAGGAATCGTGGAAACACTAGCACCCAAATCACATAAAGCATATCATGATCTTTAATCTTAATTTTAATAGTAGGTTCCCACTCATCATGAAGTTTTCTAGGGATAGAAACTTCCAATTCAAGCTTTTCTTCAGAAGATTGCATTAAAGCATCAATGATATGTTTAGTAAAAGCTTTGTTTTGACTATAAGCATGAGGAGAATTTAGCACGGGTTGCAACAAGGAAATACAATCTATTAAAGAACAATTATCATAATTAAATTCCTTGAAATCCAAGATAGTGGGTTCATTTCTATTTAAAGTTTTGACCTCCCCCATACCACTTTTATCAAAAATTTCACCAAGATCTAAAAACTCCGAATCATTGGGGCGCCTTCTAACTAAAGTTGACTCATATCCAGTACCATCATTATCAAGATTCATATTGAAAAACAAATATTTAATAGGGGACACATCAATAACTTTTAGATCTTCATCATTATTATCATGGAAACTAGAAGAACACGCTTTCACGAAGCAATCTTTTTTAGCACGCATCCTAACGGTTCTTTCTTTGCACTCATCAATGGAAATTCTCATAGCTTTGAGAGACTCATTGATATCATGCTTAGGTGGAATAGATCTAAGTTTCAAATAATCAACATCAAGATAAATTCTATCCACGTTCCTAGCCAACTCATCAATCTTAGACAATTTTTCTTCAATCAAAGCACTGAAATTCTTTTGCGAACTAATAAATTCTTTAATATTAGATTCGAAAATCAGAGGGCATCTTATTATAATTTCCATAAGAATTGTTGTGGGAATTACCATAATTATTAGAGGAATTGCTAGGAAACGGCCTAGGATTAAAATTACCTCTATACGCGTTATCACCAAAATTGTTCATACCAACAAAATTCACATCCATAGATTCATTATTATTCTCAATCAAGGTAGACAAAGGCATGTCATTAGGATAAGAAGAAACACTCTTACTAGCAAACAATTTCACAAGCTCATCCATCTTTCAACTCAAAACATTAATTTCCTCTATCGCATGCACCTTTTTATTAGTAGATCTTTCGGTATGCCATTGAGAATAATTAACCATAATATTATCTAGGAGTTTAGTAGATTCTCCTAAAGTGATTTCCATAAAAGTGCCTCCCGCGGCCGAATCTAAAAGATTTCTAGAAGCAAAATTCAATCCGGCATAAAAAATTTGTATAATCATCCAAAGATTCAAACCATGTGTAGGGAAATTATGTATCATTAATTTCATCCTCTCCCATGCCTGTGCAACATGTTCATAATCAAGTTGCTTAAAGTTCAGAATATCGTTTCTAAGATTGATGATCTTAGCGGGAGGAAAATACTTAGAGATAAAAGCGTCTTTGCACTTATTCCATGAATCGATACTATTTTTAGGCAAAGACAAAAACCAAGTTTTCGCACCATCTCTAAGAGAAACGGGAATAGCTTCAGTTTAACAATATCATTATCCACATCTTTCTTCTTTTGCATATCACACAAATCAACAAAGTTGTTTAGATGGGTAGCGGCATCTTCACTGGGAAGGCCGGAAAATGGATCTTTCATGACAAGATTCAGCAAAGCAACATTAATTTCACAAGATTTAGCATCGGTAAGAGGAGCAATCGGAGTGCTAATAAAATCATTATTGTTGGTATTGGAAAAATCACACAATTTATTATTGTCTTGAGCCATCGTGACAAGCAAGCAATCCAACACACAAGCAAAAAGAGAGAACTAGAAAAGAGAAGGGGAACGGAAAAAGAGGGCGAGTAAAATGGCAAGGGTGAAGTGGGGGAGAGGAAAACGAGAGGCAAATGGCAAATAATGTAATGCGAGGGATAAGAGTTTGTGATGGATACTTGGTATGTCTTGACTTGTGCGTAGACTCCCCGGCAGTGGCGACAGAAATCCTTCTTGCTACCTCTTGACCACTGCGTTGGTTTTCCCTTGAAGAGGAAAGGGTGATGCAGCAAAGTAGCATAAGTATTTCCCTCAATTTTTGAGAACCAAGGTATCAATCCAGTAGGAGGCCACACGCAAGTCCCTCGTACGTACACAAACAAATAAGAACCTCGCAACCAACGCGATAAAGGGGTTGTCAATCCCTTCATGGTCACTTACGAGAGTGAGATCTGATAGAGATGATAAGATAATATTTTTTGGTATTTTTATGATAAAGATTAAAAGTAAAGATTGCAAAATAAAAGGTAATAGAACTAGCTTGTTGACGGAAGATTAATATAATGGAGAGTAGACCCGGGGGCCATAGGTTTCACTAGTGGCTTCTCTCAAGATAGCATAAGTATTACGGTGGGTGAACAAATTACTGTCGAGGAATTGATAGAAAAGCGAATAATTATGAGAATATCTAGCCATGATCATGTATATAGGCATCACGACCGTGACGAGTAGACCGACTCCTGCATGCATCTACTACTATTACTCCACAAATCGACTGCTATCCAGCATGCATCTAGAGTATTAAGTTCATAAGAACAGAGTAACGCATTAGGTAAGATGACATGATGTAGAGGGATAAAGTCAAGCAATATGATATAAACCCCATCTTTTAATCCTTGATGGAAACAATACAATACGTGTTGTTTCCCTTTCTGTCACTAGGATCGAGCACCGCAAGATTAAACCCAAAGCTAAGCACTTCTCCCATTGCAAGGACGATCAATCTAGTAGGCCAAACCAAACTGATAATTCAAAGAGACTTGCAAAGATAACCAATCATACATAAAAGATTTCAGAGAAGAATCAAATATTGTGCATAGATAGACTTGATCATAAACCCACAATTCATCGGATCTCGACAAACACATCGCAAAAAGAGTTACATCGAATAGATCTCCAAGAAGATCGAGGAGAACTTTGTATTGAGATTCAAAGAGAGAGAGAGAAGAAGCCATCTAGCGAATAACTATGGACCCAAAGGTCTGAAGTAAACTACTCACACATCATTGGAGGGGCCATGGAGTGGATGTAGAGGCCCTCCGTGATTGATGCCCCCTTCGGCGGAGCTCCGGAAAAGGCCCCAAGATGGGATCTCTTGGGTGCAGAAGGTTGCGGCGGTGGAAATAGGGTTTCGTGGTACTCCTGGTTGTTTTCAGGGTATATGAGTATATATAGGAGGAAGAAGTAGGTCAATTGAGCCACAAGGGGCCCACGAGGGGGGAGGGCGCGCCCAGGGGGTAGGCGCGCCCCCTGCCTCGTGGACTCCTCGTTTGTTTCTTGACGTCCACTCTAAGTCCTCTAGATCACGTTTGTTCCAAAAATCACGTTCCCGAATGTTTCATTATGTTTGCACTCCGTTTGGTATTCCTTTTCTGCAAAACACTGAAATAGGCAAAAAAAACAACAATTTGCACTGGGCCTTGGGTTAATAGGTTAGTCCCAAAAATAATATAAAAGTGTAAAATAAAGCCCATTAAACATCCAAAACAGAATATATAATAGCATGGAACAATATAAAATTATAGATACTTTGGAGACGTATCAATATTCTACGAAGATCTTTATCGGTCGAACCTTATGACAACATGCGTAATTCCCTTTGTCCATCGGTATGTTACTTGCCCGAGGTTCGATCGTCGGTATCTTCATACCTAGTTCAATCTCGTTACTGGCAAGTCTCTTTACTCGTTCCGTAATACATCATCCCACAACTAACTCATTAGTCACTTTGCTTGCAAGGCATCTTATGATGTGTATTACCGAGAGGGCCCAGAGATACCTCTCCGATACTCGAAGTGACAAATCCTAATCTTGATCTATGCCAACCCAACAAACACCTTCGGATATACCTGTAGAGCATATTTATAATCACCCAGTTACGTTGTGACGTTTGATAGCACATAAGGTATTCCTTCAGTATCTGGGAGTTGCATAATCTCATAGTCGAAGGAATATGTATTTGACATGAAGAAAGCAATAGCAATAAAAGTGAACGATCAATATGCTATGCTAACGGATGGGTCGTGTCCATCACATCATTCTCCTAATGATGTGATCCTGTTCATCAAATGACAACGCATGTCTATGG
The DNA here is from genome assembly GCF_002162155.2 of Triticum dicoccoides. Classification (NCBI taxonomy): domain Eukaryota; kingdom Viridiplantae; phylum Streptophyta; class Magnoliopsida; order Poales; family Poaceae; genus Triticum; species Triticum dicoccoides. The sequence goes on along the minus strand of NC_041390.1, from coordinate 440,832,098 downwards.
TTAGGAAACTTAACCATCTTTGATGAATGAGCAAGTCTAGTAGACGCTTACTAGGGACATGGTGCTTTGTCTATGTATCCACACATGTATCAAGTTTCCAGTCAATACAATTCTAGCATGAATAATAAACATTTATCATGATATAAGGAAATATAAAATAACAACTTTATTATTGCCTCTAGGGCATATTTCCTTCAGTCTCCCACTTGCACTAGAGTCAATAATCTAGTTCACATCGTCATGTGATTTAACACCAATAGATCACATCGTCATGTGATTTAACACCAATAGTTCACATTGTCATGTGATTAACACCCATAGTTCACATCGCCATGTGACCAACACCCAAAGGGTTTACTAGAGTCAATAATCTAGTTCACATTGTGATAACCCACAAGTATATAGGGGATCGCAATAGTTTTTGAGGGTAGAGTATTCAACCCAAATTTATTGATTCGACACAAGGGGAGCCAAAGAATATTCTCAAGTATTAGCAGCTGAGTTGTCAATTCAACCACACCTGGAAACTTAATATCTACAACAAAGTATTTAGTAGCAAAGTAATATGATAGTAGTGGTAACGGTAGCAAAAGGTAACGATAGCAAACGTAATGTTTTTGGTGTTTTGTAGTGATGATAGTAATAGCAACGGGAAAGTAAATAAGCGAAGAACAATATATGGAAAGCTCGTAGGCAATGGATCGGTGATGGAGAATTATGCCGGATGTGGTTCATCATGTAACAGTCATAACCTAGGGTGACACAGAACTAGCTCTAGTTCATCAATGTAATGTAGGCATGTATTCCGAATATAGTCATACGTGCTTATGGAAAAGAACTTGCATGACATCTTTTGTCCTACCCTCCCGTGGCAGCGGGGTCCTTACGGAAACTAAGGGATATTAAGGCCTCCTTTTAATAGAGTACCGGAACAAAGCATTAACACATAGTGAATACATGAACTCCTCAAACTACGGTCATCACCTGTAAGTATCCCGATTATTGTCACTTCGGGGTTAACGGATCATAACACATAATAGGTGACTATAGACTTGCAAGATAGGATCAAGAACTCTCATATATTGATGAAAACATAATAGGTTCAGATCTGAAATCATGGCACTCGGGCCCTAGTGACAAGCATTAAGCATAGCAAAGTCATGGCAACATCAATCTCAGAACATAATGGATACTAGGGATCAAACCCTAACAAAACTAACTCGATTACATGATAGATCCCATCCAACCCATCACCGTCCAGCATGCCTACGATGGAATTACTCACGCACGGCGGTGAGCATCATGAAATTGGTGATGGAGGATGGTTGATGATGACGATGGCGACGGATTCCCCTCTCCGGAGCCCCGAACGGACTCCAGATCAGCCCTCCCGGGAGGTTTTAGGGCTTGGTGGCGGCTCCGTATTGTAAAACACGATGAATTCTTCTCTCTGATTTTTTTTCTCCTCGAAACACAATATATAGAGTTGGAGTTGGAGTCGGAGGAGCTCCAGGGGGGCCACGAGGTAGGGGGCGCGCCCCCCACCCTCGTGGACAGGTGGTGGGCCCCCTGGCCTTCATCTTTTGTAGGTATTTTTTATATTTTCCAAAAAGTTGCTCCATGAAGTTTCAGGTCATTCCGAGAACGTTTGTTTCTGCACATAAATAACACCATGGTAATTCTGCTGAAAACAGCGTCAGTCCGGGTTAGTTCCATTCAAATCATGCAAGTTAGAGTCCAAAACAAGGGCAAAAGTGTTTGGAAAAGTAGATACGACGCAGACGTATCAACTCCCCCAAGCTTAAACCTTTGCTTGTCCTCAAGCAATTCAGTTGATAAACTGAAAGTGATAAAGAAAAACTTTTACAAACTCTGTTTGCTCTTATTGTTGTAAATATGTAAAGCCAGCTTTCAAGTTTTCAGCAAATATTATAACTAACCACATTCGCAATAACGCTTAGGTCTCAAGTTTACTCATATCAATAGCATAATCAACTAGCGAGCAATAATAATAAATCTCGGATGACAACACTTTCTCAAAACAATCATAATATGATATAACAAGATGGTATCTCGCTAGCCCTTTCTGAGACCGCAAAACAAAAATGCAGAGCACCTTTAAATACCAAGGACTGACTAGACATTGTAATTCATGGTAAAAGAGATCCAGTCAAGTCATACTCAATGTAAACTAATAGTCACGAATGGAAATGACAGCGGAACTCTCCAACTGGTGCTTTTTAATAAGAGGATGATGACTCAACATGAAAGTAAATAGATAGGCCCTTCGCAGTGGGAAGCAGGGATTTGTAGAGGTGCCGGAGCTTGGTTTTGAAATAGAGGTGAATAATAATTTGAGCGGTATACTTTCATTGTCAACATAACAACCAAGAGATTGCGGTATCTTCCATGCTACACACATTATAGGCGGTATACTCCCCCTTCCACCAACAAGCATCAATCCATGGCTTGCTCGAAACAACGAGTGCCTCCAACTAACAAGAGTCCCAGGGGGGTTTGTTTGCAATTATTTTGATTTAGTTTGCATAAAGCATGGGACTGGGCATCTCGGTGACCAGCCACTTTCTCGTGAGTGAGGAGCGGAGTCCACTCCTCTTGAGAATAACCCGCCTAACATGGAAGATACAGACAACCCTAGTTGATACATGAGCTATTTGAGCATACAAAACAGGATATTTATTTGAAGGTTTAGAGTTTGGTGCATACAAATTTTACTTGGAACGGCAGGTGGATACCGTATATAGGTAGGTATAGTGGACTCATATGGAATAACTTTGGGGTTATGCACAAGCAGTATTCCCGCTTAGTACAGGTGAAGGCTAGCAAAAGACTGGGAAGCGGCCAGCTAGAGAGCGACAACGGTCATGAACATGCTTTAAAATTAATCAACACCGAATGCAAGCATGAGTAGGATACAATCCACCATGAACATAAATATCGTAAAGGCTATGTTGATTTTGTTTCAACTACATGCGTGAACATGCGCCAAGTCAAGTCACTTAAATCATTCAGAGGAGGATACCACCCTATCATACCACATCACAACCATTTTAATAGCATGTTGGCACGCAAGGTAAACCATTATAACTCATAGCTAATCAAGCATGGCACAAGAAACTATGATCTCTAGTTGTCATTGCAAACATGTGTATTCATAATAGGCTGAATCGGGAACGATGAACTAATCATATTTACAAAAACAAAAGAGGTCGAGTTCATACCAGCTTTTCTCATCTCAGTCAGTCCATCATATATCGTCATAATTGCCTTTCACTTGCACGACCGAACTATGTGAATAATAATAATAGTGCACGTGCATTGGACTAAGCCGGAATCTACAAGCATTCAATAAACAGGAGAAGACAAGGCAATATGGGCTCTTTTGTTAGATCAACAATTATGCATACAAGAGCCACTTCAACAATTTAATTATGGTCTTCTCCTATCGACCCCAAAGAAAAGAAAATAAATAAAACTATTTACATGGGAGAGCTCCCAACAAGTAAAAGAAGAACAGGAAATATTTTTGGGTTTTATTTTTAATTACTACTACAAGCATGGAAAGTAAACTAATTAAAAGCTACAACTATTTTTTTGGTTTTTCTTAAGGTTTATCAAACACACAAGAAGAAAGCATAAAAAGAAAATAAACTAGCATGGATGATACAATGAAAAAGTATGAGCACCGACATCTAGCAATGAGTGTGTGAACATAAATGTAATGTCGGTGGGAAATACGTACTCCCCCAAGCTTAGGCTTTTGGCCTAAGTTGGTCTATGGCCATGGCTAGCCTGGCGGATATCCATAATAATAGTTGGGATCGTACTACGATGAAGAAGAAGACTCTGATTGCCACTGGCTGGCAATCATCTCCGGATCCCACTGGTAATTAGACTGTCGTGAAGGATCAACTTGTGGTTTCGGCTCTGGCTCCATGGCTGGTGCAGGGTTCCGGTAGGCGTGAATAGCCTCTAACGGAACAAGGTACTGACCTGCAGATAAATCAAACAAAGAAGGAACAGGCAGGGTAATAGTCTCAGGATGATATTTATCAAAGAACAATTTGTATTTAAGCTCTCCTTCCCTACTCTTAACAATAAAATCATGTGCCACCATACTTTTATAATCTAAATAAACACGAGGCAGCACCTTTTCTTCCTTCTCATAATGCCTAATAGGCATGTTAAAATGTGCAGCTAGGCGTGAAGCATAGATGCCTCCAAAGATGGGGCCATTGGTACGGTTCAGACTTAACCGTTTAGCAATAATGCCGCCCATACTAACAGAGTTATCACCGTATAAACCGTGGAGCAAAATAATAATATCAGGGACACTAAGGTTTCCACAGTTTCCGTGACCAATTAAAAACGACTAGCAAATATTGCAAAATAGCGTAAAACAGGAAAATGTATGCTAGTGATTCGTGCATCGGAAACCTTCCTTGTTTCCCCTACAGTGATAGTATCAATAAACCCATCCACATCCTCTCGATGTGGTTCCTCTATCTTGCCCTCGAAAGGTACTAAACAAACCCGACAAAAATCATAAAGTGACATCTCCTTATGCTCATCATATAAATGAAACTCCACCGTAGGTGGTGAGCTCCTAGAATGGAAATGAAAGTTTTGCACAAAGATATTTGTGAGTAAGAGATAATGATCGCGTTGGTTGTGGAGGAAAGCGGTGAGGCCTGCATTCTTAGCCAATTCATGAAAATCTTCATAAATCCCGGCTGCTCTCAAGAAATCATCGGAAGGCCATTCACACGACCGCGAGGCAGATTATACTTAGGCTTCGGTGCCTTTTCCTTTGAGCTTCGGCTCGATGAGCCCCTCAAAAGTATCTTCATCATTTTCTGAAAAATTCTGAAATTGTTAGTAACTTCAAAATAAAAGTAAACCAAAATCAATAATATTGATTGCAACTACTCCTACAAGTGCCTAGGGCCTATATCATGCATCAAAACTACTTTTGACCATATAAATTTGACATGCAAGATCAAGAACAGGGTCACCTAAGCGGAAAAAAATTGAAATGAATAAAACACTAGAACAAAAACTAATTGGACCAATGGAGGAGTCACATACCAAGGAACAATCTCCCCAAGCAGTTTTGTGAGAGGTGCTTTGAGTAAGGAGATCAAAAATGGCAGCAAAATGAGCTTGGACCCGGGTTTGAGCCGGATATTCGTGTTTGGGGGAGGAAGAAGGAGTGTGTGGGTGAAGGAATAAGTGGAGGAGGGCCACCGTGGGCCCACGAGGCAGGGGGCGCGCCCAGGGGGTAGGGCGCACCCTCCACCCGCATGGGCAGGTGGTTGACCCCCTGTTGTGCTCTTAGTGCCAAAGATTCTCAAATATTCCAGAAAAAATCATATTTAAATTTCAGGGCATTTGGAGAACTTTTATTTTCAGGGTATTTTTATATTACACGGATAATCAGATAACAGACAGAAAAATACTATTTTCATTTTATTTAATATAAATAACAAAAAGTAAAAGGAAGGTATAGAAGGTTGTGCCTTCTAGTTTCATCCATCTCATGATCATCAAAAGGAATCCACTAACAAGGTTGATCAAGTCGTGTTAACGAACTCATTCCGAATAACATGGAACCGGAGAAATTTCGAATAACACTATGTTACCTCAACAGGGATATGCACATCCCCAATAATAAGAATATCATATTTCTTTTTGACAGTAGGAAGAGGAAATTCAAAACCTCCAAATATAATCGATGGAATTTTCCAATAGAGTTGATACTATGAACTTGAGGTTGTTTCCTCGGAAAGTGTACCGTATGCTCATTACCATTAACATGAAAAGTGACATTGCCTTTAGTGTAATCAATAACAGCCCCTACAGTATTCAAAAAGGGTCTTCCAAGAATAATAGACATACTATCGTCCTCGGGAATATCAAGAATAACAAAGTCTGTTATAATAGTAACGTTTGCAACTACAACAGGCACATGCTCACAAATACCGACAGGTATAGCAGTTGATTTATCAGCCATTTGCAAAGATATTTCAGTATGTGTCAACTTATTCAAATCAAGTCTATGATATAAAGAGAGAGGCATAACACTAACACCGGCTCCAAGATCACATAAAGCAGTTTTAACATAGTTTCTTATAATGGAGCATGGTATAGTGGGTACACCGGGATCTCCAAGTTTCTTTGGTATTCCACCCTTAAAAGTATAATTAGCAAGCATGGTGGAAATTTCAGCTTTCGGTATCTTTCTTTTATTTGTAACAATATCTTTCATATACTTAGCATAAGGATTCATTTTGAGCATATCAGTTAATCACATACGCAAAAAAATAGGTCTAATCATTTCAGCAAAGCGCTCAAAATCTTCATCATCCTTTTTCTTGGATGGTTTGGGAGGAAAAGGCATGGGTTTCTGAACCCATGGTTCTCTTTCTTTACCATGTTTCCTAGCAACAAAGTATTTCTTATCATAACGTTGATTCTTTGATTGTGGCTTATCAAGATCAACAGCAGGTTCAATTTCTATATCATTATCATTACTAGGTTGAGCATCATCATGAACATTATTATTAGCATTATTACTAGTTTCAGGTTCATTACCAAATTGAGTTTCAGCATCAGAAATAGAAATATCATTTGGATTCTCAGGTGTTTCAGTAATAGGTTCACTAGAAGCATGCAAAGTCCTATCATTTTTCTTTTTCTTCCTTTTAGAAGGACTATGTGCATCCACATTATTTCTCTGAGAATCTTGCTCAGTTCTCTTAGGATGGCCTTCAGGATACAAAGGTTCCTGAGTCATTCTACCACCTCTAGTCATAACTCTAACAGCATTATCATTATATTTACTATTCAATTCATTGAGCAAATCATTTTGAGCTTTAAGTACTTGTTCTACTTGAGTGGTAACCATAGAAGCACGTTTACTAATAAGTTTAAGTTCACCTTTGACATTAGCCATATAATCACCCAAGTGTTCAAGCATATTTGAATTGTATTTCAATTGTCTACCAAAATAAGCATTAAAATATTCTTGCTTAACCATAAATTTATCAAACTCATCTAAGCATGGGCTAGCAAACTTAGTAAATGGGATTTCGGCTTTATCATATCTATAGAGAGAATTTACCTTTACTACCTGTGTCGGGTTATCAAGACCATGAGTTTCTTCAATAGGTAATGGATTAAGATCATATGTTTCTTCAACATGCAGTAAATTAAGACCATGTATTTCTTCAATAGGAGGTAAATTCTTAACATCTTCAGCTTTAATACCTTTTTCTTTCATAGATTTCTTTGCCTCTTGCATATCTTCAGGGCTGAGAAATAGAATACCCCTCTTCTTTTGAGTTGCTTTAGGAATAGGCTCAGGAGCTGGCTCCGAAGGTGTCCAATTATTTTCATTTGTCAACATATTATTCAATAGAATTTCAGCTTCATCAGGTGTTCTTTCCCTGAAAACAGAACTAGCACAACTATCCAGGTAATCTCTAGAGGCATCGGTTAGTCCATTATAAAAGATATCAAGTATTTCATTTTTCTTAAGAGGATGATTAGGCAAAGCATTAAGTAATTGGAGAAGCCTCCCCCAAGCTTGTGGGAGACTCTCTTCTTCAATTTGCACAAAATTATATATATCCCTTAAAGCAGCTTGTTTCTTATGACCAGGGAAGTATTTAGCAGAGAAGTAATAAATCATATCCTGGGGACTACGCACACAACCAGGATCAAGAGAATTAAACCATATCTTAGCATCACCCTTTAATGAGAACGAAAATATTTTAAGGATATAAAAGTAACGAGTTCTCTCATCAGTAGTGAACAGGGTGGCTATATCATTTCATTTAGTAAGATGTGCCACAACAGTTTCAGATTCATAGCCATGAAAAGGATCAGATTCAGCCAAAGTAATTATATCAGGATCAACAGAGAATTCATAATCCTTATCAGTAACACAGATAGGTGAAGTAGCAAAAGCAGGGTCAGGTTTCATCCTAGCATTTAGAGATTGCTTATTCCATTTAGCTAATAACCTCTTAAGTTCGTGTCTATCTTTGCAAGCTAAAGAAGCTTCTTTATCAAAAACATAACCCTCAGGAATAATAGGCAAGTCTTCATCATCAATTTCATCAGTATTATCAGATTCAATATTTTCAATCTCTCTAGCCCTAGCAAGTTGTTCATCAAGAAATTCACAGTAGTATCAAGCATAGAAGTAGTTTCATCATAAGTATCATGTATAGCAGAAGTGGCATCATCAATAACATGCGACATATCAGAACGAATAGCAGAAGCAGGTTTAGGTGTCGCAACGTTACTTAAAACAGAAGGTGAATCAAGTGCAGAGCTAGATGGCAGTTCCTTACCTCCCCTCGTAGTTGAGGGATAAATCTTGGTAATGGATCTTTCAAGTCTTCATAATGATAAGCATATACAAATCCCAAGTGACTCAAAGAATAGAGCTATGCTCCCCGGCAACGATGCCAGAAAATAGTCTTGATAACCCACAAGTATAGGGGATCACAACAGTTTTTGAGGGTAGAGTATTCAACCCAAATTTATTGATTCGACACAAGGGGAGCCAAAGAATATTCTCAAGTATTAGCAGCTGAGTTGTCAATTCAACCACACCTGGAAACTTAATATCTGCAGCAACGTATTTAGTAGCAAAGTAATATCATAGTGGTGGTAACGGTAGCAAAAGGTAACGATAGCAAACGTAATGTTTTTGGTGTTTTGTAGTGATGATAACAATAGCAACGGAAAACTAAATAAGCGAAGAACAATATATGGAAAGCTCGTAGGCAATGGATCGGTGATGGAGAATTATGCCGGATGCGGTTCATCATGTAACAGTCATAACCTAGGGTGACACAGAACTAGCTCCAGTTCATCTATGTAATGTAGGCATGTATTCCGAATATAGTCATACGTGCTTATGGAAAAGAACTTGCATGACATCTTTTGTCCTACCCTCCCGTGGCAGCGGGGTCCTTACGGAAACTAAGGGATATTAAGGCCTCCTTTTAATAGAGTACCGGAACAAAGCATTAACACATAGTGAATACATGAACTCCTCAAACTACGGTCATCACCGGTAAGTATCCCGATTATTGTCACTTCGGGGTTAATGGATCATAACACATAATAGGTGACTATAGACTTGCAAGATAGGATCAAGAACTCTCATATATTGATGAAAACATAATAGGTTCAGATCTGAAATCATGGCACTCGGGCCCTAGTGACAAGCATTAAGCATAGCAAAGTCATGGCAACATCAATCTCAGAACATAATGGATACTAGGGATCAAACCCTAACAAAACTAACTCGATTACATGATAGATCCCATCCAACCCATCACCGTCCAGCATGCCTACGATGGAATTACTCACGCACGGCGGTGAGCATCATGAAATTGGTGATGGAGGATGGTTGATGGTGACGATGGCGATGGATTCCCCTCTCCGGAGCCCCGAACGGACTCCAGATCAGCCCTCCCGGGAGGTTTTAGGGCTTGGCGGCGGCTCCGTATCGTAAAACGCGATGAATTCTTCTCTCTGATTTTTTTCTCCCCAAAACACAATATATAGAGTTGGAGTAGGAGTCAGAGGAGCTCCAGGGGGCCCACGAGGTAGGGGGCGCGCCCTAGGGGGGCAGGCGTGCCACCACCCTCGTGGACAGGTGGTGGGCCCCCTGGCCTTCATCTTTTATAGGTATTTTTTATATTTTCCAAAAAGTTGCTCCGTGAAGTTTCAGGTCATTTCGAGAACGTTTGTTTCTGCACATAAATAACACCATGGTAATTCTGTTGAAAACAACGTCAGTCCGGGTTAGTTCCATTCAAATCATGCAAGTTAGAGTCCAAAACAAGGGCAAAAGTGTTTGGAAAAGTAGATACGACGGAGACGTATCACATCGCTATGTGATTTAACACCCAAAGAGTACTTAAGGTGTGATCATGTTTTGCTTGTGAGGGAGGCTTAGTCAACGGGTTTGTCACATTCAGATCCGTATGTATATTGCAAATTTCTATGTCTACAATACTCTGCATGGAGCTACTCTAGCTAATTGCTCCCACTTTCAATATGTATCCAGATTGAGACTCCAAGTCATCTGGATCAGTGTTAAAGGTTGCATCGATGTAACCTTTTACGACGAAATCTTTTATCACCTCCATAACCGAGAAACATTTCCTTAGTCCTCTTAGGTAACTAAGGATAAATTTTGACCGTCGTCTAGTGATCTACTCCTAGATCACTATTGTATCCCTTTGCCAAACTTATGCAATGGTACACAATAGGTCTATGATAACCCACAAGTATAGGGGATCGCAACAGCTTTCGAGGGTAGAGTATTCAACCCAAATTTATTGATTCGACACAAGGGGAGCCAAAGAATATTCTCAAGTATTAGCAGCTGAGTTGTCAATTCAACCACACCTGGAAACTTAGTATCTGCAGCAAAGTGTTTAGTAGCAAAGTAATATGATAGTGGTGGTAGCGGCAACAAAAGTAAAGACAGCAAAAGTAATGTTTTTGGTATTTTGTAGTGATTGTAACAGTAGCAGCGGGAAAGTAAATAAGCGTAAACCAGTATATGGAAAACTCGTAGGCACCGGATCAGTGATGGATAATTATGTCGGATGCGGTTCATCATGTAACAGTCATAACATAGGGTGACACAGAACTAGCTCCAATTCATCAATGTAATGTAGGCATGTATTCCGTATATAGTCATACGTGCTTATGGAAAAGAACTTGCATGACATCTTTTGAACTACCCTCCCGTGGCAGCGGGGTCCTATTGGAAACTAAGGGATATTAAGGCCTCCTTTTAATAGAGAACCGGAAAAGCATTAGCACATAGTGAATACATGAACTCCTCAAACTATGGTCATCACCGGGAGTGGTCCCGATTATTATCACTTCAGGGTTGCCAGATCATAACACATAGTAGGTGACTATAGACTTGCAAGATAGGATCAAGAACTCACATATATTCATGAAAACATAATAGGTTCAGATCTGAAATCATGGCACTCGGGCCCTAGTGACAAGCATTAAGCATAGCAAAGTCATAGCAACATCAATCTCAGAACATAGTGGATACTAGGGATGAAACCCTAACAAAACTAACTCGATTACATGATAAATCTCATCCAACCCATCACTGTCCAGCAAGCCTACGATGGAATTACTCACGCACGGTGGTGAGCATCATGAAATTGGTGATGGAGGATGGTTGATGATGACGACGGTGATGAATCCCCCTCTCCGGAGCCCCGAACGGACTCCAGATCAGCCCTCCCGAGAGGTTTTAGGGCTTGGCGGCGGCTCCGTATCGTAAAACGCGATGATTTCTGCTCCCCTATTTTTTCACTCCGAAAGAAAATATATAGAGTTGGAGTTGGCGTCGGAGGGCATCCAGGGGTCCCACGAGGTAGGGGGGCGCACCCGCCACCCTCGTGAACAGGGTGTGGGCCCCCTGGTCTTCATCTTTGGCGAGGATTTTTTATTATTTTTCCTAAGATGTTCCGTGGAGTTTCAGGTCATTCCGAGAATATTTGTTTTCTACACAAACAACATCATGGCAATTCTGCTGAAAACAGCGTCAGTCCGGGTTAGTTCCATTCAAATCATACAAGTTAGAGTCCAAAACAAGGGCAAAAGTGTTTGGAAAAGTAGATACGACGGAGACGTATCAAGTCCCCCAAACTTAAACCCTTGCTTGTCCTCAAGCAATTCAGTTGACAAACTGAAAGAAAGAAAGAAAAACTTTTACAAACTTTGTTTGATCTTGTTGTTGTAACTATGTCAAGCCAGCATTCAAGTTTTCAGCATAGATCATAACTAACCACATTTGCAATAATTCTCAGGTCTCATAATTACTCATATCAATAGCATAATCAACTAGCAAGTCATAATAATAAATCTCGGATGACAACACTTTCTCAAAACAATCATAATATGATATAACAAGATGGTATCTCGCTAGCCCTTTCTGAGACCGCAAAACATAAATGCAGAGCACCTTTAAAGATCAAGGACTGACTAGACATTGTAATTCATGGTAAAAGAGATCCAATCGTAGTCACACCCAATATAAATTAACAGTGATGAATGCAAATGACGGTTGTCCTCTCCAGCTAGTGCTTTTTAATAAGAGGGTGATGACTCAACATAAAAGTAAATGGATAGGCCCTTCGTAGAGGGAAGCAGGGATTTGTAGAGGTGCCAGAGCTCGGTTTTGAAATAGAGATAAATTGTATTTTGAGCGATATACTTTCATTGTCAACGTAACAACTAAGAGATGGCGATATCTTCCATGCTAAACACATTATAGGCGGTTCCCAAACAGAATGGTAAAGTTTATACTCCCCCTCCACCAACAAGCATCAATCCATGGCTTGCTCGAAACAACGAGTGCCTCCAACATACATCAGGTCCCAGGGGGGTTTTGTTTGCAATTAATTTTGATTTAGTTTGCATAAAGCATGGGACTGGGCATCCCGGTGACCAGCCACTTTCTCGTGAGTGAGGAGCGGAGTCCACTCCTCTTGAGAATAACCCGCCTAACACGGAAGATAAGGACAGCCTTGGTTGATACATGAGCTATTCGAGCATACAAAACAGAATGTTTATTTGAAGGTTTAGAGTTTGGCACATACAAATTTACTTGGAACGGCAGGTAGATGCCGCATATAGGAAGGTATAGTGGACTCATCTCGAATAACTTTGGGGTTTAAGGGATTGGATGCACAAGCAGTATACCCGCTTAGTACAAGTGAAGGCTAGCAAAAGACTGGGAAGCAACCAACTAGAGAGCGACAACAGCCATGTACATGCATTAAAATCAATAAACATTGGATGCAAGCATGAGTACTATATAATCCACCATGAACATAAATATCGTGAAGGCTATGTTGATTTTGTTTCAACTACATGCGTGAACATGTGCCAAGTCAAGTCACTTAAATCATTCAAAGGAGGATACCACCCCATCATACCACATCATAATCATCTCAATAGCATGTTGGCACACAAGGTAAATCATTATAACTCATAGCTAATCAAGCATGGCACAAGCAACTATGATCTCTAATTGTCATTGCAAACATGTTTATTCATAATAAGCTGAATCAAGAATGAGGGGCTCATCATATTTACAAAAACAAAAGAGGTCGAGTTCATACCAGCTTTTCTCATCGCAGTCAGCCCATCATATATCATCATACTTGCCTTTCACTTGCACGACCGAACGGTGTGAATAATAATAAGAGTGTACATGCATTGGACTAAGCTGGAATCTGCGAGCATTCAATAAACAGGAGAAGACAAGGCAATATGGGCTCTTGGTTAAATCAACAATAATGCATATAAGAGCCACTTCAACAATTTAATTATGGTCTTCTCCTACTGACCCCCAAAGAAAAGAAAAGAAATAAAACTATTTACACGGGAAAGCTCCCAACAAGCAAAAGAAGAACGGGAAATATTTTTGGGTTTTCTTTTTAATTATTACTACTACAGCAAAAAAATAAACTACTACTAATTTTTTGGTTTTTCTTAAGGTTTAACAAACACACAAGAAGAAAACAGGAAAAAGAAAATAAACTAGCATGGATATTACAGTGAAAGAGTATGAGCACCGACATCTAGCAATGAGTGTGTGTGAACATAAATGTAATGTCGGTGAGAAATACGTACTCCCCCAAGCTTAGGCTTTTGGCCTAAGTTGGTCTATGGCCACGGCTGGCCTGGCTAATATCCATAATAGTAGTTGTTGGGGTCATACTGTGATGAGGAAGAAGAAGGCTCCGATTGCCACTGGCTGGCAATCATCTTCGGATCCCACTGATAGTTAGACTGCCGTGAAGGATCAAATTGTGGTTCCGGTTCTGGCTCCTCGGCTGGTGCAGGGTTCCGATAGGCGTGAATAGCCGTCAACGGAACAAGGTACGTGCCTACAGTCAAATCAAACAAAGAAGGAGCAGGCAGGATAATAGTCTCAGGGTGATGTTTGTTAAAGAACAATTGATATTTAAGCTCTCCTGCCCTATTCTTAACAATAAAATCATATGCCACCATACTTTTATGATCTAGATAAACACAGGGCAGCACCTTTTCTTCCTTCTCGGCATGCCTAATAGGTATGTTAAAATGTACGGCTAGGCGTGTAGCATAGATGCCTCCAAACATGGGGCCTTTGGTACGGTTCATACTAAACCGTCTAACAATAATACCACCCATACTAAAAGTGTTATCACTGTATAAACTGTGGAGCAGAATAATTATATCAGGGATACTAAGGTTTCCACAGTTTCCGCATCCAATTAAACAATGACTAGCAAATAATGCAAAGTAACGTAAAACAGGAAAATGTATGCTAGTAATTCGTGCATCGGAAACCTTCCTGATTTCTCCTACAGTGATAGTATCAATAAACCCAACCACATCATCATGATGTGGTTCTTCTGTCTTGCCCTCAAAAGGGACTAAACAAATCCGACAAAAATCATAAAGTGACATCTCCTTATGCTCATCATATAAATGAAAGAACACCGTAGGTGGTGAGTTCCTAGAATGAAAATGAAAGTTTTGCACAAAGGTATTTGTGAGTAAGAGATACTGATCGCATTGGTCGTGGAGGAAAGCGGTGAGGCCTGCATTGTGAGCCAATTCATGAAAATCTTCATAGATACCGGCTGCTCTCTAGAAATCATCAGAAGGCCATTCACACGCCCGAATCTCCGTGGTGCGCGGCAAATTATACTTAGGCTTCGGTGCCTTTTCCTTAGAGCTTTGGCTCGATGAGCCCCTCAATAATCTCCTCATCATTTTCTAAAAAATTCTGAAATTTTTAGTAACTTCGAAATAAAAGTAAACCAAACTCAGTAATATTGATAGCAACTACTCCTACAAGTGCCTAGAGCCTATATCAAGCATTAGAACTACTTGGAACCATATATATTTGACATGCAAGCTCAAGAACATGGTCACCTATGCAGCACAAATTTGCAAAGAATAAAGCACTAGAACAAAAACTAATTGGACCAACGGAGGAGTCACATACCAAGGAACAATCTCCCCAAGCAGTTTTGCGAGAGGTGCTTTGAGCAGGGAGATCGAAAATCACAGCCAAAGTGGCTGGAACTCGTGCTTGAGTTGGTTTTTCGGGTTTGTTTGAGACAGAGGAAGAAGATGGGTGCTGGGATAATTGGAGGAGGGCCACCGTGGGCCCACGAGGCAGGGGCGCGCCCTAAGGGGGGCCCACCACCCTCGTGGCCAGGTGGCAGCTCCTCTCACGGTAATTTTTGCACAGCAAATCCTCAAATATTCCCGAAAAAATCATATTAAATTGGCATGTCATTCTGAGGACTTCTATTTTCGGGATATTTTTATATTGCACGGATAGGCCAGGAAACAGACAGAAAAATACTATTTTTACTTTATTTCTACTAATTAACAGAAAGTAAAGAGAGGGTACAGAAGTTTGTGCTTCTAGTTTCATCCATCTCATGCTCATCAAAAAGAATCCACTAACAAGGTTGATCAAGTCTTGTTAACAAACTCATTCCGATAATCATGAAACCGGAGAAATTTAGAATAACACTAAGTTACCTCAATGGGGATATGCACATCCCCTATAATAATTATATCATATTTCTTTTTGACAGTAGGAAGAGGAAATTCAAAACCTCCAATTATAATCGGTGGAATTTTTCCAATGGAGTTGATACTATGAACTTGAGGTTGTTTCCTCGGAAAGTGTACCGTATGCTCATTACCATTAACATGAAAAGTGACATTGTCTTTGTTGCAATCAATAACAGCCCCTGTAGTATTAAGAAAAGGTCTTCCAAGAATAATAGACATACTATCATCCTCGGGAATATCAAGTATAACAAAGTCTATTAAAATAGTAAGGTTTGCAACCACAACAGGCACATCCTCACAGATACCGACAGGTATAGCGGTTGATTTATCAGCCATTTGCAAAGATATTTCAGTAGGTGTCAGCTTATTCAAGTCAAGTCTATGATATAAAGAGAGTGGCCTAACACTAACATCGGCTCCAAGATCACATAAAGCAGTTTTAATATAATTCCTTTTAATGGAGCAAGGTATAGTAGGTACTCCGGGGTCTCCAACTTTCTTTGGTATCCCCCCCTTAAAAGTATAATTAGCAAGCATGGTGGAAATCTCAGCTTCCGGTATCTTTCTTTTATTAGTAATGATATCCTTCATATATTCAGCATAAGGATTTGTTTTGAGCACATTAGTTAATCGCATACGCAAAAAGATAGGCCTAATCATTTCAGCAAAGCGCTCAAAATCCTCATCATCCTTTTTCTTGGATGGTTTCAGAGGAAAAGGCATGGGTTTCTGAACCCAAGGTTCCCTTTCTTTACCATGTTTCCTAGCAACAGAGTCTCTTTTATCATAACGTTGATTCTTTGATTGTGGGTTATCAAGGTCAACAGCAGGTTCAATTTCTACATCATTGTCATTACTAGGTTGAGCATCATCATGAACATCATTATTAATATTTTCATTAGGTTCATGTTCATTACCAGATTGTGTTTCAGCATCAGACATAGATATATCATTTGGATTATCAGGTGGTTCAGCAATAGGTTCACTAGAAGTTTGCACAGTTCTATCATTTTTCTTTTTCTTCTTTTTAGAAGAACTAGGAACATCAATATTATTTCTCTGAGAATCTTGCTCGATTCTCTTAGGGTGGCCTTCAGGATACAAAGGTTCCTGAGTCATTCTACCAGTTCTAGTAGCCACTCTAATAGCATAATCATTTTTCTTACTATTCATTTCATCAAGTACTTCTTTTTGAGCCCTAAGTACTTGTTCTACTTGAGTGGTAACCATAGAAGCATGTTTGCTAACAAGTTTAAGTTCACCTTTAATATTAGCCATATAATCACCCAGGCGTCTAATCATATAAGCATTTTCTTTTAATTGTCTGCCAAAACAAGCATTGAAGTCGTCTTGCTTAAACATAAAGTTATCAAACTCATCCAAGCACTGATTAGCAATTTTAGTAGGAGGGACTTCAGCTTTATCATATCTATAGAGAGAATTTACCTTTACTACCTGTGTCGGGATATCAGGATCAGGAGGTTCTTCAGTAAATAAAGAATTGAGATCATATGTTTCTTCAACAGGCGGTATATTAAGACCATGTATTTCTTCAATAGGAGGTAAATTCTTAACGTCTTCAGCTTTAATACCTTTCTCTTTCATAGATTTCTTTGCCTCTTGCATATCTTCGGGACTGAGAAATGGAACACCTCTCTTCTTCGGAGTTGGTCTAAGAATAGGCTCAGTAATTGGAGCAGGAGCTGGCTCAGGATGTGCCCAAATATTTTCATTTGTCAACATATTATTCAATAGAATTTCAGCTTCATCCGGTGTTCTTTCCCTGAAAAGAGAACCGGCACAACTATCCAGGTAATCTCTGGAAGCATCGGTTAGTCCATTATAAAAGATATCAAGTATTTCGGGTTTCTTAAGAGGATGATCAGGCAAAGCATTAAGTAACTTGAGAAGCCTCCCCCAAGCTTGTGGGAGACTCTCTTCTTTAATTTGCACGAAGTTGTATATTTCCCTCAAAGCAGCTTGTTTCTTATGAGCAGGGAAATATTTAGCAGAGAAGTAATAATCATATCTTGGGGACTATGCACACAACCAGGATCAAGAGGATTAAACCATATCTTAGCATCACCCTTTAATGAGAACGGAAATATTTTGAGTATATAAAAGTAACGCGATCTCTCATCATTAGTGAACAGGTCAGCTATATCATTTAACTTAGTAAGATGTGCCACAACAGTTTCAGATTCATAGCCATAAAACGGATCAGATTCAACCAAAGTAATTATATCAGGATCAACAGAGAATTCATAATCCTTATCAGGAACACAAATAGGTGAAGTAGCAAAAGCAAGGTCGGGTTTCATTTTATCTCTAAGTGATTCTTTGTTCCATTTAACTAATAACCTCTTAAGCTCATATCTATATTTGCAAGCTAAAATAGCGGCAGAAGATTCTATATCAAAAAGATAGCCCTCAGTGATAACAGGCATATTTTCATCATCACTATCATCATCGTATTCAGATTCAATAATTTGTTTTTCTCTAGCCCTAGCAATTTGTTCATCAAGAAATTCACCAAGGGGCACAGTAGTATCAGGCATAGAAGCAGTTTCATCATAAGTATCATACATAGCAGAAGTGGCATCATCAATAACATGCGACATATCAGAACGAATAGCAGAAGCAGGTGTAGGTGTCGCTAGCTTACTCATAATAGAAGGTGAATCAAGTGTAGAGCTAGATGGCAGTTCCTTACCTCCCCTCGTAGTTGAGGGATAGATCTTGGTTTTTGGATCTCTCAAGTTCTTCATAGTGTCTAGCAGATATAAATCCCAAGTGACTCAAAGAATAGAGCTATGCTCCCCGGCAACGGTGCCAGAAATTTGTCTTGATAACCCACAAGTATAGGGGATCGCAACAACTTTCGAGGGTAGAGTATTCAACCCAAATTTATTGATTCGACACAAGGGGAGCCAAAGAATATTCTCAAGTATTAGCAGCTGAGTTGTCAATTCAACCACACCTGGAAACTTAGTATCTGCAGCAAAGTGTTTAGTAGCAAAGTAATATGATAGTGGTGGTAGCGGCAACAAAAGTAAAGATAGCAAAAGTAATGTTTTTGGTATTTTGTAGTGATTGTAACAGTAGCAGCGGGAAAGTAAATAAGCGTAAACCAGTATATGGAAAACTCGTAGGCACCGGATCAGTGATGGATAATTATGCCGGATGCGGTTCATCATGTAACAGTCATAACATAAGGTGACACAGAACTAGCTCCAATTCATCAATGTAATGTAGGCAAGTATTCCGTATATAGTCATACGTGCTTATGGAAAAGAACTTGCATGACATCTTTTGTCCTACCCTCCCATGGCAGCGGGGTCCTATTGGAAACTAAGGGATATTAAGGCCTCCTTTTAATAGAGAACCAGAATAAAGCATTAGCACATAGTGAATACATGAACTCCTCAAACTATGGTCATCACCGGGAGTGGTCCCGATTATTGTCACTTCGGGGTTGCCGGATCATAACACATAGTAGGTGACTATAGACTTGCAAGATAGGATCAAGAACTCACATATATTCATGAAAACATAATAGGTTCAGATCTGAAATCATGGCACTCGGGCCCTAGTGACAAGAATTAAGCATAGCAAAGTCATAGTAACATCAGTCTCAGAAAATAGTGGATACTAGGGATGAAACCCTAACAAAACTAACTCGATTACATGATAAATCTCATCCAACCCATCACCGTCCAGCATGCCTACGATGGAATTACTCACGCACGGCGGTGAGCATCATGAAATTGGTGATGGAGGATGGTTGATGATGACGACGGCGACGAATCCCCCTCTCCGGAGCCCCGAACGGACTCCAGATCAGCCCTCCCAAGAGGTTTTAGGGCTTGGCGGCGGCTCTGTATCGTAAAATGCGATGATTTCTTCTCCCCTATTTTTTCTCTCCGAAAGCAAATATATAGAGTTGGAGTTGGCGTCGGAGGGCATCCAGGGGGGCCACGAGGTAGGGGGCGCGCCCTAGGGGGGGGCCACCCTCGTGAACAGGGTGTGGGCCCCCTGGTCTTCATCTTTGGCGAGGATTTTTTATTATTTTTCCTAAGATGTTCCATGGAGTTTCAGGTCATTCCGAGAAAATTTGTTTTCTGCACATAAAACAACATCATGGCAATTCTGCTGAAAACAGTGTCAGTCCGGGTTAGTTCCATTCAAATCATACAAGTTAGAGTCCAAAACAAGGGCAAAAGTGTTTGGAAAAGTAGATACGACGGAGACTTATCAGTCTAGTACACGGTATGACAGAGGCATAGGGAATGACTTTCATTCTCTCTCTATCTTCTGCAGTGGTCGGGCATTGAGTCTGAGTCAACTTCACACCTTATAATATAGGCAAGAACCCTTTCTTTGACTGATCTATTTTGAACTTCTTCAAATCTTTATCAAGGTATGATACGTCTCCAACGTATCTACTTTCCTAACGCTTTTCCTCTTGTTTTGGACTCTAATTTGCATGATTTGAATGGAACTAACCATGGACTGACGCAGTTTTCAGCAGAACTACCATGGTGTTGTTTTTGTGCAGAAATAAAAGTTCTCGGAATGGAACGAAACTTTGCGAGGATTGTTTATATCAATAATAAGAATTTCTGGAGCCAAGACGTGCAAGAGAGGGGCACCTGGGTGGGCACAACCCACCAGGGCACAGCCTCCTCTCCTGGCGCGCCCAGGTGGGTTGTCCCCACCTGGTGGACCCGCAGACCCTGAAACCGACACAATAAAATCCTATTTTTCCAGAAAAAATTAGGAATAAAGAATTATCGCAAACCACGAGACGGAGTCGCCGCCACCTCCTGTTCTTCCTTGGGAGGCCAGATCTGGAGTCCGTTTGGGGCTCCGGAGAGGGGGGGTCTTTTTTCTTCGTCATCACCAACCCTTCTCATCGCCAATTCCATGATGCTCCCCACCGGGAGTGAGTAATTCCTTCGTAGGCTCGCTGGTCGGTGAGGAGTTGGATGAGATTCATCATGTAATCGAGTTAGTTTTGTTAGGGCTTGATCCCTAGTATCCGATGTGTTCTTAGATTGATGTTGCTATGACTTTGCCATGCTTAATGCTTGTCACTTTGGGCTCGGGTGCCATGATTTCAGATCTGAACCATTTATGTTATCACCATTATATCCATGTTCTAGATCCAATCTTGCAAGTTATAGTCACCTACTACGTGTTATGATCCGGCAACCCCGGAGTGACAACAACCGGGCCCACTCCTGGTGATGACCGTAGTTTGAGGAGTTCATGTATTCACTATGTGTCATTCTTTGTTCCGGTTCTCTATTAAAAGGAGGCCTTAATATCCCTTAGTTTCCAATATGGACCCCCACTGGTACACGTCGGTGCTATACAAATGGTATTTAACCCCTTTTCGCGATGGCGGTAGGAACCGTCGCCTAGTGAGTGTGGGCAATAGGGGGGTCCTTCCCACACGATCCAGAAACCGTCGGGGTTATGCCCTCCTGGCACACACGCTCGGCAAAATGAGGTCGTGTGCGACCGGCGAGCACTCAAATACAGAAATATGTACAGTAGTGATCAAAAAAATACAATTATACATGCGAAATCAGTTCCGGTCGTAAGTACATTCCGCACAGTCAGTCACCGCTAAACGTTTCCGTTCGTATATACATCCCACACAGTCACTCCAAGGAAAACGTTTGCGCAAGGTGGCGTAATGCAAACAGTTTTCAAGAGAATATCGTGTGTGATTGTTCATTGATCCAACACGGTTTATTCCTAGAAACTGTGTGTGTTGCCTGAGATCATCGCCTGCGGTTTTTTCTCAATAACCGTTTGCAATAGGAAAACCCAATTAGCAAGCTAATTGGCCAATTAGCGGGCTAATTGCCCTATTATTAATAATCCATTTACTAATCTAATTGACATTCATATTAAGCATATAATATATTCCATTTCCATATTAAGGAAGCATGATTTCATAATTGTAATACATCAGAGTATAACATGATATAGCTT
The DNA here is from genome assembly GCF_002162155.2 of Triticum dicoccoides. NCBI lineage: Eukaryota > Viridiplantae > Streptophyta > Magnoliopsida > Poales > Poaceae > Triticum > Triticum dicoccoides. The sequence continues at coordinate 440,810,417 of NC_041390.1, read as the reverse complement.
CAGCACTCAGCTACCCCATTACACAACTGCACCAACAGCAAGTTTCACGTGCAACATCTAGAACCTTTTGAAATTAGCATCATAGACGGTACATAGAGAGATGCATCTCATCTGGAAAACTACTGAAGCGAAAGGCGAATATTGAGCCTTCATTCATGTTAAAGGTCTTTGCAACTTTAGGCCAGTGCCTGTGGATGATTGACCGTCCATCCTTCGACCTCTTCAGGAACACTTCAATATTGAACCGTGGGTGTTGTATGAAAACTTTCCTCGCCTCCTGACCACAGAGGTAGTTTGAGAGGTAATCATCAGTGAACCCTGAAAACAAGGATGTGCATACATATCTTCTCTATATTGGAAATGGGGCAAAGGAATAAAAAAAGGCAAGGTATAATACATTGTACCATCTTGTAAACCTCAGTGCTTCCCATTGTTTCCCTGCAACACATATAAGGTAGTTAGTCATCAGGTTAAGTAAGGGTTCGCATGCTATCAGTAAAATATGTTGATGAAAAATAAGCACATTGCAGATTCATCAGATTAATTCAAGCCACATGGAAAACCCATTTATCCAAACCCAGCATGATTAAGAACTAGGAAATATAGCACTTGTATATGTTTCTCATGTATTAAGTGCAGCCAAATTCGATTTATTCCTCACATGGTATACAATAACAGAATGCAGCCACATCAATTGAACATCACATTGCAGAATTGAACCAAGCAGTTAACTAAACACCACAACAAATGAACCAAACGTTAACTGAGCACCACATTGCACAGTATAACATACTCCTAATGGAAGATCAGACAGTTAACCAAACCAAGCATGCTTAATAACTTGGAAATATAGCAATTGTATTTGTTTCTCATGTATTTAGTACAGCCAAATTCGATTTATTTCGCACATGGTATACAATAACAGAATGCAGCCACAACAATTGAACATCGCATTGCAGAATTGAACCAAGCAGTTAACTAAACAACACAACAAATGAACCAAATGTTAACTGAGCACCACATTGCACAATATAACATACTCGCAATAGAAGACCAGATGGTCAACCAAACCAAGTATGCTTAACAACTTGGAAATATTACACACTGGAGAATTGAAAATCACATTTGCAGAATTGAACCAAGCAGTTAACTGGACACCACATTGCACGACATATAGAACATATACACTATAGCAGAAAATTGCATGGTAAAAGTAGATAGCACAACTCACTAGAATTTGTTAAGGAAAGGCAGTAGCTAGCAAACCGAACATGGGTCCTTATAGTGAGCTAATAAGACAAGTTACTCCTCACTGTCGGAGATATCGATGACAGTTGGCTCCTTGGACATGGAAGAGGGCGAGGCCTCCGCATCGTGGGTGCCCTCGTTGTAGTGGTGAGTTGCCTGAGCCGCTCTAGGCACCAACTTCCTGGCTCTCGAGATTAGGTAAGCACATGAACGCTAAGAAAACACCTCGTAGTCTTTGTCGAAGGCACCGACGGCAGCCTCGAGAAAATACCATGAACTGTCGTTTAAAGCAGCCAACCATGTCCTGGCGTCGGCACGCGAGGTGTCAACGGTGGCCTTGACGACGAGGTGCTCCTCCAAGATCTGGGGGTCAGCACGAATGGCAGCCATCGCAACCTCATCCACGCGTGCGGCCGTGATTTGCTTATGCGCTGCCAAATGCTCCTTGAGATCCTGGCTATACTGCGTGCACCGTGGCTTAGGCCGGCGCTTATATGGTGGAGGGGTTGGTGATTTGGGTGGAAGGTGTCGCACTCGTGCCAGCGGTCGGGGCATGTGTGATGTGGAAGGAGGAGGAGGATGGGGGTCAGGTGTGGATTACCTGCCTGGATAGGCGAGGCCGAGTAGCGTGAAAGAGGGTCGTCGGCAAGGAGGCAGCGCTGCAAGCAAGGAGTGAAGGTTTCAACTTGGAAAGGAAGGTGGAAACAGGGGAAATGTGGCTTTTGGTAAGGGGGAGGGGGCGAGGAGCAGGGGCGAAATTAGGCCTGGGGCAACTAGGGCTATAGCCCCAGGCGTAGCCCATCCAGTAACTATACATCTAATAGCAATTTTTATGATTTTTAGACTTGTAAAGGCCTAGCCCTAGGCGTGAATCCCACCCCCAGGCCATATACGTACAGGTATCTCAGACCATCTCCACGATTTTGCAAGTAAAAAGGATCGCAAAGTGCCCAAATCATCGATCGTCTCGCTCTCGCTCGATCAAAGAAAAAAACCTCGTTAAGACTAGCCACAATGGGTAGTAACATAGACTAGTAACATTCCCATGTTACTAGTCTATGTTACTACCTCTATAGTGGGGAGTAACATATGTGTGGTAACATGGAACACTTCATTTATTAAGCTATAGACACATCTTGCCTTGATATGTGTGATGTTACTCATACTAGTAGTAACTAGCTATGTTACCACTTTCATCTCTTTCTTCATTTATTGCATGACACATCATCTATTTAACCTATATATGTGTGATGTTACTACCTATGTGTCTCCTACTATGGGTAGTCTAACAAGCTGCGCCGCCCTCGTCAAATCCCTAGGACAGACCAGGACTTGCGTCCAGGCGGCTGGCACTCTCGCCTCAAGCAGCCGCTTCACCCTCCTCTTATGCTCCAATCCTTCAACTCCTACTCATTGCAGATCAGAAGTGTGTGCACAATCAGCCGGACATGTAATTTCTAGTTTGTATCATCTAATTTATGTGTTCCTAGTTCCTTTGTATCAGCCGAAGTCAATTAGTTGATGATGATAAAATGTATTACTTAGTCAATTTTGTTTTGTTGTTAACAGGAAAAGAATAGAAATCCAAGATGAGGACCCATACAATTAAATCTTTATTTTAAATAACATCCAACCAGAATGCATTCGACAATACCAGCACCAAGGAATCAACTACATAATCAGTACGAGTTGGAGCTAGTAATGGACAAGAAAATTAACCATGTGTCTACCTAGTGCGCTTTGTGATAATGGTATATTATGTTTTTATTTTCAAATTTATGCAATTGACTTAGTCTATGTCTTGTGTCTTGATTTTTAATACTGAATTTTTTCCTTCTACCTATTGCTGATGAAGAAATGATGGGTTCACATGAAGCAAGTTTTCGTTAATAAGGTACCAACTTTTGCAATGACACACTATGTTAAATGGGTTATTACATTCTTTTCTTTCATTGAATTTCTTCTCGTGCTAAACACAAAGTATATATTGTGAATCTGACATGCATTGGTATGTGTGGTACTGTGATGCCTCCGATTCAATCGTACACTAATCATACACGCAAACATGTACGATCAAGATCAGGGACTCACAAGAAGATATCACAACACAACTCTACAAATAAAATAAGTCATACAAGCATCATATTACAAGCCAGGGGCCTCGAGGGCTCGAATACAAGAGCTCGATCATAGATGAGTCAGCAGAAGCAACAATATCTGAGTACAGACATAAGTTAAACAAGTTTGCCTTAAGAAGGCTAGCACAAACTGGGATACAGATCGAAAGAGGCGTAGGCCTCCTGCCTGGTATCCTCCTAAACTACTCCTGGTCGTCGTCAGCGGCCTGCACGTAGTAGTAGGCACCTCCAGAGTAGTAGGAGTCATCGTCAACGGTGGCGTCTGGCTCCTGGGCTCCATCGTCTGGTCGCAGCAATCGGGTATAGGAAAGGGGGGAAAGGGGGAGCAAAGCAACCGTGAGTACTCATCCAAAGTACTCACAAGCAAGGAGCTACACTACATATGTATGCATTGGTATCAAATGGAAAAGGGGTAACATATGTGGACTGAACTGCAAAATGCCGGAATAAGAGGGGGATAGCTAGTCCTATCGAAGACTACGCTTCTGGTAACCTCCATCTTGCAGCAGAAGAGGAGAGTAGATGGTAAGTTCACCAAGTAACATCTCATAGCATAATCCTAACCGATGATCCTCCCCTCGTCGCCCTGTGAGAGAGCGATCACCGGTTGTATCTGGCACTTGGAAGGGTGTATTTTATTAAGTATCTGGTTCTAGTTGTCATAAGGTCAAGGTACAACTCCAAGTCGTCCTGTTACCAAAGATCACGGCTATTCGAATAGATTAACTTCCCTGCAGGGGTGCACCACATTTCCAAACACGCTTGATCCCGTTTGTCTGGACACACTTTCCTGGGTCATGCCCGGCCTCGGAAGATGAACACATCGCAGCCCTACCTAGGCACAACAGAGAGGTCAGCACGCCGGTCTAAATCCTATGGCGTAGGGGTCTGGGCCCATCGCCCATTGCACACCTGCACGTTGCGAGGGTGGCTGGAGAGCAGACCTAGCAACCTCCATTCACTACAAAAAAAGACACATCCGTGACATTTTGGGCCGAACGAAATTTTTTTGTCATACATATGACACTTCTATGACGATAATTGTGACAAAACCCAGTATCATCATAGATGTGGTGGGCTCCTACTTCTATGACAAAAAATCATGACAGAAAATGGGCTTTTCGTCCTGGGCGGGCCGGAGACGCAGCTGCATGACATTCTTTGGGCCGTCCATGACGGAAAAAACCGTGGTAGAAGCAAGGGCGAGGAAAATTTCAGGGAGTTCCCAGTTACGGTGGGAGGTCGGGGGCCGAGCGATGCGCGTTTCTCTCGTACACGTACGTGCATGTGTGCGAGGTGTTGGCTCTAACTGAACCCGAGCGAGGCGTTGGGCTCTAACTGAACCCGAGCGATTGCACTGCAGGCTACGCATTACTGAACCCGAGCGATCGATCGATGGTGTTAACTGAACCCGATCGAGCGATTCCTTCGCTACTGCTGCTAACTGAAACTGATCGATGCTGCCTCTGGATGAACAGTGAGCGTTGCGGGGGGGTTTGGATGAACAGTTCCCGGTGGGGGTGGATGAACAAGACCCCGTGGTGTTGCCTCTGGATGAACAGGACCCCGATCGATTGAGTCGGTTGGGGCTGGATGAACATGACCCCGTGGAGGGCTGGATGAACAGGACCACCCCGTGGAGGGCAGGATGAACAGTAGCCCATGGAGGGGTGGTTGAACAGGAGCCTGTGGAGAGGGTTGGTTGAACAGTAGCCGGTGGAGTAGCGCGCGGTGGAGGCTGGATGAACAGGAGCCTGTGGATGAACAGTCGCAGGTGGAGGCTGGAGGAGGTCGACGGTGGATGAAAAGTAGCTCGTGGAGGCTGGAGGGGGTCGACGGTGGAGATGAACAATATCCCGTGGAGTCCCGTTTTGCGGTACGCCACACCCCTCCCGATGAACAGGACCCCCGTTTCGACCGTAGCACTCCAACACAAGTTCGTTTCCTTCGTTTTGCGGTACGCCACACCCCTCCCGATCAACAGGACCCCCATTTCGACTGTAGGAGGTCCGTTTCCTCCGTTTTGCGGTACGCCACACCCCTCCCGATGAACAGGATACCGTTTCAAATGTGGCCGGTCGAACACATGGCCGTTTCCTCCGTTCTGTGGTACGCCAGGCCTCGTTTCCATTGCATGTTCTGTCCAAGCCCTCCCGATGAACACGACGCATTCTGTTGCCTCCCCATGAACACGACGCATTCCGTTGCCTCCCCATGAACACGACCACGACGCTGTTTCTCCGTTCCGACCCAGCCATGTACAGGAGCCCTGGCCGTACGTATGCGTGAGTAGGCGTTCGAGACCCCGCCCATATGTACACATACGTGGCCGTATTTTCTTTCTTGCACCCTGGCCGCCTCTACTACGACACGTGCGCGCCTCTACATCGACCGGTATATATGTACGTACACGTTCGCGACCAGAATGACAACGCTACGTACGCTTCGACCAGGTGGGTCCCGACTGTCAGGCACTTCCTTGCGTGCGAAGATGTAGCTGGTGGGTCCCAGCAGTCAGGGGGCGAAATACGGTGGCCCGTCTGGTGGGTCCTGCTGTCAGGTGAAGGAATAATTATTTTGCACGTAATAAGGAGGCACTTTCTTGCTGCGGCCGTGGACCCAGCTGTCAGCCTCTCCACGTACAGTCCACGTCCGATGGAAGCCGTTCCTTGACCACATTGACCACGCCGCGCCGAGAGCACCAGGGCGGTGGACGACGGCGAGGCCTAGGAAGGGGACGACGCAGAGCCGGGGAAGACGCGGTAGTGGATGCCCACGCGTAGAGGAGTACGAGGGTTCACTGGTTCGCTGCGGTGTGAGGCTGCCGTCGCCGCAGAATAACAGGGGGTGTGGGTGAGTAGAGGGATGGCCTGGCCAGCGGTGGGAGTACTAGGGGGCGGTGAGGCCTCCACCGCATCGCAGCCGGCCACAGGAGGCAGGAGCACGAGGCACGACCGGCGCTGGTTTGGGCGGCTGGAGCAAGAAGACCAGAGGTTGAAGAAGCACTACGGCCGTTGGATGGACATCGTACGGTCACTGGAGCTAGAATAATGCATATTGACTAAGTTGACAAAGCCCTCCGTCCCCGTTAACTTAGTAGGCCCACAAGTCAGCCTGCCACTATACTGGGTCCAGCTAACAGGGGGAGTATTCATTTTTTTGTGCGTAATAAGGAGGCACTTCCTTGCGTGCGAAGATATAGCTGGTGGGTCCGAGCTGTCAGCGGCGGTAAAGTTTTTTTCACGAAATACAGAGGCCCTTTCGATGGGCCCCTGATGTCAGGTGGAGGAATCATTATTTTGCGTGTAATAAGGAGGCATTTCCTTGCGTGCGGCCATGGACCCAGCTGTCGGCCTCTCCATGTAAAGTCCACTTCAGATGCATGTCGGTCATTAACCACGTTGACTAGGCCGCGCTGAGAGCACCAGGGCGGTGGACGACGACGAGGCCTAGGAAGGGAACGACACAGAGGCAGGGAAGACTCGGCGGTTGTTTCCCACACGGAGGGGAGTACGACTATATGAGGGTTTATTGGTTCGCCTGCCGTCGCCGGAGAATAACAGCAGGTGCGGGTGAGTAGAGGGATGGCTAGGCCAGCAATGGGAGTACGGTGGGGCGGTGAGGCCTGCGCTGCAGCAGAGCCGGCCGCAGGGAGGAGGGAGCAGGCAGTCCCGCCGGCGCCTGTTTGAGCGGCTGGAGTAGGAAGAGCAGAGATTGGAGAAGCACGACGGCCGTTGGATGGCCATCCAACAGTCACTGCTTGTGTGTCAACCTTTTTTTAGGAAAGCCTCATATCTGTGGAAAACAGCATACATCCCATCTGCCATTATTTCTAATAATTTACAGCCCATTTGCTAATTATTAAGGTTTTCTGGAGCCCATATTCTTTTTGTTAGCATTACAGCCCATATTGTGGCCACGATTAAAAAATTATACAAAATTTCACATATTTCGGTGCGGTCCGAACTGTTTTTAATCCCGAAATTTCAACTCACATTCAAAGTGATTTTAAAAATAAATGTATAATATAAAATCCAACAAATTCTCCACGCATAAAAATTAATGTAATTTCAAATCTCGAAATGAAAAAAAGATGTTTGAAACTAATTGCCGGTTTGATGTGTTTTAAAAATGTACAGCCCATTTCTCATTACTGATGGGCCATTTTCTCGGCCAGCCGAATGAAAGCTCTCCTTGTCTTGAAAGATTTGCAGCCCAACAGGCCTGACAAAGCGACTTACTTGGGAAATCACAAAAAAAACTAGGCTGTGGTCGTGGACCCAGCTGTCAGCCTGTCCACGTACAGTACTCTTCCGATGGAATGTCGTTGACCACGTTGACCACACCGCGCCGAGAGCACCAAGGCGGTGGACGAGGGCGAGGCCTAGGAAGGGGATGATGCGGAGCCGGCGAAGACGCGGCAGTGGATGCCCACGCGGAGAGGAGTACGAGGGTTCACTGGTTCGGCTGCGGTGTGAGGCTGCTGTCGCCGCAGGGCCTGGCTAGCGGTGGGAGTAGTAGGGGGCGATGAGGCCTCATCGGCAGCACAGCCGGCCACTGGAAGCAGGAGCAGGCGGTCTCCCCGGCGCTGGTTTGGGCAACTGATGCAAGAAGAGCAGCGATTGAAGAAGCAGCAGGACCGTTCGATTCAAATCCAACGGTTACTGCTGCTAGAATCGTTTGTTGACTAAGTTGACAAGCCCTGCGTACGCGTCAACTTAGTAGGCCCATAGGTCAGCCTCCCAACCGGTGCACCCCAAATGTCAGTGGGAGGAATCTTTTTTTTCACGTAATAAGGAGGCAGTTGATTGCGTGCGGCTAGGCCAGCGGAGGGAGTAGGGTGGGCCGGGGAAGCCTGCGCGGCATCACAGCGGGCCACAAGAGGAGGGAGCAGGCAGTCCCGCCGATGCTAGTTTAGGCGGCTGGAGCAGGAAGATCAGAGATTGAAGAAGCACGTCGGCCATTGGATGGACATCCAACACTAACTGCTGCTAGAATCGTGTGTTCACTGACAAAGCCTTGCGTAAACAAGTCAGCCTCGAAATCTATGGCGTGTACAGCCCATTTGCTATTATTTTTATAATTTTTACTCATTTTCTAATTCATATGGAATTTATTGCAGCCCGTTTTCCATTTTTAGAATTGCTGGCCATTTTCTGGTCAGTACCAGGGTCAAAAAATTAACTAAATATGTGGGAAATTTTGAAAATTCGCAAATTTTTGCTGGGGAACGAAATATTCTTAATCCAAAAATTAATAGTCATACTAAAACAAATTCAAAAATAAATTAGTACTATATCATGTTAAATCCAATGAAATATGTATAAGATATCAGTGAAGAACAAAAACAAAAAAAGAAACTTATATCCCATTTGCTATAATTTTTTTGGAATTTTCAACCCCTTTTGATATTACTTTTAACAGACATTGACCATACTCTTAAGCCAGGCCGGAATGCATCCCTCCTTGTCTTGAAAGATTTGCAGCCCAGTAATTCGGAGAAAACAAATAGGCCTAGCTTGGGTATTCTTCAAAAAGAAATATTGGGCTACCTATTTTCCCAAAGAACTGGTGCATGAGCATTTAGCTTTATTTATTTATTTATTTATTTACTTATTTATTTACTTATTTATGTTTAGGGGACCATGAGCATGTACCTGGGCCGGATTCATGTGAGAGCCTCCCTTCCAGTTAATTATGGGCTTCTCTATTGGGCCTTCATCAGTGGGCTGCATGTTATCAACAAGTGGAAAATGTGTTCCAAGTTTCAAAAAAAATGTGTTCCGTACGATAAATAGTATGCGCTACGTACAGTATGGGGCACTAAAGGATCAAACCGTGCAACAACTTCCAAAACATTGTGGTTGTCATTCTAACAACACATTTATTCAACCAACAGACGAAATATACTACTGATTGTACATTGAAAACAACAACAACAACAACCCGGGTTGGGGGTGCAACAGAAGCAGTAAGCAGACCAGAAGAGTGAAGACGCAGCTCGCTCTTCCAAACCAAACATCAGCCATCATTACAAAAGGGCTACCAAAAAAGAACAAGTGTATGCATCAAACTAAATAAAGATCCTACTACACCAAGTGTACGCATCTAACTAACTGGCTCAGTTAGACGTTACTATTTATTAAGCTATGGAGATTGGCTGACGGCTTTAACCAGATGAGTGCCTGACGGGGGAAAGTCCAGCCAGCAGGTCGAAGTCTGATACTTGCGACCCTCTCTCCTACTTTGGGCTGTAGAGCGTGGCGGCACATATCAGGGTATGGTGCATGCACAGACGCATGGTACGTCGTGTACACACAGTTTTGCCTGATGAACGAAACCGCACTGCCATCATGATCCTTACCGTCGGTTATCTCCTGGTTAATCGGATAATTCAGTCTGACAAACAGAGAGCGTGTACCAAGGCTACTTACCAACCTCCAGTCAAAAATTCCTGAAGGCCCAGAGAAGCTGGGATCCTGCTCAAAGACCTTGCAGTGACTGTGATTGTATTCCGCGAAACAACACGTCCAGTACGTGCGAACGATCATCAATCTTTCGCCGTCGTCTGATCGAGCCAGGAACCACCTGCAACTGCCATGCCGCTTTTCTTTGAAAGGTTCTGGGATTAGGAAGGGTAGGGACACCAGGCGGCCTACAACATCATATCAAGTTGGAGTCAAATAAAAAAGGGCTCTTGGTTTAGTCAATCTTAAGAACAGCTTGTTATGAGCATGGATATTTTTTCAGCAAATGTTGACAGTAATATAAGCAAGCCATCATGATATCATAGGAAAGTAACATACTGCTGTAACAGCCGTTTGTAGCGATGACTGGAGTAGGCCAGCAATACGTCCAGCCATAGAAGGAGTCGACAGCGTAAATGAAGCCCTTATGTTCAATGGCATTAGAGAACCATGAAGGATGTATGATCCTGCGATGGACGTGCAGATTTATCCACTTACCGCAGTGACCTGTCAGATAGGCGAGGCCGCGGTTGAAGAATGCAATTAGCCTGAAGTCTTTATAATTCACAGATCTTGTGGGCACTTGGCAGATTACAACCTTGAGCAAATCAAACTTGGTATCATGTTGGCTACTGTAAGATTCCGAGTATTCTGGGCCGCGGTGCCAAAGCAGTGCAGTGTTAATCGAAGGAAGGGGGATCAATCGCCGGGTGTAGACCTCCATGAGCATCCAGCTGCCGCGACCGTCGACGAGCACCATCCAAGACGTGTTCATGCCGACCCAGTACATACCGTTAATGTAGTTGAGGCTGACGGGGATCGGACCGCAGTTAAGGGGGTTGATGCTCGCCACCCTACGATCGTTATGTTGCGTGACACGCCGTTTCTGTAGATCAGGCAGCATCAGCAAGCAAGGAGCTGGCTTAAAAAGCTCCGGCCTGAGGGCTTTGAGTAAACGGTACAGCCCCGATGAGCACGCCGCGAGCGGCATGGTACTGAGATTGTCCACACGCGAAACAATGGGCTTGATTACCTCTGTGGGGAGCGAATTCCAGCCACTCTTTTGGCGGACGCTGCTCGGTTCTGCCATTGTTAGTGCTTGGGTTTCGGACGAGGGGGGGAGGCGCCTTAGCGGGGATGGAAGATTGGACAAGATTATGTGCGGACAAAGATGGAGAAGCAAATATGTGTTGCGGGAAGTGGACAGGTGATGATGACTACAGCATGTCGCTTGACTTACGGGACACATACCAGCAGCGTAGGGTCATGTTGATGCCAGACAACTTGCTTGAGTGATCAGAGTGCTGGTACTCCCTACAATGCTATGCCCTAACTTGCTTGAGTAGAGTAGTAGAGTAGGACTCTGCTCTACTACTAGCACTGGAGGAGTAGTATATTCTAATCTAAAATAGTTACAAACTTTAATGCCCGAGCATGGAACGACTATGAACCATGCTCAAAGACCGTGTCTACGTGGTGTTTGGACATGGGCGACAACCTCAACGCCAACGGTGCTGCTCCCGTTGCACCGTATGTGTTTATGTCCTTCCTGTTTGAAATCGTGGTAGAATTCATGTTTCTACTCTGTATCCTACTACTATGCTAGTCCACATGATTAGTTTCATCTCTGTTATAGACGTCATGATTTATTTCGTGCTTATTCGGATTAAATCTCGTAGTAACTTGCTCATATATTCAACTGGCGCAACGTCCCCTACAGCCACTCCCGTTTCATGGACGGCCTGGTCGATGTTGGAATTTTGCTAGTAGGCCTTTATAAGGTGAGCTCTTCTACCACTTGTATGAGCATGAGAAGAGGATACCTACACGCGCGTTCCTCCTCCTCGCTCGCCTTGCCACGCCACGCCTCGTCACGACGCGCCGCGGGTTGCGGGATTGAGCCGAGCCGAGGACAGAGCTATACTCCCACGACCTACCCAGCCCGCACTATATAGTTTCTCACCACCGTTCCAGATCATTGCACCGCCAAGCAAGTCTTCTCCATCCCTCCTTTTGGTGTGCACTGGGAGAAGGGACAGCAGGCCTCCGGAACCCCGCCTCTCGTGATCCTGTACGGGAGAGGGGCGATCAAGTTTTTGGGGAGCGCACTCGCGCGACTGCTGGCAGCAACGACTTCGCGAACGACGACTTCTTCCCCGACCTCGGCAATCTCATCCTCGATGACATGGGCGACAACGTCAACGCCGGCAACCAGTGAGATACAGGGTGTAGGAAGTGGTTTGGGAATTTGCATGCCTTTCCAACCAGTGAGATACTCCATACAAAGTACGACAAAGAAATAGCCATAGAGAAGGAAGCTAAAAGTAAACAATCAAACGAGCATTTGTGCATTTGTTTTGCATTGAATCATTTCACAAGCTTGACTAGTGTTGTTTTTCTACTTTTACAAAAACCGCATCGTAATGTTAAAACGTGCATTTGCACGTACATAAGTAATAGTAGTACTCCCTCCGTCTAGGTGTATAAGTCTTCCCTCCTTCTTGGTCACGGTGCACAACCGAAGATGACTTATTGACCTGGACGGAGGGAGTAGCACAGTCTGCAAGCATATATCAAGAGAGAGACGTGTAGTGCGATAGTATATAGTAAAATTTGTGCTATATGCACGTACTTGCAAAATGTGTATGAATACACAAGGTTTCCAATATTCCCTTTTACATACTTAATTAAGGACGCTAAAAATTCATGAATGTTCGGGATTTATCATTTGCGTCCCAAAACTAATGAGATCGCCTTACGAAACAAAAATTATACTCCTCCTAAAAGCCACGGCGCTCGCAGGAGCGCTTGCGGCGCGCCACGAGTGCCCTTGTGCGCGGCCGTTTCCCAGCGCGCCGACACAACGCCTCTTCCTCAGCCTCGCAACTCGCGAGGTGCTGATTGGCAGCTTGCCGGCGGGCGAGCGCGATCTCACCGGTGTGGTGATCCGGCGCCAACAGGTACTCCTCCTCGCTGGAAGCGTGCACCCGGTCCACGTACCGCCAAGCGTAGATGAGGCGCTTGGGCCCGACTGCACTCAGGGTGTCGGCACGGGCATCCTCCGCCACCCTCACGGCCCTCGCATGAGCCTTTTGCCAAAGATCCAATTGCCTGACTCTCTCGGACGCGACATAGGCCTCCCAGGCAGCTTGTTCTGCGGTGCACTTCTCTTCCTCGGCCTTCTTCTCCGCCTCTATTTTGGCACGCTCTGCTGGAGGCAAAGCCTCCCACAAGGCGACATCCATTTCTTTCCAAAGCTCCTCAAGGCTTGGGGGCTCAACGGGCGGCGCTGCGTTCTCCTCGTAGCGGGAAGTCGACGCGTCCTCCAGCACGCGCGCTGGCGAGATTGGGAACGCTGACGCATCCACCTCGACGCGTCGCGGCGAGGAGCGGAACACCGACGCGTCCTCCTCGACTAGTGGCAGTGAGGAACGGAACGGCGACACGTCGCGTCGCGGCGAGGAGCGGAACGCCGACACGTCCTCCTCGACTAGTGGCGGCGAGGAATGAAACGGCAACGCGTCGCGTAGCGGCGAGGAGCGGAACACCGACGCGTCCTCCTCGACTAGTGGCGGCGAGGAACGGAACGGTGACGCGTGACCGTCCGCGTGGTGCAGCGAGGGGCTCCTAGGGCTTGGGAGGGGCGATGCCATGGTGGTCGGCGTGAGAGGGAGGGGAGGAGATAGCAATGAACGTGAACGTGAGGGGGAGGAGATAGCGATGTCATGGGAGGCGCAGTATTTATAGCGAGCAATGGCACACCTACGTAAGATATGGACTGAGCTGCACTGACTTAACTGTCGGTCCAGTTGCGTCACTGACATGTGGGCCAGACCCCTGTTGGGCCCATATGTCAGTGACCGAATGCACCTATAGTTAAGTAACAGCTACGTGGGCATATTTGTTGGAGTAAATTACGAGGGAGCGAATGGGTGGAAATATTGCTGGTCACAACGGATTGGACGAGCGTGTGGGGAGGAGAGTCATGCATGCATATTTTTTCACACGGGGTGGAGTGGTGGAACCGCCGGAGGGAGAAGGAGAGTTTGGCAAGCATATTTTTTCCACACATGGAGAGGAAAAGATTTGGAGACGAACTGGCTTCCTGCAGGTATGGGGAACGGTGCATAATAAGTCATCTTGCATGCCGGGCTAGGTATAGTCTCAAGTCATTAAAAACAAACATGCCCCACACATGTTCATATTTCAAGGTGCACTAAATTATTGCATGCGATGATTAAGGCTGGCCATAATGGTGGTATCTTAGCTGGTATCATGCACACGGGAATAGCAAACATGCTGATGTGGCAAAGAATTAAAGAAGAGAGGGGGGTTAGAGTAACTAGTGTTCATGCATGCATTGGTAAACACATTTTTTGTGGAGAACGACAGCACTTGTTGAGTAATTTTGCATACTTCAAAAACTATTCCACAATGTGTCAACATTCACAATGTCAAATCAATATTTTTACACTCATTATAAAACATAGTTCTTATACTCATTATAATCAGTACTCCCTCCGTCTAGGTGAGCAAGTCATCTTAGATTGTGCACTGTGACCAAGGAGGAGGGGAAAACGAGAGATCTTAATGTTTATTTGCTAATTAATAGCATTGCATGCAATGAACTAACCACTGCATGTCGTGTTTGGTAGTCTCAAGTCATTAAAAGCATGCACACCCACATCTCCTATTGGTTGATATGTCAAGAAACAAGAAACGAGGTAGAAGTTAATGCACCGCGCCTAAGTGTTTTGGGAGTATTGTAGATATTGATATTTTTAGTATAAATTTGGTTGTGGGATTTCATTGATGCCTCTCAAAGGGTTGACAGGTCTGCTATGCGTGACCTAAAGATGAAAGCATTGAGCATCTCGAAGTTGATCAACAATCTTCAATTGTCAAAGATTAGCCGTTCGGCCAATAAGGTGGCACACTTAATCGCTAAGTATAGCTTTGACAATAGATTAGATGGTATTCTTGTAAATAATGTACCGCCCTGTGTGGTGAATATTGTATCGAATGAGTGTACTGGTGTGGCTGGTTAATTAATATAAGGTGGTGTTCAAAAAAAGTATAAATTTGGTCAAACACTTTGCAAACGGTTGACGGGAGTAAAAAGGACTAGAGGGAGTATCATGCATGCGGAGTAGGCAAAAAATTGCTTCTCTAAAAAAAGGCAAAAAATTGATCATTTATATCCGGTCGAAGTCTCAAAGGGTGCGACCGCGCGAGGGAGGCGAAGGTCGTGGGAGGCGCGACGTTTGACGGAATTAAGTGAAGTTACATCCACGCGCCGACATGGCGTGCGAACAGGCAGAAGCTATACCGTCAGGCCTACGATATGGGTCTAGTAGACATGACATCTAGTGGGTCCCGCATAGTTCTCGAGAACTCTTTGGGGGCTTGCAGTCGTTTATCCACCGGGCAAGCCAGCAACCCCACGCCGTTCGCATGCCCTACTTGTCCCCGTCTTCTACCTTACAACAGTTCGCTCCCAGTCGTCCCATCCTTTCACATTAGTTCGCTCCCATTTTTTTTGCGGGGTACAAGAGTTCAACTTCTCCTAACCCTCCTCCAAAATCCATGGCCTCCCAAATCTCCATGGTCGCCGCTGAGTACCAGGTTAGAGCCATCACCGGCGATCAGTTCATCGTCATCTACACACGTGGATCCGAGACGGTGAAAGCATGGCTTGCTCGCTTCCTACGCATGTTCAACAGTTCAACGGATGAGTGGGTCGCTGGGCTAGATGTTGAGTACACCACAGTCCTGGGATGAGAGAAGGATCTAAAGGACGAAGAGAGGAACAAGACCGCCGTGATCCAGGTTCACGTACATAATGTTTACTTGGTCTACCACATATGCCATGCCGACGTTGAGTGCCAAGATTTTAAGAACTTCCTCAAGGACAAAAGAGTGAAAGTCGTTACTGTAGGCTTTAAGAACGACAGTGATGTGCTGCATCGGATAGGTCTCGTTGTAGGCCAGCCCTTCGATCTCCAGAAGGCAAGCCTGGTGTCCTCCTCTCAACCTTCAATGTTGACCCTGGCAGCAGCCATGATTGATCCTTCGTACGCTAAACTGAAGAAACCTCATCACGAGTTTCATCATGCATGGGAGTCAAAGACATTAGATGAAGATCACATCCTGTACGCAGCAATGGATGCCTACCTTTGTTTAAATATCTACAAGGGTTGGATGAAGAAGCATAGCCCAGTGTCCGGTTCAAGCAAAGAAGCGTAGGCAAAGAGGAAGAGGAAGAGGGACGAGGACGAAGCCGAGGACGTGGACTTGGACTCCAAGTAGGTGGCAGTGCCGTCGCTCATGCTGGTTCTACTGCAGTATCAAGCGTACTAGTTGCTTATTAGTTTATTTTCAAGGGTGTGTTGTGCTGAGGCCCCAACAAAACTATGTTTATGTTCTTTCTCGTTATTTGAACTCTTTAGTACGTACAGTAGTACTAGTACTATGTCTTACTACTGTTCTTCTTGCAGTTGGTACTACTGCTCGTATCTTCGTGTTCCTACTGTACTTAATATGTTCGTACTAGTAGTATAATTTGGGTCAGTCGATTTGTCAAAGAAGTTCGACGGAGCGAAGGAAGAAGACGGCAGAAGAGGTGGAAGAAGCCCTTCTAGCCATCCATGTTGCATCAAACGGCCCACATGAGTCGACTGACCCAAATTGCTCCTTCAGATTGTAGGATCCATGTGGCATTCAAGAAAGGTAGATTTCGCGTTCGCACCCGGTTTGCGGGCTCGACGCGCGCGCGACCAGCTTCCGCCGCGACAGCCACCATGCGCGCCTCCTCCGCGCGGGCGGAGACAACAATGACACGCTAGTTCCTCCTCGCCGATGTGCTGGAGCACGCGCTCGTCCTCCTCTTCGTACGCTGCATGCATAGACGTGGCTCCACCAGCTGCTCGTGTGCTTGGCAGCGCGGCGGCATCGCGAGGAGGGACTGCAGACGATGTGAGCGGGCGAGCCTTCGGCTTCATGGCACAGGGATGGCGGCAACACGGTGGTGATGGGCGAGAAATTGTTGGCCGGAGCAGGCGGGCGCCGGCATGCGCAACAGCAGCGGCGGCATATTGATGAGTGCGCGTGTGGGAGCTTACTTTAGTTTTATATATAAGGTTGGTCAAACTTAAAAGAAACCCGTACTAGTACACGTAAACATTAGACTTAGGCAGTGCTTTTATTAGTTACTAGCTTATGTTCTTGCCCATTGTGACCAGCCTTAGTATCACGGCCACGATACGGAATCCTGTGCAAGTGCGTGAACCGCGGCCGCGCGGTCGATCGAACGGTGCGTCGTCGTGTCGCGCTCGAAGGACATCCACCGAACCTTTTTGTGTGTGTGAAAACAATCCTCGAATATTACTCAACTTTTTTTCCTGTGTAAGTTCTTGACGCAGCAATATTTCCATATATTTGAATTTAGCTCCAGTTTGTATTTATTTGGATTTGGACGTTTTAGGTGCACCCTAGTTTTTTTAATACTGACTTTGTGTGTGTGACTGAGAGAGAACGTGTGTATGTGTCCATATGTGTGTTGTGGCGGAAGGGCAATGTGGAGACGGTGTGCGTGTGATACAGACATAGAGAGGTGTGAATGTGAATGATCGTGCATGAGTGAGACATAGACAGATGCCGATACGTTGTGTATACATGAGAGAACGGTCTTCTAGTTTACTTGTGTGTGTGTGTGTGTGTGAGAGAGAGAGAGAGAGGGAGAGAGAGAGGTAGAGAGAGGAGCATCCGTAACACAACAACCATCTCTCTTGATTCGTCCGTCCCTCGCACGGTCTCATGCAACACATGCATCAGCGCGCACATTTTGACACCCTCACCCGGCCCCTGCCCACCTCAAGGCCCGCACAATCTCTTCGTGAATACCCATTTCTCTCCTTAGGTTTGTTTTCTCTCAATATCTGACACACACAGAGAGAGAGAGAAAGGAAGAGACACACGCAGCACAACACACACACACACTCCCCCAAGCACACAATTCATCCCCATCCAAGGTTATACGGCGACCACTCTCACTTGTGCTTCTTTGCACCCCAACATGCACAACACCTCAATCTTCAAAGAGGGCAACGAGCAGATCGAAGACGGCGACCACACCGCGCTAGAGAATGCGGGGTGATGTGACGACGGCTGACTGACTCCTCCCCCACCCTCTCTCTCTCTCTCTCTTGCACAAAATTACCAATCCCTCTCTCCCCCGCACAAAATTGTCAATCCCTCAACCCATGAGATCCTTCCCCTCTCGTCCATGTTTTTCCTGCTCTTTCATCAAACATGTTGTCTCTTCTCCTTCCACGTATATAGAATCCAGATGCACACGCATCTCATGTATATTACATGTATGCATCTTTCTCACAGACCTAACTTCTTCCTCTCTCTCTCTCTTTATCTCTCTATCTCTCTCTCTCTGTCTCGTTAGGTTTGTCTCCTACTCTCTCGTCCACATACATACAATCTTTCCCGCCCTATATGCTCCATCTTCAAAAGCTCTCTCTGCATGTTTCATTCACACATTGGGATATGTCAAAATGTTGCTTCTATAATGGCTGATGTAGAGTTATGGTTGTTCTTATTGCATCCTACAAAGTAATAACTATGAAATGCATTTAGATTCTCATTTGACTGGGATTATGTGAGTTTGAGCATGTTGTGAAGTACTATAGACCTTGTATACATCTTGGGATTCGACAATGATTGTAACTATTGAATTGTATAGACCATTACATTCGAAGTCAATAGCCTAATATATTTATTTCACAATTTCAACAAATGATTAGTTCACTACAAACTAAGAAAACAAACGTGTACTCCCTCCGTTTTTATTTAAGTCCGCGTATTAGCATTGGTCAAAGTCAAGTTTTGTAAACTCTCAGAAAGCTTATAACAAAAAATATTAACATATACAATAAAAATAAATACCATTAGATTCATTATTGAATGTACTTTCACATCATACATATTTGTTATGGTAAATGTTTATATTTTTCTATAAACTTGGTCAAACTTTAGGAAGTTTGACTTCGGTCAAACCTAATATGCAGAGTTTACTACTACTACTCGCTGGTTGCTTAGCTGAATCACTCAACACGCCAAACGGGGAGTCCAGTGTCACAAAATTTTGAGGTCGACGGGAAAATCTCCCGCGACCCTGATTCGAGCAATGGGAAGTTACCATCATAGCCTTCGGCATAGGCCTACGGATGACGCTTGGTAGGCGGCTATTTTCGTAACTTCAGGTTCACCCTACCCAGCCAACCCCACCCCGGCACCCAGAGTAGTACACATGAATACTCCCCAATTTCTATCCCCACCGCAAAATAGACTTCTCCACGGCACCGCAGCCTTCGTGCTCCTCCCCTTTACATCGGCGCACTCGTCCACCGCAGCGCATCTGCCTCATCGACGACCTCATACGCCGCACTGGAGCCGGTCCACCGTCGTCGTACACGGAGCCTCTTCCCCGGCATCGTCTTCCACAGTCTTGGATCTGCTTCCCGGAAGCTGACGCCAAGTGCAGAAGTACCACCGTCATGGACAATGAACTGACTCCCGTTGCCGACCATGACTCACAGAGGCCGCCGCGACCATTGTTCTCCTCCTCGATTGGTAATGTGCGTATTGAATCACTTAGCAGTACATGTACAGTTCCAATTTTGTTCATACCTACCCTTCAAATTTCCTAGGTGCTATTGTTCCCGTAAAAGTAATTGGTTATAGCCTCCATTGTCCAACAGAATATCAGCTTGTAATTGTGCGTCGCTCCTGTATCGTGCTGTGCTTGGGTAGGTTTTTCATCTGCAACCAGTAGTGTGGCAAATGATGGAAAGGTTTTTAGAACTAGCAAAATGCCCATGCGTTGCACGCATCAAGATGCATTTGTATGAGTAGTTTATCTTGTTGGAGATGCTCTAACATGGCAGACGAGTGCTTTAATGTTGCCCACAAGATGCGCGAGTATTACTAGTAGTATATTTTTCTTGCCATGTTGAGATTTTAAAACCACGAGTGCGAACATGTAGAGGAGCAATGAAGACCAAACACGGGATATTCGGGACATCTTCAAGGAGCGTGGCAAGTTAAAGAGGAGCTACCCCGAACCTGTAAAACGAGCTTTGGTAAGTAACACCCTTTTCAATTACTTTCGTGTAGCCTCATGTTCTTCGATGTGTATATGTTGTAGTTTTTGTTTCTCTTAAGCGTGGTGTTCTTCGATGTGTAATAAGAAGAGTCTTAATCGTCCTAATGCTTTCGTTTTTAGCTTGATGTAGGAAGTGGGTGTTCTCACCTTGTAGCCTATTTTTATTTATTTTTTCCTTTTGAATTCACTTCTCCGAGTTCTGTTTATCTGGCTTCTACTAAATGGATCTAGGTTGCTCTGAGTATTGATCTAAAAAAGAAGTAACTTCATGTCAGGATGCAGTTCCTGCGAGGAGGGAAGTATGGTCAACCTCGAGATCATGTTTCCAAAATGAGGCTGGATTACACACAAGGTGCCAGTTCCCTAATGATGCTGCATTAGACACAAGGTGCAAATTCCCAGATGATGTTGGATTACACACAAGCCAGGTGGAGTCGTCAGCTGTTCGTGTCCTCGTGGCATTAGTAAAGGTTGAAAGAAAGCGTGCAACAACCCTTGAGAATGTAGCTGAGTTCCTGAAGAAGCGAAAAGAGCAATCAGATGCTCTCTTCACCCAAGCCAAAGAAGAGATGGAAGAAGCCAGAAATAAGCTAGCAGAGGCAGAGCAGGCTAGGCGTCTCCTGCTATCTAAAACTATTGTCAATACAAAATTTCCTTCATAATAGCTAGGTTCAAATGTTTATCCAGTTAGCATGCCCGTTGTGATGTCCGTGCATCTACTGATGTGGCACAAAATGTTTTTTTTGGGTCATGTAATAATAGCAATTACTTTCCAAACAATAACAGACGAAGCATTGGACATGGTATAGTTCACGCGCAAGCCCGACATTCCAAGTTCAACTTCCACATCAAACTCATGTTCACAGATATCTGCACATTCATACATAATGTCCACAACCATGATTCACTTCAAAGCCAAAAAAATGTGAGGAGAGTTATAAATAAAGAAAATCCCCTAGTAGTTCCTGCTACCAGTGCGAGCACAACAAGTCAGGACCATGCGTAAATTAATTATATTTTAGTCATTTTTTGTGTTCTAAAATGTCTGCCGGCTCGCGGAAGGACGTGTTGCCGGCACATGCGCGGATTCAATGAAGGCAGGCGGGGCAGTCTTAAGCTGGTTGCACACGGCGAGGAGGCGTGCTCAGCCGGGCCTGCAGCGAGTGCGGCCCTCTTGGCCGGCGCGCCGGTTCAATGCCTGCGCTATGAGAGGTCGCGTCCGTGTCAGAGCAATCACTCCCTCCATTCCTTTTTTGTTTAGGTATAACAAAATCTCGTTTTCCATTCACATTTTACAAGTAAAGTTCGTGGACAAACTTTGACCCAAAGTACGATGGGGACTAGTAAACCAGAATGGAGGTAGTAGTTTTTTTAATCGAAGAAGGGTTTCCCCTTCCGATTTTCATTAAAGAAAACCAGCATCTAAATCTAAACCATAGTATTTGCCCTAGAACTACCAGGTTCAACATCTCGCAACATAAACCCATACAACCTCCATCGAAAAAAAACCATACAACCATACGCCAAGGAGGTACGTAGTACTATGAATTCCATTTTCGCTCCATACCAATCGTTCTAAAAACTACTTACTACTTATAACGCGCCATTGAAAATCGGAACTCTTAACCCTGCTAAAAAATTGATATTTTAAACGTGGCTACTCGATCTGTGGCAACTGGCGAGCCACCGCGCTCCAAGTCATTCACCTGTGGTCCCGACCATCAACTCCTACGGATCAAATTATCACGCGAGCTGACTATTCCTACAAAGGTGCTCCACCACGTACCCGATACCCGTGAATGTAGCAATCGTGCCCCTAGGGTTTTAGGGTTTATTTGTTAACGTCGCCTTTATGTAACACTCATGTGTGCGAGACAGCGAGAGGCCGACTGCGTGCGTGCGCCTCTTCTCTTCGTATATGTACTCCACCGTTTGTCTGGTGTCCAAAAAATTATAATAACTACTAGCAATGTGCCAATGCGTTGCCACATGAGCAAAGTAGATTAATTAATACATATTCACCAATTTGATAGAAAAAAAGTCTAGCTTTGAAATACGTATATCACTAAAAATATGTTATGTTTCACTCAAAATATATTCCTTTGGCGGTTTTGATGACATAAGGGAGGAATGTTGTTGGTTTCAAGATTCGAGAAGTGGTATATGTCTAATTTCTACTCTTACTAGCAAGATGCCCGTGCATTGCACGGAACATCAAGATCTTGTGGGAGAAAAGGATGAACGAGGGAAGGCCTTATCTGCAAATGTGGTGAAGAGTGCGGGTAAATTGCCACATTTTCCTTCCTATCCGTCAGATATAAATCAGACGACCTACATTGCATGATGGCAGGCCCACCATCATCACCAACTCTATTTTTTATCCCTACTCTTATAATAAGCATTGTCGGTGATGATCGTGTACCTGCCATCCTGCAATATAGGCCGTCCGATCTATATCTGACGGATAGGAAGGAAACTATGGCAATTTTGCAAAAAGATACCCACACCCCTCTCCACATTTGCAAATAAGTCCTTCCCGCGTTCATCCTTTTCCCCCACAAGATAAACTACTCATACAAATGCATCTTGATGTTCCATGCAAGGAGTTGCAAATAAGGCATCTTGCTAGTTGTTGCAAAAAGCCCATGTGTGTGAGAGAGAGAGGGCGAGTGGAGGAGGACGGAGTGCATGTGTGACAAAGACACAAGGAGTGTGTGTGCGATAGGTATCAGCTTAAAATGAGGCGATAGTGTGTGTGTGTGCACGATCGAGAGGGCGTGTCTCAAGAAGGGAAGAAAAATCTACATAGATACAAGGAGCGGGAGAGATACATGTATGCGATGGTGGAAGCACGAGTGTGCGGGTGTATAAAGCTATCTAGAGGCTAGCTAGTCGATAAATGTTTGTGAGAGAAATACAAGTCGGGGTGCGAAAGCGAGAGTTTTGTGTGTGTGAGAGAGAGAGACGGTAGTCGGGAAGGGGAGTGGAAGCAGGAGTGGAAGCAGGAGTTGTGTGTGTGTGTCTGTGGGAGAGAGAGAGAGAGAGAGGAGACGGTAGTCGGGGTTGTTTGATCGGTAAACAAATGAATAATGTCAGTCTAGGATGGAGACGAAAAGGAGACTGCAACAAATGTTGTGTCTACAAGAGAGATAGAGAGAGTAATTTTAGTGGTATGAGTCATATGTAGAGACATATAGGGTGTGTGAGAGAATCCCATAGAGAGAAAGACAAAGTGAAAGACGAGTGGAGACTATGTGTTTGGCGGTGAAAAAGAAAGCTTAGGTACCGAGTGATACCAGAGAACAGTAGAGACGTGAGAGATAATGAAAACTGTGTAATTTATAATGATAGGGAGAGTGTGACACTTCTCAAGGGAGACGTCGAGAGACCATGTTTGCGAGGATAGGAGCAACATGAAGTGAGCGTGCGGGTGAGCTGGAGAAAAGAGAGTGATAGCTACCTGAAGGAGCATGCATGCGAGAGAGATGGGCATGAAAGGAGTGAACAAAAAAGGGATTCAAATATTTGAATTCGAGATGATCATACATGTAATCCATACTCAAACCAAAATTGATCTATCAAACATGCATACTCATATGAATTCACGCACATCTATGTTATTTAATATGTAGATATTACTAATCCATACATTTTAGTAGAACATAATTTGGTTAAATTTTTTTGAATTCAACCTTAAGATTTCTAGATCGTTGTATTTGTAAATCATATTATACATATAAAGGAGCATAATTATTTGTTGTGCTTTTGAAAGTATATATAAAAAAATGATGTATATAGAATGTAATTCCAATTGAAAATGGATCCCGCCCGGAAAAAAATAGAATACAAACGGGATTCGAATTGAGTTGGCACGGTAACGTGCACTCTGCAAAATTTGAACGAAGCGGGGAAAGTCGTAGTAACCGCCCGAAACCAAAATCTGCGAGATGGAAATCACTACTGCCTATCCCTGCCACGCAAAGCCTATATGCTAGATTTCTATAGGTTTCGATAGAGGTAGGTTTGTAATTTCACCCAAACGTGACGTAACCGCCTCTCACCCGGATTCATACATGATGGGCGCCAAAACACAGTGTGTCCTCGGCCGAAATCGACTCCCTCCCCGATTCATATTCATACACGGTGGGCGCCAAAAACAAACTCTCGTCGGCAAATATTCGGTGTATACGAGATTACCGTCCTATCCCCAACCGACTAGTGTTGTTGTGATGTAGTAGAAATTTGAAACAGGGGCTAAGTTTGTAAATTTCCTCGCATTTGAGACAAGCGCGCCCTGAATACATGGTTCCCCCCTTCCTCTCTACCTCCCTTTTCCCCATTCGTACTCCGTGGGCGCCAAAACACCCTCTCCACCCCACCCTCCTCCGTCCGCCGCTGTCCGCCACCCCATCCACCGCCGTCCTCCTCCACCATGCCAGAGATGATACCCCGACGCCGTCGTCCATTACAAGAGATCGACCTCTCTCATCCACGGCTTCGGACCGGGATCCTTGCATCCCGTCCTCTCGCTTCATCCCCGCCATCATCCACCTTGCAGGCGCTGCTCCTATGACCGTCTCGTCCACCGCGCCCCGCCACCACCGTCTACCCTCCTAGATCTGCTTCCACGCTGCCGATAGCCATCGCTATCGCAGCATCATCAAATTCTCAGCAGATGCGTACACGGCGCCGCACCAGAGGCGATACTCTTTCGTATCTGCTCAACTTATTTATCACAGCAAGAAAATAGATCGCCACTTCTTTACTCTGATTTCTTGTCTTGGTTGTGAAGTTGCCTTTGTCCGGTTTGCACCTTCAGATCCGCCATGGCACGCTCAACACCATACTCGCAATGCTTATGGTTTTCCCCTTTTATATTCCACACTAGTTAAATCACAGTAGACTAAATTTCAAAATTGGGTCAATCGATTTTTCAGAGCTCGTCGGAGTTCGCCGGTGCGATCGAAGGGGCTCGGGTGGGGACAGTGGTTGTGGGGGGCGGTAGTGGGGCCTCGTCGAACGAAGAAAACTCGACGCGGGTGGGTGCGGGGGTGGGGGTGGCGGAGGAACACAAGCGGTGGGGCCGGTGGTTCGGCCGGCGGCCCGTGCGGTGTTCTGTATGGGAAGCATAGTATGTTCCTTGTTAGGAAGGGGAGCAGGGACATCTGCAGTCAACAGCTGATAGAGCTGGCATGTACGTGATCGATAGGCTTTCAATTACTAGCGGCAATACAACACCGTAATTTCCAACCAGTTCCACTTTCCCGATTTATATATCCTGGTTATGGTGTACCCCTGTTATGTACACTATGATCTGCCTAGTTGTTGTGTGCTATTGTTATCATGGTTTGGCAATAAACTCTCTATACAGTATATTATGAACCTATCATCTGCCAGCTATCCTTACTTCTGGAGCCTATTTTTTGTGTACTTGTGCCAGATTATATAAATGCACGCACCATATTACAGCACACATGAGCTCTCTTATCAGAATCCAGTGATAGCACACAAGTGTTTACAGGGGCGCCCCTATATTAGAATATCATCTGCATTACAAAGATAATCTCACAACTATTTATGTTTTCATGGTTCTCAGATATTATACGCAATTACAGTGAATATCAAAATCCGCGCATCAGAAGAATATTGTGGAACACTGCAATGACTTACAAAATTTGCAGCAAGGCATTGAGTGCCATTCTAGAAGTAATGAAACTCGTACGCTCCCCACCTGTTGATTCTTGTTCAGAATATCATCCTAATGACTATTCTAACCTCGAGGAGTCAAAGGCAGATGGCCTGTCATGTTCACCCATCAAGGTGCCTGTTCTAATTTGGCAAGGTTTTATTGATTGCGCGTATCTTACATATGTTGTCTTGCATTTCTTCTACTTTGTTGCACTGCCATCTGCTTAGTTTACTCATCATATATGTCGAGATGCCATGCCCATCCATTATCAATACATATTCCATCTGTCATCATACCATGTTTTTCCACTCAAATGTTGTTCTTGTGCATCAGACATCAAAAAGGAAGAGGGTGATTGCCGAACCTGAAGGAGCACCAGCAAAGTCCTTGAAAAACGTGGTGGTGCCGGAGAAATCAGACAGCACCCCACTTATATTGGTTGTACAACCAGTGATACAAAATGTAGGACCGACTCCAGCAGACTGTACCCATACTTCACTTGCCACACCACTAGCCCCACCACACAGGACCTGCACTCCAGCAAAAGGTATACCGATTTCATTTGCCATAGCACCAGCTGTACCACAGAAAAATCCCACTCCAGCAAAAAGTACAGCAAGTCCACCGGCCGAAGACCTATCCCAACTGCAGAGACGACCAATTCCTGTAGATTGGAACCCCATTCCATTTATTCCCAGTTTAAAAGACAATGCTTTCAATGTTGTTAGGGACTACGTGCATATATTCCCATCATGGGAAGATTATTGTGAAGACAAACACCATTTTCACATCTTCCTGTCCAACTTACGTGTAAGTGCTATTATTCATGGTTATTATTTTCCTATTTTCTGCTGATTGAACACATCAATGATTTACATTACATTGTTGTAACTAGGCGAGGGTCAATCTGGATAATCATGACGAGCAAAGCTTGCTTGTGCTTTTCAAGGAAGCATTGCAGCAGTATCGGTGTTACCTGAGGAAATCACACTTTGATGGCAAGTCTATAAATGAATTTCCGGTGAAGTCTCCTGTGCTAAATTTAGAAGACATTGAATGGAAAAACCTTGTTATGCACTAGTCTCATTCCCAGGATGAGGTATTGTCTATGAAATCACAAGACAATTTGAACTTCTACTTTTCCGCATGTGCCTTATGGATCTTTTTTGCAGGAAATCTGCTCGAAGAAGAATTCTGGTTTGACAAGAACAACAGGATATCACAAATATGTTGTCTGCTGCTTTGCTCTTGTTAGCACCTGTTGTCCTGTATCACTGTACTTGCATACATACCTGGTTCATTATGTGACAGCAGTATGCATGATAGCTTGCTTACCAATTGTTCGCTCTAAATTATCTGATCTGTATGAATGGTGACATTAGTGTAGAATATATCCAATGCCAATGTTTTTTTAGCTCTGCATTGTTCTTGTAAGTATATGTTGTCCTTTATCAGTGTACTTATAATGACATGTATTTGTTCATGTACCATCACTCTACAGCTTATTTTCCTTTGCCCTCCATTTTCTACACATCAAATCTATATTTACTCTTACCATAAGGTTGGTACTGAAGAAGTTTAGCTGTGCATTGCTCTTGGCTGTACCTTTTGCCTGTATTGTTGCACTTACATTTATAGCTACTTGGTTATGTAGCATCACTCTTCATCTTATCTTAAATATTCTCCATTTTTCGTATATTATCACATCTATATTTACTCTTAACAAAATGTAGAATAAAGGCAATGCTTTTGAAGAAGATTCTGTGGTAAACTTCTTGAATTGCCCCCCATCAGCATAGACAAGGCCTTTATAGAGCCTATCTTCACCAATAATGTAAGTTTATCCATCTCAAGCCTTCAAACTTTGTTGTATATATTTAGTTAGGCATGACTGCAACAACTGTTTATTTTTGGTGTTTGCATCAAATTTCTTGTTTAAAGTTTATTATATGTAGTTCATGAACAAAAGTTCGTCCTTTCTCAATTTAAGTTTTCGGTTGTACAACCAAGTCCTTCTTCATACCATGTAAATTAAACTATACAAAGCAAGTGATCTTCTTTTGCACTGCATGTATGCTTCCGTTCTTCATCTATAATCCAGTGGTGTGGTGAACCTACCCACTACAGCACAATGTCATATTCTGCAATGTCTTAACTATGAACAATGTCATATCATTCTACTATTATTTAAACCGTCTCTTTATTTGCCAATCTGAAATGGTATAAATTGACAGCACACTAACCATTGATACTTATGAGTTCTTGATATGTAATCCAGTGGTGTCGTGAAGCTGTCAACTCCTTCACAATGTCATTTCCTGCCATGTCTTAACCTGAACAATACCATATTGTGTTAATGCAAATTTAAACTGTGTCACTCTATTAGTCAGTAAGAAATGTGATGAATTGTCAGCACTGATACTTTTGTATGCAAAACTTGTCAGCTGTCTGCTTGTTTATCTTTCATAGTGAGGAAGATATAAGTGTTGAACAAGCGCAGTCTCATCATCTTGCTCAGCTGCTTGCGCTGCAGCTCCCCAGCAGGGCTAACCTTTCTTGAACTCTATTGAAGTGTTGTCGGTTTTGTATATTATTTTGTCAGCGTGTTTATTTGCACTGGTGGCGGTCTTTGATGCCCGGTGTATGTGATTTGTTGTCTGCTTGTGCTTTATTATCGTAGTGGCAAACTTTGATGCCCAGTGGATGTAATATGCCATGATTTCTTTATTGTATAGTATAGGTTTTTTCTTATTCACGATGCCACAATTATTTTACTGTATATATATCCTGTCTTCGCAGTAAACCGGCCAAACCGTAAAATTACGGTACATAATCGGGCCGTCATGCAATCACGATGTAGGTTGGGCCTGAAACGTGTCGATCAGCTCACGGGCCGGCAGCAGCCCGAAATGAACCCCGGCCCATGATTGTGCGAATCAAATCACGGGCTGTTAACAGGCCAAAAAATTGTCTCGATCCTTGTTTGGCCCAATCAGATTTCGGTTGCGAGCAGGCCGGATGCAAACCGGGCCGTAGTTAGGCCCAACTATATGACGGGCTTTTAACAGGCTGAAATTAATATATGGCCGAAATGTTAAACGGGCCCTTAACAGGCCAAAACTAATATTAGGCCGAATTACTAAGTGGGCCTTTAGCAAGTGGGCCCAAAAGCATAGTGTCCAGTTGACGGGCCGAATCTGATATGGGCCATAATTAGGCCCAAAACCTCTTAAAGGGCCGGACCTGATCTGGGCCGTAATTTGGCCCAGAACGTGGTAGGCTTTTAACGGGCCGGATCTCATATGGGCCACTATTAGGCTCGGAGCGTGGCAGGCCATTAATAGACCGAATCAAATATGAGCCGGCATTTGGCCCAAAACATGGCAGCCAGTTAACGGGCCGGCCTACTAGGGTCCTCAAAATCTTGTGGGCCTATAGCTGGGTCGTCCCATTAATGTCGGTGAAATCTCGTGGGCCTTTACCTGGGCCGGCCTATTATGGCACACAAAAATCTTGTGGGCCTTTACCCGGGCCGGACCATTATGGCCCGCAAAATCTTGTGGGCCTTTAGCTGGGCTAGCCCATTATGGTCAGCAAAATCTCATGGGCCTTTAGCTGGGCCGGCCCATTATGGTCCGCAAAAATCTTGTGGGCCTTTAGTTGGGCCGGCCCATTTAAACTTATTGGGTCGTGCCACGTGTCGACGTATCATAGGCGCCTTCTGTCCAGTGAGTGGATGACATCTATCCCGACGATGAGCCAACACGTGTTTCCTCTAGCCAATGATGATTTTACATGCGGAAAATCCCCATTGGTCGGGGCTGTTAACGGGTTATCGGATCCAAAACCCGACCCGATAGATTAACGTTGTTACGGTGGATGCCACGTGTCGGTCACCCTTGACGAAAGCACTTCTGTGACGCGCGATTTATCGTCATGGAAGTGGACACTTCCGTGATGATAATTTTGGTAATGTCATGGAACACTTCTACGATAGCACAAGTATGACTATCTTGATTCTGTCATAAATTTGTCATGGATGTACATGCATGACAAAAAAAGCGACCTACTGTGACAAACACGTATCATCACGGAAGTGTATTTTTTTGTAGTGATTACAAAGGAAGTTGCCTTACACGGTCCAACCCAGCGCGCGCCGCTTAGTCGCTGACGTCACGAAGGCTTCGGCTGATACCACGACGTTGAGTGCCCATAACTATTCCCGCGTAGTTGGTTAGTGCATATAGGCCAGTAGCCAGACTCAGATCAAATACCCAGTTCTCGTTAAGCATGTTATTTTGAAATAACCGCGAACGCCGACCAGGGCCAGGCCCACCTCTCACCTAGGTGGTCTCCGCCTGCCCTGTCGCTCCGCCTCAAAGTAACAGTCGGGGGCCGTCGGGAACCCAGGCCCACCACTACCTGGATGGAGCCACCTGCCCCTTCAGCCCCCACATCGGAACCACTTGCGGGTACTCTACGAGCCGACCCGACTTTAGTCACCACAAGTATCATATATTATGTATAAGTATATATCCGTGATCACCTCGCGAGTGATCATGGCCCGATAGTATAGCATGGCAGATGGACAAGAATGTAGGGCCACTGATGAAATACTAGCATCCTATACTAAGCATTTAGGATTGCAGGTAAAGGTAACAACAGTAGTAGCAAAGACAGGCTATGCATCATGATAGGATTAACGGAAAGCGGTAACATGCTACACTACTCTAATGCAAGCAGTAGAGAGAAGAATAGACGATGTCTGGTGATCAAAGGGGGGCTTGCCTGGTTGCTCTGGCAAGAAGGAGGGGTGGTCGTCGATGTAGTTGATCTCGGGGGTATCGGCAGCGGTCTCGGGGTCTACCAGAAAGAAGTAACGGAGGGGGAACACAATAAATAACAGGGCAATCAAAGCATCACAAAGCATAAGAGAGCAATACGCGGTGCTAGGTGTGCCCTAACGCGGTACGAGGTGATACCAACGAAGGGGGAAAACAACCGGGAAAGTATTCCCGGTGTTTCTCGTTTTTGGACAGATGAACCAGAGGGGGAAAGTTGCGAGTTTGCTATGCTAGGGATGTGTGGCGGACGAACGGGCTACGTGTCCGGATTCGTCTCGTCGTTCTGAGCAACTTTCATGTACAAAGTATTTTCATCCGAGTTACGGATTATTTTATATGGTTTTTCAAAGTTTTAAATGATTTTTTAAATTTCTGGATTTAATTTAATTCGAAATACTAAATGGGAAAACTGCTATGTGTACCCAGAGGGTAACTAGCCTCTTAGTATGACAGGTGGGGTCCAGGGGTCTAGTCAACAGTGCAGTCAAAAGGTTCGCCAGTCAAACTTTGACTGGTCAACAGGGTCAATGGACCCACATGTCATGGGGTGTAAAATTTAACTAGCACTAAATAAATCTAACAGGGCCTCCCCCCTTTTTACTAGATACTAATTGGGGAGGTTACCCCTCTAATTAAACTAGGCTTGGACCCATTAGGTACTGGCCCAGGCCACGGCCAGCGAAGGGGTGAGCCTGCTTGCGCAGCACTGTTTGAGGCCATGGACGAAGCCGGCGGCGATGGGCAAGCGGGACGCGCAGCCGGCAGCAGCAGGGGAGCGGCGGCGTCGGGCGATGCGGGTGAGGGGCAGCGTTGTAGCACGCAAGGAGCAGCAGTAGTGCATAGCGGGCAGCAGTAGCAGTACTTGCCGCGGCAGCGGCAAGAGCAGCAGTACGAGTGCGGCAGCGGCGGCTGTAGCGGAGCGCGCCTCGGGCGGCATGGACGTCTGTAGGCGGCCCGGCGAGCGAGCGCCTCGGGTGCAGCCTGAAGGGGCTTGCAGGTGAGGCAGGGTGCGATAGTGAGGGGGAGGCAGCAGCAGAGTATGTTGGCAGGAGCTCGGGCTCCGGCCATGGTGGCCATGGACGAGCACAGGGGCGGCGCCTAACGGGGTGGATTGAACTAGGGAACGAGGGGAATCGGTCGGGGACCTCACCGCGAACCTATAGAGGTGCAAAGCAAGCTCGGGGAAGGCTTGGAGGCGACAAATCGAAGCGGCGATGAGCGGCGGCCGGAGGTGGAAGATGACTCGATGTAGGCGATGTAGTGGCGCCGAGCTTCAACGGGAGGCAGTAGAGGAAGTAGCGGGCGACGGCGAAGTCCAGGGGCACGACCTCAGGCTTCGGGGATGACGGGGAGTGCACGAATGACGACGGCCATGGCGGTGGTGGTTCGGGTGTGTGCGGGAAGGAAGAGAACAGGGCGAGGGGGAAGGAGTGGACGACTAGGGTTCGTCTAGGCGTCGGGATGGTCTTATAGACGGCGAGGAGGTAGCGGATGGACGGCGCGTGCACCCTGCCGGCAATGGAGCCGGTGGATGTCCGCCACGCCCTCTGTCCTGTACAGAGGAAGGGGATGAACCCCATTGGGCTGGGCCATAGCACTATTGCACATAGAGCCCACCAGTACAGTATTAGCTAGGCCTTTTCCATTTTCTTTTTTTGTTGTCTATTTTGTCCTCTATTTTGTATTAAATTGAGCCACCAAATGACCTTTGTAAAATGTTCAACTTGTCACATAGTTAACATTGCATTATTTGGCACTGCCACAAAATGTTAGGTTGATAAAAGAAATAGATTAGAATTTATATAATTTAAAAAGCAATTAGAATATTGTTTTGGCCCCTGTTTTAATTGTTTTAGGGCATTATACCATCTTATTAAATGTTGGTTTCTCCACCACAATTACTTAGTAAATATTTCAATATTATGAACAGTTTATTTTTGTAGTTTGAAGAAATATTAATTTTGACTTTATTTTAAATTTGAAAACGATTGATTTTTATCAAATGGCAATTTGGCTTGGTTAAACTTGATGACTTGGCACCATCAGTGGGAGATTACTGTAGCGTAATTATCGGGGGTGTCACAAGTATAATAGTATTAAGCGCTATTTGTAGCTGTTTAATTTTAGCCCTGGGCTTTGAGGAATCCTGGCTCCGCCTCTGGCGGGGAGGTAGATATTTCCATGGAAGCCGAAAATTTGGAATCGCTTCTGCGAAAAAACTGGCGCGCAAAGTGTCATCAGACACGGTCCCTTATTCAGAGCGGGCTGTGGACTGTAGCCGTCGCACCTTCTCACATAAGCCGTATGCGTACTATACTCCGACGGTGCTCCAAGATATTTTGTGTTGCATCTCACACGGTTGGTTATAATAAAGTGTGTGGGATCTACTTAATTTTTCGTCTTGATTTGAATTACATAATGGGGTCACAGCGGCCATGGACGGTGTTTGAATTGCTAGACCTTTTATCTGCAGTGAACATGCAACTATATGTGTGTCCTAAAATAATTGGAATTATTCAGGATTCATTTGGACATTTTTATGCATTAAGTGAGTTTTCAATGCATTTATGTGTATAATTCAAATTTGAATTACATGCACATGCTCCAATGCATATAAATTGGTTGAAAAATCAAATCTTTGTCCTTGGGTGCATGCTTAGGTCCCATGCAAGAAATGGGAATGAATGTCAAACACCATGCCACCGTCACTCGGTCGCAAACATTGAGATACCTGGTTTTTAAATTCTAGTAAATCCAAAACTTGTCTGAAATTCATGAAACTTGGCATGCTATCATGGAGCGGCATCAACATGTCGTGGTAAATAGTTTGTCCCATTTGGGGCAGGTTTGGGTATATGCTTCTCACAAACCGGAGCTTCTCACAACAAGAAGGATGGTTTCGGTAGGGAACGCCCACCTTTGGAGATGAAACGATATCCATTGCCTCTTATTGCTTTCAAAAAATTTCCCGTGTCAACATAGAACAACAGGAGTGTTGTGTTATTTTTTGTGATTTTTCAGGGTTCATTTGGATATTTTTATGCATTAAGTGAGTTTTCAATGCATTTATGTGCATAATTCAAATTTGAACTACATGCACATGCTCCAGTGCATATAAATTGGTTGAAAAATCAAATATGTGTCCTTGGGTACATGCTTAGGTCCCATGCAAGAAATGGGAATGAATTTCAAATATCAGGGCACCGTTGATTGCCGGCAAAATGTTGAGATGTCTGGTTTTTAAATTCTAGTAAATCCAAAACTCGTCTGAAATTCATGAAACTTGGCATGCTATCATGAAGCGGCATCAACATGTCGTGGTAAAAAATTTGTCCCATTTGGGGCAGGTTTGGTTATATGCTTCTCACAAAACAGAGCTTCTCACAACAAGCATGATGGTTTCAATAGGGAACGTCCCACCTTTGAGGACGAAACGATATCCATTGCCTTTTATTGCTTTCAATTTTTTTCTCGTGTCAACATAGAACAACAGGAGTGTTGTGTCAATTTTTGTGATATTTGGGGGTTTGTTTGGACATTTTTATGCATTAACTGAGTTTTCAATGCATTTATGTGCATAATTCAAATTTGAACTAAATGCACATGCTCCACTGCATATAAATTGGTTGAAAAATCAAATCTGTGTCCTTGGGTGCATGCTTAGGTGTCCATTTTGAGAGAAGGCGCACTCGAATAATGGCAGCCAACAAAGGCATTTTGAAAAAAAATAGCTGCCACTTTAATATCTCAAACGTTTGTATAATTTAAACTGTGTGCGTTCTGTTAACCATTCACGTGACACCACGTGTCTTGGTTTTAATGGCTATAGGAGGTGTCGTGTGGACAGCTGCTTGACTGAACGGGAGGCATGCGAGTGTAGTCCGGTGCGCAGGCTCACCCAGAAGCGTACAAGCTGTTCAACGCAGGATCTATGCATCTCTTCAACGCAAACGGTTCAGATTACAGTATGCAAATTAAAGCCAGACTTCGGCGCTAAGCCAAGAGACACTGCGATTTGTCAAAATATGCAGCTAAAAATCAATAGCACTATCTATTTTTGCAACTAAAATTCAGTAATTAAGCATAGATTTCATTCATACTAGAGATTAAGCAGTTGTTCTCACTGGGAAGAGAGACAGCCTTGGACCGCCACCTGCCTCGCTCCCACTGGTCTATATTAATGGCGCCGCCGAGCGGCCACACCCCCCATCCTCGCCACACACACAATTCCTCTCTCTCCGCCCGCATCCTCGACGCTGCTCTGAGTCCTCAAAGCCGTCAGTGTACGAGGATGCCGCCGAAGTGCCCCATCGGAGGGAGTGGTGACGTCGGGGCTGCTGAAGCACCGGAGCACTGCGTGAATATGGAGATAGAGGTTTCCGTCGCCGCCGACGAGGTGGAGAACGAGGCTGCCAACAAGCAGAGGCGGGTCGAGAAAGAACCCCAAGCGACTCCAGCAGGCCTAGACTTCATCAACAACCTCCCCGATGATATGTTGATAGTCATCATATCCCTCCTCCCAATCAAATATCGGGCGAGGATAGCCGCCCTTTCCCGACGGTGGCGCCTCCTATGGCTCCTCACCCCTGTCGACCTCCTCGACGCCCACAAGCTCTACCATGGCTATCGCCAAAGCTTGGATGCGTTCTCCTAGATCCTCGGTAGTCACCATGGCCAAATCAAAGGCCTTATCACGGGCAAGCTCCGTTCCAATGACAAGGACCGAGCCAAGCTTGACGAGTGGTTCCATTCCCCCGCCATAGATCAGCTCGAGAAGCTCAGGTATAATTATGGGCATATGCGCTTGCTGCCAACGTCCGCGCTCCGCTTCGCGCCCACGCTGCGCCTCGCCAAGTTCATGAACTGCCACCCCCCCTAATGCCGCGCCCGCTCTTTTTCTACCACGACTAAAGCACCTTGAGCTCGTCGCCATTCTCATCCCAAAGGATGACATGGAGTGCCTGCTCCGCTGCTGTACTGCACTCGAGTTCCTTCGTCTTTAGGCGATGAATTGGTCGAGTACCTTGCACATCACCTCCAGGACTCTTCGGACTATTTATGTGTGTTGTTGGTGCTGCAACGAGAGATCACAAAAGGTGGACCACAATATGGTCATCCAGGACACACCTTCATTTGAGAGATTACTTGTAGTTGATCAACAAAGTCCAACAAGAATCAATGTCATTTCTGCGCCAAAATTGAAAGTGGTGGGCTACTCGTCTGTCAAATACTACAACTTTCAGGTACAACAGTCGCCTTATACCTCTCCTTCTTGATATCAATGTTATTTCTAGTTTTGAAGATGTATGTTCGGCTGTCATCCAGCAAAGCTTCACCCAGACTCTGGGCACAGTGAAGGTCTTGGCACTAGAATCTGCCAGCCCCAACCTGGACCAAGTTGTCAGTTGCCTGAGATGCTTTCCGTGCCTAAAGAAGGTGTATATCGAGGTGATGTTCCTTTCCTGTTAAATATTAACCATAAGGGAGTTCAATTTTTTTCACCTTTTCCCAAGTTTACAATGACAATGTACTACGATTTCTGAAAGGAACTTTGGAGGATTTTAGGACATACACCCCACCCCATATTGGTTGCTTCATTCATATGGTTACAATCGTCCATAAGCATTTCTCCTTTGAATTCATCTGTACTAGTTTTCTTAGGGAATTTTTCATCCAAACCAACCCCTTGTGAAGAAGGCTACATGTTTCTGGATTGTAATCAAATGCCCATGTTAATCATGTCAGATCGAAGATGGCATGTTGGTGCATTTTACAAATCCTGCAAACCAAATGGGCGTGTAGCAGTGTTCAAAACTGCATGTAGGCACTAACACGTTCTCTTCTTTTGCAGATAATAATAGGCCCGGAGGTGGATAATGTTTATAACAACAATCACGTCGAATGCCTTGATCTGCATCTCTCAAATATTATTTTGAACTCCTACCGAGGGACCTTACCGGAGATTACACTCGCCAGGTTCTTTCTTGCTAGAGCAAAGGTCCTGAGGGTACTAAGGTTGAACACGCATTTAATTAGGAAAGATGAATGGTATGATTATCACAGTCGGCAGGTACTGTGGAATGGAAGAGCCTCCAGAAATGCCAAACTTTGTATTGGAATAGCATATGGCAAAGCAATTGGAAGTCATTGTGTCAAACCCATACATGACTTGTCAGCGGCTGATCCCTTTTCAGAAATGACGCAGCTTGCAATGTTTCAATTTGGGCGTTGTAGTCTTTGAATTGGAACCTTGCAATATTTATGGTATTTGTTATATTGAACCATTCATGTTCTCTTGTCTTAATGCAAACAGTTCATCCGAGTGAACCGCATGTCGCATATCGCACACACCATGATCTGGCTGACCGTTTCTTTTGTGTTGCCTAATCACAAACAGTTCATCGGAGTGAACCATATGCTGTACATCGCACACACCTTCATATGGTTGCCCGTTTCTTTTGTTCCTCCTCATCGAAAATGGTTAATTGAATTGAATCGTATGCCCTGAATCACACACGTAACTAAAATCTGAACCGTGTTTGATGCATTCTCCATCGCAAACATTTTGCACCTTTTTTGACAGTTTTTTTACACCACCGTTCGCGATTATTGCATCGCACATAGTTCCGTCGAAGGGTCTCTAATCGTAGTGTCGCGTTAGCAACATCCTGCAGTAGTGCCCGCTGCCACGAGAGGGTAGGACAAAAGATGTCATGCAAGTTCTTTTAATAAAGCATGTATTACTATTTACGGAATACATGCCTACATTATATCGATGAACTGGAGCTAGTGTCGTATCGCCCTAGGTCATAACTGTCTCATGATGAATATCATCCAACAACTCACAGATCCAATGCTTACGAATTTTCCCATACTGTTTCTGCTAAGTTACTAGTGCTATCATCACTGTTATACTTGCTACAAAATTACCAATATCACAGTTATTGTTACAATTGTTGTTGTCATTACTATCAAAACTATCAAACTACTTTGCTACTGATCATTTTGCTGCAGATAATTAATCTCCAGGTGTTGTTGAATTGACAACTCGGCTGCTAATACCTTCAAATATTCTTTGGCTCCCCTTGTGTCGAATCTATAAATTTGGGTTGAATACTCTACCATTGAAAACTGTTGCGATCCCCTACACTTGTGGGTTATCAAGGTATGTGCTTTGTGAAAGTCCTATTAAGCGTCTTTGATATATCTCTATAGATCTGGATACCCAACATATAAGTAGCTTCACCAAGGTCTTTCATTGAAAAACTTTTATTCAAGTATCCTTTTATGCTATCCAAAAATTCTATATCATTTCCAATCAACAATATGTCATCCACATATAATATTAGAAATTCTACAGAGCTCCCACTCACTTTCTTGTAAATACAGGCTTCTCCGAAAGTCTGTATGAAACCATATGCTTTGATCACCTCATCAAAGCGTATATTCCAACTCTGAGATGCTTGCACCAGTCCATAGATGGATCGCTGGAGCTTGCACACTTTGTTAGCACCTTTAGGATCGACAAAACCTTCTGGTTGCATCATATACAACCCTTCTTGTAAGAAATCCACTAAGGAATGCAGTTTTGACGTCCATTTGCCATATTTCATAATCATAAAATGCGACAATTGCTAACATGATTCGGACAGACTTAAGCATCGCCACGGGTGAGAAAGTCTCATCGTAGTCAACTCCTTGAACTTGTCAAAAACCTTTCGCGACAAGTTAAGCTTTGTAGATAGTAACATTACCATTAGTGTCAGTCTTCTTCTTGGAGATCCATTTATTCTCTATGGCTCGTCGATCATCGAGTAAGTCAACCAAAGTCCACACTTTGTTCTCATACATGGATTATATCTCAGATTTCATGGCCTCAAGCCATTTATCGGAGTCTGGGCTCATCATAGCTTCTTCATAGTTCGTAGGTTTCGTCATGGTCTAGTAACATGACTTCCAGGACAGGGTTACCATACCACTCTGGTGCGGAACGTGCTAGGTTCGACCTACGAGGTCCAGTAGTAACTTGATCTGAAGTTTCATGATCATCATCATTAGCTTCCTCTCTAGTTGGTGTAGGCATCATGGGAATGGATTTCTCTGATGTGCTACTTTCCAAATTGAGAGACGGTACAATTAGCTCATCAAGTTCTACTTTCCTCCCACTCACTTCTTTCGAGAGAAACTCCTTCTCTAGAAATGTTCCATTCTTGGCAACAAAGATCTTGCCTTCGGATATGTGGTAGAAGGTGTACCCAATTGTCTCCTTAGGGTATCCTATGAAGACACACTTCTTCGATTTGGGTTTGAGCTTATCATGATGAAGCCTTTTCACATAAGAATCGCAACCTCAAACTTTAAGAAATGACAGCTTTGGTTTCTTGCCAAACCATAGTTCATACGGCGTCGTCTCAATGGATTTAGACGGTGCCCTATTTAACATGAATGCAGCTGTCTCTAATGCATAACCCCAAAATGATAAAGGCAAATCGTTAAGAGACATCATACCACACCATATCTAATAAAGTATGGTTACGACGTTCGGACACACCATTACGCCGTGGTGTTCCAGGTGGCATGAGTTGTGAAACTATTCCACATTGTTTTAAATGAAGGCCAAACTCGTGACTCAAATATTCTCCTCCGCGATCAGATCGTAGAAACTTTATTTTCTTGTTACGATGATTATCCACTTCACTTTGAAATTCTTTGAACTTTTCAAATGTTTCAGACCTGTGTTTCATTAAGTAGATATACCCATATCTACTCAAATCATCTATGAAGGTCAGAACATAACAATACCCGCCGCGAGCTTCACACTCATCGAACCGCATACATCAGTATGTGTTATTTCCAATAAATCATTAGCTCGCTCCATTCTTCCGAAGAACGGAGTTTTAGTCATCTTGCCCATGAGGCATGGTTCACAAGTATCAAATGATTCATAATCAAGTGATACCAAAGCCCATCTGCATGGAGTTTCTTCATGCGCTTTACACCAATATGACCTAAACGGCAGTGCCACAAGTATGTTGTACTATCATGATCAACTTTGCATCTTTTGGCATCAATGTTATGAATATGTGTATTACTACGATCGAGATTCAATAAACCATTTACATTGGGTGTATGACCATAGAAGGTTTTATTCATGTAAACAGAACAACAATTATTCTCTAACTTAAATGAATAATCGTATTGCAATAAACATGATCCAATCACGAACACCAAATAATATTTATTTAGGTTCAACACTAATCTCGAAGGTAGAGGGAGTATGCGATGGTGATCTTATCAACCTTGGAATCACTTCCAACACACATCGTCACCTCGCCCTCAACTAGTCTTTGTTCATTTTGTAACTCCTATTTCGAGTTACTAATCTTAGCAACTGAACCGGTATCAAAAACCTAGGGGCTACTATGAACACTAGTAAAGTACACATTAATAACATGTATATCAAATATACCTTTGTTCACTTTGCCATCCTTCTTATCCGCCAAGCATTTGGGGCAGTTCCGCTTCCAGTGACCATTTCCTTTGCAGTAGAAGCACTCAGTTTCAGGCTTGGGTCCAGCTTTGGGCTTCTTCACAGGAGTAGCAACTTGCTTGCCATTCTTCTTGAAGTTCCATTTCTTTCCCTTGCCTTTTTTCTTGAAACTAGTGGTCTTGTTTAACCATCAACACTTGATGATCTTATTTGATTTCTACCTTCGCCCATTTCAGCATCGCGAAGAGCTCGGGAATCGTTTTCGTCATCCCTTGCATATTATAGTTCATCACAAAGTTCTAGTAGCATGGTGATAGTGACTAGAGAACTCTGTCAATCGCTATCTTATCTGGAAGATTAACTCCTGCTTGATTCAAGTGATTGTAGTACCCATACATTCTGAGCACATGCTCACTAGCCGAGCTATTCTCCTCCATCTTGTAAGTAAAGTACTTGTCAGAGGTATCATACCTCTCAACACGGGCATAAGTCTGAAAAACCAATTTCAACTCTCGGAACATCTTATATGCTCCGTGACGTTCAAAACGTTTTTGAAGTCCTAGTTCTAAGCCGTAAAGCATGGTGCACTAAACTATCAAGTAGTCATCACACCGAGCTTTCAAACGTTCATAATGTTTACATCTGCTCCTGCAATAGGTCTGTCACCTAGCGGTGCATCAAGGACATAATTCTTCTGTGCAGCAATGAGGACAATCCTCAGATCACGGACCCAGTCCGCATCATTGCTACTATCATCTTTCAACTTTTCTCTAGGAACATATAAAAAATATATAGGAGCTATATCGCGAGCTATTGATCTACAACATAGATATGCAAATACTATCAGGACTAAGTTCATGATAAATTAAGTTCAATTAATCAAATTACTTATGAACTCCCACTTAGATAGACATCCCTCAAGTCATCTAAATGATACGTGATCCAAATCAACTAAACCATGTTCGATCATCACGTGAGATGGAGTAGTCATCAATGGTGAACATCTCTATGTTAATCATATCTACTATATGATTCACGTTGGACCTTTCAGTCTCCAGTGTTCCAAGGCCATGTCTATACATGTCAGGCTCGTCAAGTTTAACTCGAGTATTCCGCATGTGCAAAACTGTCTTGCACCCATTGTATGTGAACGTAGAGTCTATCACACCCGATCAAGATGCGGTGTCTCAACACGACGAACTGTCGCAACGGTGCATACTCGGGGAGAACACTTATACCTTGAAATTTTGTTAAGGGATCATCTTATAATGCTACCATCGTACTAAGCAAAATAAGATGCATAAAAGATAAACATCACATGCAATCAAAATATGTGACATGATATGGCCATCATCATATTGTGCTTTTGATCTCCATCTCCAAAGCATCGTCATGATCTCCATCGTCACTAGCTCGACACCTTGATCTCCATCGTAGCGTCGTGGTCGTCTCGCCAACTATTGCTTCTACAACTACCACTAACGCATAGTGATAAAGTAAATCAATTACATTGCGTTTGCATTTCATACAATAAAGAGACAACCAGTTAGACATCCTCTACTTTGCTGTTGCAAGTTTTACGTGGCTGCTACGGGCTTCTAGCAAGAACCGTTCTTACCCACGCATCAAAACCACAACGGTGATTTATCAAGTTTTTTGTTTTAACCTTCAACAAGGACCGGACGCGGTCAAATTCGATTCCACTAAAGTAGGACAAACACACACCCACCGGCCACCTTTATGCAAAACTAGTTGCATGTCTGTCGGTGGAACCGGTCTCATGAACATGGTCATGTAAGGTTGGTCCAGGCCGCTTCATCCAACAATACCGCCGAATCAAAACAAGACATTGGTCGTAAGAAGTATGACGATCACCGCCCACAACTCTTTGTGTTCTACTCGCGCATATCATCTGTGCATAGACCTGGCTCGGATGCCATTGCTGGGGAACGTAGCATGCAATTTCAAAAAAATTCCTATGCTCACGCAAGATCTATCTAGGATATGCATAGCAACGAGAGGGGGAGAGTGTGTACATACCCTCTGCTACCTCTTGAGCTTGTGTTGGGTTTTCCCTTGAAGAGGAAAGGGTGATGCATCAAAGTAGAGTAAGTATTTCCCTCAGTTTTGAGAACCAAGGTATCAATCCAGTAGGAGACAACACGCAAGCCACCGAATACCTGCACAAACAAACACCAACTTGCACCCAACGCGATAAAGGGGTTGTCAATCCCTTCACGGTTATTTGCACATGAGATCTGATAGAGATGGATAAACAGCAAAGTAATATTTTTTGTATTTATGGGTTTATGGAACGGAAAGTAAAAGATTGCAAAGAAAGCAAATAGGAAACTAAAAGTGTAGAACGGAAACTTATATGATGGAAAATAGACCTGGGGGGCATAGGTTTCACTAGAGTCTTCTCTCAAGGAAGGAATTGTTACGGTGGGTGAACAAATTACTGCCGAGCAATTGATAGAAAAGAGCAAAGTTATGACGATACCTAAGGTAATGATCATGAATATAGGCATCATGTCCGTGTCAAGTAGACCGAAACGATTCTGCATCTACTACTATTACTCCACACATCGACTGCTATCCAACATGCATCTAGAGTATTAAGTTCATAAGAACAGGGTAACGCTTTAAGCAGGATGACATGATGTATAGGAATTGACTCAAGCAATATGATGAAAACCCCATCTTTTTATCCTCGATGGCAACAATACAATATATGTTGTTTCCCCTTCTGACACTAGGATCAAGCACCGCAAGATTGAGCCCAAAGCTAAGCACTTCTCCCATTGCAAGAAAAAAACCAATCTAGTTGGCCAAACCAAATCGATAGTTCGAAGAGACTTGCAAAGATATCAAATCATGCATATAAGAATTCAGAGAAGATTCAAATAATATTCATAGATAAGCTGATCATAAATCCACAATTCATCGGATCTCGGCAAACACACCACAAAAGAGTATTACATCGAATAGATCTCCAAGAACATCAAGGAGCACTTTGTTTTGAGAATCAAAGAGAGAGAGAAGAAGCCATCTAGCTACTAGCTATGGACCCGTAGGTCTGTGGTAAACTACTCATGCTTCATCGGAGAGGCAATGGTGTTGAGAATCAAAGAGATAGAGAGAAGAAGCCATCTAGCTACTAGCTATGGACCCGTAGCCCTCCATGATCGAACCCCCCCCGGCAGGATGCCGGAAAAGGCCCTAGATGGGATCTCACGGGTACAGAAGTTTGCGACAGTGGAGAAGTGGTTTCGTGGCTCCCTTGGAAGTTTTTGGGGTATATGAGTATATATAGGAGGAAGATCTAGGTCAGGAGGCCACCGAGGGGCCCACAAGGTTGGGGGGCGTGCCCCACCCCCCTGGGCGCGCCCTCCACCATTGTGGCCGCCTCGTGGATCTTCTGACTTGCACTCCAAGTCTCCTAGGTGTCTTCTGGTCCAAGAAAAATCATCGCAAAAGTTTCATTCCGTTTGGACTCCGTTTGGTATTCCTTTTCTACGGAACTCTCAAACAAGGAAAAAATAGAAACTGGCACTGGGCTCTAGGTTAATAGGTTAGTCCCAAAACATATAAAATAGCATATTGATGCATATAAAACATCCAAAACAGATAATATAATAGCATGGAACAATCAAAAATTATAGATATGTTGGAGACGTATCAAGCATCCCCAAGCTTAATTCCTGCTCGTCCTCGAGTAGGTAAATGAAAAAAACTGAATTTTTGATGTGAAATGCTACCTAACATATTTATCCATGTAATTCTCTTTGTTGTGGCATGAACGTTCAGATCCGTAAGATTCAAAACAAAGGTTTAATATTGACATAAAAATAATAATACTTTAAGCATACTAACAAAATAATTATGTCTTCTTAAAATAACATGGCCAAAGAAATCTTATCCCTACAAAATCATATAGTCTAGCTATGCTCCATCTTCATCACACAAAATATTCAAATCATGCACAACCAATTGTTTCATACTTTTGACATTCTTAAACTTTTTCAACTTTCACGCAATACATGAGCGTGAGCCATGGATATATCACTATAGGTGGAATAGATGGTGGTCGTAAAGAAGACAAAAAGAAGGAGATAGTCTCACATCAACTAGGCATATCAACGGGCTATGGAGATGCCCATCCATAGATATCAATGTGAGTGAGTAGGGATTGTCATGCAAC
Organism: Triticum dicoccoides; assembly: GCF_002162155.2. NCBI lineage: Eukaryota > Viridiplantae > Streptophyta > Magnoliopsida > Poales > Poaceae > Triticum > Triticum dicoccoides. The sequence goes on along the minus strand of NC_041390.1, from coordinate 440,766,163 downwards.
GGATGCACTAGAGCTATAAGTTTATGAAAGCTCAAAAAGAAAACTAAGTAGGTGTGCATCCAACTCACTTGCTCACAAAGACCTAGGGCATTTTGAGGAAGCCCATCATTGGAATATACAAGCCAAGTTCTATAATGAAATTCCCACTAGTATATGAAAGTGATATCATAGGAGACTCTCTATCATGAAGATCATGGTGCTACTTTGAAGCACAAGTGTGGCAAAACGATAGTAACATTGTCCCTTCTCTATTTTCTCTCATTTGTTTGTTGGGCCTTCTCTTATTTTTTGGCCTCTTTTATTTTTTTCTTATTTTTTTCGACCGGAGTCTCATCCCGACTTGTGGGGGAATCATAGTCTCCATCATCCTTTCCTCACATGGGACAATGCTCTAATAATGAAGATCATCACACTTTTATTTACTTACAACTCAAAAATTACAACTCGACACTTAGAACAGAATATGACTCTATATGAATGCCTCCGGCGGTGTACCGGGATGTGCAATGAATCAAGAGTGACATGTATGAAAGAATTATGAATGGTGGCTTTGCCACAAATACGATGTTAACTACATGGTCATGCAAAGCAATATGACAATGATGGAGTGTGTCACAATAAATGGAACGGTGGAAAGTTGCATGGCAATATATCTCGAAATGGCTATGGAAATGCCATAATAGGTAGGTATGGTGGCTGTTTTGAGGAAGGATATGTGGTGGGTTTATGGTACCGGCGAAAGTTGCGTGGTACTAGAGAGGCTAGCAATGGAGGAAATGTGAGAGTGCGTATAATCCATGGACTCAACATTAGTCATAAAGAACTCACATACTTATTGCAAAAATCTATTAGCCATCGAAACGAAGTACTACGCGCATGCTCCTAGTAGGATAGATTGGTAGGAAAACACCATCGCTCTTCCTCGACCGCCACTCATAAGGAAGTCAATCAACAAATAAATCATGCTCCGACTTCATTACATAACGGTTCACCATACGTGCATGCTACGAGACTCACAAACCTCAACATAAGTATTTCTCAAATTCACAACTACTTACTAGCATGACTCTAATATCACAATCTTCATATCTCAAAACAATCATAAGGAATCAAACTTCTCATAGTGTTCAATGCACTTTGTATGAAAGTTTTTATTATATCCCTTTTGGATGCCTATCATATTAGGACTAATTTCATAACCAAAGCAAATTATCATGTTGTTTAGAGACTGTCAAAATAATATAAGTGAAATACGAGAGTTCATCAATTTCTATAAAATAAAACCACCGCCGTGATCTAAAAAGATATAAGTGAAGCACATAGAGCATTCTAATAAATCACGATTCATGTGTGTCTCTCCCAAAAGGTGTGTACAACAAGGATGATTGTGGCAAACTAAAAAGCAAAGACTCAAATCATACAAGACGCTCTAAGCGAAACACATATCATGTGGTGAATAAAAATATAGCCTCAAGTAAAGTTACCGATAGACGAAGACGAAAGAGGGGATGCCTTCCGGGGGCATCCCCAAGTTTAGGCTCTTTGGCCTCCTTGAATATTGCCTTGGTGTGCCTTGGGCATCCCCAAGCTTAGGCTCTTGCCACTCCTTGTTGCATAGTCCATTAAATCCTTACCCAAAACTTGAAAACTTCACAACACAAAACTTCAACAAAAAATCTTGTAAGCTCCGTTAGTATAAGAAAATAAATCACCACTTTTGGTACTGTTGTGAACCCATTCTTTATTTATATTGGTGTAATATATACTGTATTCCAACTTTTCCATGGTTTATACCCCCCGATACTAGCCATAGATGCATCAAAATAAGTAAACAACATGCGAAAAACAGAATCTGTCAAAAACAGAATAGTCTGTAGCAATCTGGATATTTCGAATACTTATATAACTCCAAAAATCCTGATAAATTAGGAAGTCCTAGAAAATGTGTTTCTTAATCCTATTCAAAAAGAATCAATATTTTATCGCACTTCTGTAAAAAAAATTAAAACTAATCTCCTGGGTGCAAAAGTTTCTGTTTTTCAGCACGATCAAATCAACTATCATCGTAAGCTATCCCAAAGGTCTTATTTGGCACAAACACTAACTAAAACACAAAACCACATCTAACCAGAGGCTATTTGAAATATTTATTGCAAAATAGAACCTAAAAAGCAAAAAATAAAATTAAAATTGGTTGCGTCCCAACAAGCGCTATTGTTTAACGCCCTTAGCCAGACATAAAACACGAATAGATCTAGGTGTTATCATCTTTGGTATGCAAATCTTTAGTCACACACTTATGAATTTTAGGAGAATCTTTAGTTTTATAAATGATCAAACTCCTAGGCAAGAAATCAAGGGATTCAATCGTGGCAATAGGTTCCTTAATAATATCAAGAAAATTAGGGTGAATACTAATTGATTTGAGATCTTCATTGTCTTTACTTGAAGATTCACCCTTATTCTTAGGAACATAAGTAAACCTGGAAATCTTAGTAGGAGGAAGGTTTTGAGTAGTTTTAACGAAGGAAAAAGCGAAACCCAAGTTGGTAATAATATCTTCTAGCTTTCCAATTCTAGTAGAATCTTGACCTATCCTTTCATTAACTATTGGTTCCTTTTCCCTAAGATTCTTTAAGGGAACTCATACCTTAGATCCATATTGAGTAATCTGATTATGAATCTTTTTATCCAAATTTTCAATCAACTCTACGGTAGCAATTTTTTTTCAATAATATCCAATCTTTGCATTACATGTTCCAAGGTTAAAACAGTTCCATTAACCAAAAGAGGTGGTGGGCCTAGCAAATCTATCATGGCATTGTAGGAATCGAAAGTATGGCTCCCCAAGAAATTTCCCCCAGTAATGGTATCTAGAACATATCTATTCCAAGGAGTAATTCCTACGTAAAAATTGCGAAGAAGAACGGAAGTAGATTGCTTTCGAGTAGATCTATTTTGAGCGTTGCAAATTCTATACCAAGCATCTTTCAAATTTTCTTCTTCCCTTTGTTTGAAATTGAGAACTTCATTATCAGGAGTGCTCACGATAATGGGAGGACTAGCCATGAGAGCCAGTCGGGTGTTTAAACACATGAGCACACAAAAAGCAAGCGAAAGAGACGAACGGAAGAGGGCGAAGAAAAAGGCGAATCTTTTCGAAAATCGTTTTAGAAGTGTGGGAGAGGAAAATGAGAGGCGAATGGCGAATAATGTAATGCGAGGAATGAGAGTTTATGATGGGTACTTGGTATGTCTTGGCTTGGCATAGATCTCCCCGGCAACGGCGCCAGAAATCCTTCCTGCTACCTCTTGAGCTTGTGTTGGTTTTTCCCTTGAAGAGGAAAGGGTGATGCAGCAAAGTAGAGTAAGTATTTCCCTCAGTTTTGAGAACCAATGTATTAATCCAGTAGGAGACAACGTGCAAGCCACCGAATACTTGCGCAAACAAACACCAACTTGCACCCAATGCGATAAAAGGGTTGTTAATCCCTTCATGTTTATTTGCACATGAGATCTGATAGAGATGGATAAATGGCAAAGTAATATTTTTGGTATTTTTGGGTTTATGGAATGGAAAGTAAAAGATTGCAAAGAAAGTAAATAGGAAACTAAAAGTGTAGATCGCAAACTTATATGATGGAAAATAGACCCCGGGGGCATACGTTTCACCAAAGTCTTCTCTCAATAAAGGAATTTTTACGGTGGGTGAACAAATTATTGCCGAGCAATTGATAGAAAAGCACAAAGTTATGACGATATCTAAGGTAATGATCATGAATATAGGCATCACGTCCGTGTCAAGTAGATCGAAACAATTCTGCATCTACTACAATTACTCCACACATTGATCACTATCCAGCATGCATCTAGAGTATTAAGTTCATAAGAACAGAGTAACGCTTTAAGCAAGATGACATGATGTAGAGGAATTAACTCAAGCAATATGATGAAAACCCCATCTTTTTATCCTCGATGGCAACAATACAATACATGTCGTTTCCCCTTCTGTCACTAGGATCGAGCACCGCAAGATTGAACCCAAAGCTAAGCACTTCTCCCATTGCAAGAAAAAACCAATCTAGCTGGCCAAACCAAATCGATAGTTCGAAGAGACTTGCAAAGATATCAATGTTGGGGAACGTAGCAGAAATTCAAAATTTTTCCTACGTGTCACCAAGATCCATCTATGGAGAGACCAGCAACGAGGGGAAGGAGAGTGCATCTACATACCCTTGTAGATCGCTAAGCGGAAGCGTTCAAGTGAACGGGGTTGATGGAGTCGTACTCGTCGTGATTCAGATCACCGATGATCCTAGTGCCGAACGGACGGCACCTCCGCGTTCAACACACGTACAACCCGGTGACGTCTCCCACGCCTTGATCCAACAAGGAGAGAGGGAGAGGTTGAGGAAGACTCCATCCAGCAGCAGCACAACGGCGTGATGGTGATGGAGGAGCGTGGCAATCCTGCAGGGCTTCGCCAAGCACCACGGGAGAGGAGAAGAACTTGGGAGAGAGGGAGGGCTGCACCAAAGGCATCAGTTGTGTCTTAGAGGCCCTCCTACCCCCACTATATATAGGGATCCCAAGGGGGGGTGCGCCAGCCCTAGGAGATCCAATCTCCTAGGGGGCGGCGGCCAGGGGAGGTTTCCCTCCCCCCCAAGGCACCTAGGAGGTGCCTTCCCTCCTTGGGACTCTTCCTTAGGGTTCCCCCTTCACCCTAGGCGCATGGGCCATAAGGGAAGTGGCGCCCCAGCCCACTTTGGGCTGGATCCCTTCCCACTTCAGCCCATGGGACCCTCCGGGATAGGTGGCCCCACCCGGTGGGCCCCCGGGACCCTTCCGGTGGTCCCGGTACAATACCGATGACCCCGAAACTTGTCCCGATGGCCGAAATAGGACTTCCTATATATAAATCTTTACCTCCGGACCATTCCGAAACTCCTCGTGATGTCCGGGGTCTCATCCGGGACTCCGAACAACATTCGGTAACCACATACAAGCTTCCTTTATAACCCTAGCGTCATCGAACCTTAAGTGTGTAGACCCTACAGGTTCGGGAGACATGCAGACATGACCGAGACGTTCTCCGGTCAATAACCAACAGTGGGATCTGGATACCCATGTTGGCTCCCACATGTTCCACGATGATCTCATCGGATGAACCACGATGTCAAGGACTTAATCAATCCCGTATACAATTCCCTTTGTCTAGCGGTATTGTACTTGCCCGAGATTCGATCGTCGGTATCCCTATACCTTGTTCAATCTCGTTACCGGCAAGTCTCTTTACTCGTTCCGTAACACATCATCCCATGATCAAATCTTTGGTCACATTGCGCATATGATGATGTCCTACCGAGTGGGCCCAGAGATACCTCTCCGCTTACACGGAGTGACAAATCCCAGTCTCGATTCGTGCCAACCCAACAGACACTTTCGGAGATACCTGTAATGCACCTTTATAGTCACCCAGTTACGTTGTGACGTTTGATACACCCAAAGTACTCCTACGGTATCCGGAAGTTGCACAATCTCTTGGTCTAAGGAAATGATACTTGACATTAGAAAAGCTTTAGCATACGAACTACACGATCTAGTGCTATGCTTAGGATTGGGTCTTGTCCATCACATCATTCTCCTAATGATGTGATCCCGTTATCAACGACATCCAATGTCCATGGTTAGGAAACCGTAACCATCTATTGATCAACGAGCTAGTCAACTAGAGGCTTACTAGGGACATGGTGTTGTCTATGTATCCACACATGTATCTGAGTTTCCTATCAATACAATTATAGCATGGATAATAAACGATTATCATGAACAAGGAAATATAATAATAACTAATTTATTATTGCCTCTAGGGCATATTTCCAACAGTCTCCCACTTGCACTAGAGTCAATAATCTAGTTCACATCGCCATGTAATTAACACTCACAGGTCACATCGCCATGTGACTAACACCCAAGAGTTTACTAGAGTCAGTAGTCTAGTTCACATCACTATGTGATTAACACTCAATGAGTTCTAGGTTTGATCATGTTGCTTGTGAGAGAGGTTTTAGTCAACGGGTCTGAACCTTTCAGATCCGTGTGTGCTTTACAAATCTCTATGTCATCTCCTAGATGTAGCTATCACGTTCTATTTGGAGCTAATCCAAATAACTGTTCTACTTGGAGCTATTCTAAATTGTTGCTCCATTATATGTATCCGGTATCTCTACTCAGAGCTATCCGGATAGGTGTTAAGCTTGCATCGACGTAACTCTTTATGACGAACTCTTTTACCACCTCCATAATCGAGAAAATTCCTTAGTCCACTAGTTACCAAGGATAACTTTGACCGCTGTCCTGTGATCCATTCTTGGATCACACTTGTACCCCTTGACTGACTCATGGCAAGGCACACTTCAGGTGTGGTACACAGCATAGCATACTGTAGAGCCTATGTCTTAAGCATAGGGGACGACCTTCGTCCTTTCTCTCTATTCTGCCGTGGTCAAGCTTTAAGTCTTAACTTCATACCTTACAACTCAGGCAAGAACTCCTTCTTTGACTGATCCATCTTGAACAACTTCAAGATCATGTCAAGGTATGTGCTCATTTGAAAGTACTTTTAAGCGTTTTGATCTATCCTTATAGATCTTGATGCTCAATGTTCAAGTAGCTTAATCCAGGCTTTCCATTGAAAAACACTTTCCAAATAACCCTACATGCTTTCTAGAAATTCTACATCATTTCTGATCAACAATATGTCAACATATACTTATCAGAAATTCTATAGTGCTCCCACTCACTTCTTTGGAAATACCAGTTTCTCATAAACTTTGTATACACCCAAAATCTTTGATCATCTCATCAAAGCATACATTCCAACTCCGAGATGCTTACTCCAGTCCTTAGAAGGATTGCTGGAGCTTTGCATACTTATTAGCATCTTTCAGGATTGACAAAACCTTCCGGTTGTATCACATACAACCTTTCCTCAGAAAATCGTCGAGGAAACAATGTTTTGACATCCTATCTGCAAGATTTCATAAATAATGTAGTAATCGCTAATATAATTCCAACAGACTCTTAGCATCGCTACGAGTGAGAAAGTCTCATCGTAGTCAACTCCTTGAACTTGTCAGAAAACATCTTAACGACAAGTCGAGCTTTCTTAATGGTGACATTTACCATCATCGTCCGTCTTCCTTTTAAAATCCATCTGTACTCAACAGCCTTACGACCATCAAGTAGTTCTTCCAAAGTCTACACTTTGTTTTCATATATGGACCCTCTCTCGGATTATATGGCCTCGAGCCATTTATCGGAATCCGGGCCCACCATCGCTTCTCCATAGCTCGTAGGTTCATTGTTGTCTAGAAACATGACTTCCAAGACAGGGTTACGTACCACTCTGAAGTAGTACGCATCCTTGTCATCCTACGATGTTTGGTAGTGACTTGATATGAAGTTTCATGATCAATATCATAAGCTTCCACTTCAATTGGTGTAGGTGCCACAGGAACAACTTCCTGTGCCCTGCCACACACTAGTTGAAGAGACGGTTCAATAACCTCATCAAGTCTCCACCATCCTTCCACTCAATTCTTTCAAGAGAAACTTTACCTCGAGAAAGGACCCGATTCTAGAAACAATCCCTTATTGCTTTCAGATCTGAGACAGGAGGTATACCCAACTGTTTTGGGTGTCCTATGAAGATGCATTTATCCGCTTTGGGTTCGAGCTTATCTGCCTGAAACTTTTTCACATAAGCGTCGCACCCCCAAACTTTTCAAGAAATGACAGCTTAGGTTTCTCTAAACCATAGTTCATACGGTGTCATCTCATCGGAATTACGTGGTGCCCTCTTTAAAGTGAATGTGGTTGTCTCTAATGCTTAACCCATAAACTATTGTGGTAATTCGATAAGAGACATCATGGTATGCATCATATCCAATAGGGTGCAGTTATGATGTTCGGACACACCATCACACTATGGTGTTCCAGGCTGTATTAGTTGTGAAACAATTTCCACAATGTCTTAATTCTGTGCCAAACTCGTAATTTAGATATTCATCTCTATGATCATATCATATATCTTTTATCCTCTTGTCACGATGATCTTTCAACTTCACCCTGAAATTACTTGAACCTTTCAATAATTCAGACTCATGATTTTTCAAGTAAATATACTCAACATCTACTCAAGTCATCTATGAAGTAAGAACATAACGATATCCACTACACGCCTCTGCACTCATTGGACTGCACACATCAAAATGTATTACTTCCAACAAGCTGCTTTCTAGTTCCATTTTACTGAAAAACGAGGCTTTCAGTCATCTTGCCCATGTGGTATGATTTGCATGTCTCAAGTGATTCAAAATCAAGTGAGTACAAAACGGTCCATTTGCATGGAGTTTCTTCATGCATATATACCAACAGACATGGTTCGCATGTCTCAAACTTTTCAAAAACGAGTGAGCCCAAAGATCCATCAACATGGAGCTTCTTCATGCGTTTTATACCAATATGACTTAAGTGGCAGTACCACAAGTAGGTGGTACTATCATTACTATCTTTTGGCATGAACATGTGTATCACTACGATCGAGATTCAATAAACCATTCATTTCAGGTGTAAGACCATTTGAAGGTATTATTCAAATAAACAGAGTAACCATTATTCTTCTTAAATGAATAATCGTATTGCGATAGGCATAATCCAATCATGTCTATGCTTAACGCAAACACCAAATAACAATTATTTAGGTTTAACACCAATCTCGATGGTAGAGGGAGCGTGCGTTGCTTGATCATATCAACATTGGAAACACTTCCAACACATATCGTCAGCTCACCTTTAGCTAGTCTCCGTTTATTCCGTAGCTTTTATTTCGAGTTACTAACACTTAGCAACCGAACCTGTATCTAATACCCTGGTGCTACTAGGAGTACTAGTAAAGTACACATCAACACAATGTATATCCAATATACTTCTATCGACCTTGCCAGCCTTCTCATCTACCAAGTATCTAGGGTAATTCTGCTCCAGTGGCTGTTCCCCTTATTACAGAAGCACTCAGTCTCGGGTTTGGGTTCAACCTCGGGTTTCTTCACTAGAGCAGCAGATGAATTGCCGTTTCATGAAGTATCCATTTGTTCCCTTGCCCTTCTTGAAACTAGTGGTTTCACCAACCATCAACAATTGATGCTCCTTCTTGATTTCTACTTTCGCGGTGTCAAACATCGCGAATATCTCAAGGATCATCATATATGTCCCTGATATATTATAGTTCATCACGAAGCTCTAGCAGCTTGGTGGTAATGATTTCGGAGAAACATCACTATCTTATCTGGAAGATCAACTCCCACTTGATTCAAATGATTGTTGTACTCAGACAATCTGAGCACAAGCTCAACAATTGAGCTTTTCTCCCTTAGTTTGCAGGCTAAGAAAATCGTCGGAGGTCTTATACCTCTTGACGTGGGCACGAGCCTGAACTCCCAATTTCAGTCCTCAAAACATCTTATATGTTTCGCGACGCTTCAAAAACGTCTTTGGTGCCTCAACTCTATACCGTTTAACTGAACTATCATGTAGTTATCAAAACGTGTATGTCAGATGTTCGCAACATCCACAGACAACGTTCAAGGTTCAGCACACTAAGCGGTGCATTAAGGACATAAGCCTTCTAAGAAGCAATGAGGACAATCCTCAGTCTACGGACCTAGTCCGCATAATTGCTACTATCAACTTTCAACTAATTTTTCTCTAGGAACATATCTAAACAGTAGAACTAAAGCGTGAGATACGACATAATTTGCGAATTCCTTTTGACTATGTTCAGGATAATTAAGTTCATCTTATGAACTCCCACTCAGATAGACATCCCTCTAGTCATCTAAGTGATTACATGATCCGAGTCAACTAGGCCATGTCCGATCATCACGTGAGACGGACTAGTCAACGTCGGTGAACATCTTTATGTTGATCGTATCTTCTATACGACTCATGCTCGACCTTTCGGTCTTCTGTGTTCCGAGGCCATGTCTGTACATGCTAGACTCGTCAAGTTAACCCTAAGTGTTTTGCATGTGTAAAACTGTCTTACACCCGTTGTATGTGAATGTAAGGATCTATCACACCCGATCATCATGGCGTGCTTCGAAACGACGAACTGTAGCAACGGTGCACAGTTAGGGGAGAACACTTCTTGAAATTGTTGTAAGGGATCATCTTATTTACTACCGTCGTTCTAAGCAAATAAGATGTATAAACATGATAAACATCACATGCAATCAAATAGTGACATGATATGGCCAATATCATATTGCTCCTTTTGATCTCCATCTTCGGGGCTCCATGATCATCATCGTCACCGGCACGACACCATGATCTCCATCATCATGATCTCCATCATCGTGTCTTCTTGAAGTTGTCTCGTCATTGACATGCAAGTCGTGATTCCCTTGACAAGAACATGATCAATCTCATACATCACATATATCATTCATCACATCCTTTTGGCCATATCACATCACATAGCATACCCTGCAAAAACAAGTTAGACGTCCTCTAATTGTTGTTTGCATGTTTTACGTGGCTGCTATGGGTTTCTAGCAAGAACGTTTCTTACCTACGCAAAGACCACAACGTGATATGCCAATTGCTATTTACCCTTCATAAGGACCCTGTTCATCGAATCCGATCTGACTAAAGTGGGAGAGACAGACACCCGCCAGCCACCTTATGCAACTAGTGCATGTTTGTCGGTGGAGCCGGTCTCACGTAAGAGTACGTGTAAGGTTGGTCCGGGCCGCTTCATCCCACGATGCCGCCGAATCAAGATAAGACTAGTAACGGTAAGCATATTGAACAAAATCAACGCCTACAACTACTTTGTGTTCTACTCGTGCATAGAATCTACGCAATAGACCTAGCTCATGATGCCACTGTTGGGGAACGTAGCAGAAATTCAAAATTTTTCCTACGTGTCACCAAGATCCATCTATGGAGAGATCAGCAACGAGGGGAAGGAGAGTGCATCTACATACCCTTGTAGATCGCTAAGCGGAAGCGTTCAAGTGAACGGGGTTGATGGAGTCGTACTCGTCGTGATTCAGATCACTGATGATCCTAGTGCCGAACGGACGGCACCTCCGCGTTCAACACACGTACAGCCCGGTGACGTCTCCCACGCCTTGATCCAGCAAGGAGAGAGGGAGAGGTTGAGGAAGACTCCATCCAGCAGCAGCACAACGGCGTGATGGTGATGGAGGAGCGTGGCAATCCTGCAGGGCTTCGCCAAGCACCACGGGAGAGGAGAAGAACTTGGGAGAGAGGGAGGGCTGCACCAAAGGCATCAGTTGTGTCTTAGAGGCCCTCCTACCCCCACTATATATAGGGATCCCAAGGGGGGGTGCGCCAGCCCTAGGAGATCCAATCTCCTAGGGGCGGCGGCCAGGGGAGGTTTCCCTCCCCCCCCAAGGCACCTAGGAGGTGCCTTCCCTCCTTGGGACTCTTCCTTAGGGTTCCCCCTTCACCCTAGGCGCATGGGCCATAAGGGAAGTGGCGCCCCAGCCCACTTTGGGCTGGATCCCTTCCCACTTCAGCCCAAGGGACCCTCCGGGATAGGTGGCCCCACCCGGTGGGCCCCCGGGACCCTTCCGGTGGTCCCGGTACAATACCGATGACCCCGAAACTTGTCCCGATGGCCGAAATAGGACTTCCTATATATAAATCTTTACCTCCAGACCATTCCGGAACTCCTCGTGATGTCCGGGATCTCATCCGGGACTCCGAACACATTCGGTAACCACATACAAGCTTCCTTTATAACCCTAGCGTCATCGAACCTTAAGTGTGTAGACCCTACGGGTTCGGGAGACATGCAGACATGACCGAGACGTTCTCCGGTAAATAACCAACAGCGGGATCTGGATACCCATGTTGGCTCCCACATGTTCCACGATGATCTCATCGGATGAACCACGATGTCAAGGACTTAATCAATCCCGTATACAATTCCCTTTGTCTAGCGGTATTGTACTTGCCCGAGATTCGATCGTCGGTATCCCTATACCTTGTTCAATCTCGTTACCGGCAAGTCTCTTTACTCGTTCCGTAACACATCATCCCGTGATCAACTCTTTGGTCACATTGCGCATATGATGATGTCCTACCGAGTGGGCCCAGAGATACCTCTCCGCTTACACGGAGTGACAAATCCCAGTCTCGATTCGTGCCAACCCAACAGACACTTTCGGAGATACCTGTAATGCACCTTTATAGTCACCCAGTTACGTTGTGACGTTTGATACACCCAAAGTACTCCTACGGTATCCGGGAGTTGCACAATCTCATGGTCTAAGGAAATGATACTTGACATTAGAAAAGCTTTAGCATACGAACTACACGATCTAGTGCTATGCTTAGGATTGGGTCTTGTCCATCACATCATTCTCCTAATGATGTGATCCCGTTATCAACGACATCCAATGTCCATGGTTAGGAAACCGTAACCATCTATTGATCAACGAGCTAGTCAACTAGAGGCTTACTAGGGACATGGTGTTGTCTATGTATCCACACATGTATCTGAGTTTCCTATCAATACAATTATAGCATGGATAATAAACGATTATCATGAACAAGAAAATATAATAATAACTAATTTATTATTGCCTCTAGGGCATATTTCCAACAATCAAATCATGCATATAATAATTCAGAGAAGATTCAAATAATATTCATAGATAAGTTGATCATAAATCCACAATTCATCGGATCTCGGCAAACACACCGCAAAAGAGTATTACATCGAATAGACCTCCAAGAACATCGAGGAGAACTTTGTATTGAGAATCAAAGAGAGAAGAAGAAGCCATCTAGCTACTAGCTATGGACCTGTAGGTCTGTGGTAAACTACTCACGCTTCATCGGAGAGGCAATGGTGTTGATGTAGAAGCCCTCCATTATCGAATCCCCCTCTGGCAGGATGCCGGAAAAGTCCCCTAGATGAGATCTCACGGGTACAGAAGGTTGCGGCAGTGGAAAAGTGGTTTCGTGGCTCCCCTGGAAGTTCCTGCGGTATATGAGTATATATAGGAGGAATATATAGGTCAGGAGGTCACCGAGGGCCCCACAAGGTTGGGGGGGGGGGGCGCACCCCACCCCCTGGGCGCGCCCTCCACCCTTGTGGCCACCTCCTGGCTCTTCTGACTTGCACTCCAAGTCTCCTGGGTGTCTTCTAGTCCAAGAAAAATCATCGCGGAAGTTTTATTCCATTTGGTATTCCTTTTCTGTGGAACTCTAAAACAAGGAAAAACATAAAGTGGCACCGGGCTCTAGGTTAATAGGTTAGTCCCAAAAATCATATAAAATAGCATATTAATGCATATAAAATATCCAAAATAGATAATATAATAGCCTGGAACAATAAAAAATTATAGATACGTTGGAGACGTATCACCCTCGTAGACCGAAAGCGGAAGCGTTTATCGGCGCGGTTGATGTATTCAAACTTCTTCTTGTTCCGACCGATCAAGTACCGAACGTATGGCACCTCCGAGTTCTACACACGTTCAGATTGATGACGTCCCTCGAACTCTTGATCCAGCAAAGTGTCAAGGAAGTAGATTTGTTCCTTCAGCATGACGGCGTGGTGACGGTGATGGTGAAGTGATCCGCGCAGGGCTTCGCCTATGCACCATGAAAATATGATCGAGGGTGTAATCTGTGGAGGGGGGCACCGCACACGGCTAACAGATGTTGTTGTGTTGTGCTAGGCCCCCCCCCCATATATATAGGTGGGAGGGGGAGGGGAGGCAGCCTGGCGCACCACATAGGTGGCCGGCCGGTCCTAGGGCTCCTGCCCTGGCCGCCCCCTGCCATGTTTGGACAAAGGGGAAAGGAAGGAGAGGGGAGGGGAAGGAAGTAGGAGTCCTACTTCACACTTTCCTTTTCCTACTCTCCTTTCCTTTCATCCCCATATGGCTGTCCCTATAGGGGGCGCACCTGCCCCTTGTGGGCTGGTGTGTTTCCTCACTTGGCCCATTAAGCCCATATATTTGCCGGGGTTGCCCGAAACTCCTTTCCGGTGACTCAAATGTACCCGGTACCCCCGAAACACTTCCGGTGTCCGAATACCATCGTCCTATATATCAATCTTTACCTCTAGACCATTTCGAGACTCCTCATCATGTCCGTGATCTTATCCGGGACTCCGAACAACATTCGGTCACCAAATCACATAACTCATATAATACTAAATTGTCATCCAACGTTAAGCGTGCGGACCCTACAGGTTCGAGAACTATGTAGACATGACTGAGACACCTCTCTGGTCAATAACCAATAGCGGAACCTGGATGCTCATATTGGCTCCTACATATTCTACAAAGATCTTTATCGGTCGAACCGTTATGACAACATGCGTAATTCCCTTTGTCCATCGGTATGTTAATTGCCCGAGATTCGATCGTCGGTATCTTCATACCTAGTTCAATCTCGTTACCGACAAGTCACTTTACTCGTTCCGTAATACATCATCACACAACTAACTCATTAGTCACTTTGCTTGCAAGGCTTCTTATGGTGTGTATTGCCGAAAGGGCCCAGAGATACCTCTCCGATACTCGGAGTGACAAATCGTAATCTCGATCTATGCCAACCCAACAAACACCTTCGGAGATACCTGTAGAGCATCTTTATAATCACCAGTTATGTTGTGACGTTTGATAGCACACAAGGTATTCCTCCGATATCTGAGAGTTGCATAATCTCATAGTCGAAGGAATATGTATTTGACATGAAGAAAGCAATACAATAAAACTGAAAGATCAATATTATGCTAACGGATGAGTCTTGTCCATCACATCATTCTCCTAATGATGTGATCCTGTTCATCAAATGACAACACATGTCTATGGTTAGGAAACTTAACAATCTTTGATGAACGAGCTAGTCTAGTAGAGGCTTACTAGGGACACGGTGTTTTGTTTATGTATCTACACATGTATTAAGTTTCCGGTCAATACAATTCTAGCATGAATAATAAACATTTATCATGATATAAGAAAATATAAAATAACAACTTTATTATTGTCTCTAGGGCATATTTCCTTCATTGGATCCACCACACATAATTGTTGGGGCTCAACAATATATTTTGATATCTTCAAGGCATCAAACATTTTGTCCTAATCTTTCAGTTCCGGAGAAACCTGTACACCAATATCATTGGATACATTGATCAGATCCCTACTATGTCAAATCGTAGACAAAGTTCGTGTTCCCGCTAGGTGAGATAGCCATCTTATAAGAGTCTTCTAATCAGACCTTGTGGCTACATCCACCGTCATCTCAAAGATGATGTTGCTTGTGTTGCCGGATCCAAACAAGTTACGCAATAAGCAATATCACTATATTGCATATCTTGCAAGTCAAATTATGTGATTGATTTGTTCACCAAGTCTCTGCCAACTTATACATTTCAGAACATGTTAATGGAATTGGTATGTGATGGCTTCGAAATTTGTAAGAA
>NC_041390.1:440736898-440750413 GCF_002162155.2 Triticum dicoccoides | reverse complement strand
GGGGGTATCTTCATGAATTGTTCATGTTCAAAGTATCATATTATACTCTTTTTCCCTTCATAAATTTACTTTACAGGTTCTCATAAAGGTTTTTAATGAGGTGATATCAACATGAGATCATATGTCATACTTTCTGTTTCCCTCACTGGAGTTTTAGGAAAGTACATACGTCATGTTTATTGTTCCCCAAACTATATGGTTCTCACATATTGAGTTAAATGAGACAACAACTATTGTAGTATGTTGCATCATCTTCTCCTTATTTTTCTCATTGGGTTTGCAGGAATTTAGCAACATATTAAACACCTATCTCCTTACATTTTTCCTACGGGATTTTTAAGGAGAATCTTTATCAAGATGAAGTCTGCTCACATAATCAAGCATTGATTAGGGAAAGTGTTAAGATCAATTAGTAACAAATGTTAATTAAGGGATAATCCCTGCTTTTACTAACCGCATGCAGTTGCATATGCCGCGTCGGTTCCCGCTGAACAGACGCCTCCCTGAACAGACACCTTTCCTAGTGGTGTCTCCTCCCTTTGTAGAAAATAGCAGATCTCATCTAATATAGGACACACAGTTTTCATTATTACTACTATTAATTCTACTCTCAACACCATTCACATTCACAAACCTGAAGTTGCTGTGCTGGGCTGGGCAGCACAGACCATCAACCGGGTTGGGGTTTTGCTCTTTATTTAAGCGGGACCATCCCCGCACCACTCCCGAGCACCGACCGATTTCTACACGGTTGGTGGGCGAAAAGGACCCACGCATCGATTGCCCCACCAAGAGCAATCTCTCCGCTCTCCACTCACAGCGCAGATCGCTACTGTGCACCAATCAAACGCTGCGGCGTGTCAACCTCGGCCCCGCACGTCAGCGAGCACCCAAGAAAAGAGTTGGTAGCAGTACCACGTGGTGGGTAGGATAGATCTTCTTCCGCTGCCCCTCCACCTGCAAATGCAACGCTCACCAACCACGCAGAGCCACGGAGGGTGACAGGCGGGCCCCGCGAGGTTTGGTCGAGGCCGACTAAAACCCCCGCCGCACCCATCATCCCACCACCACCACACCACTCGAACGAACCTCTCGCCATTTGCCAACAGACCTCAGATCTCGCTCTCGCCTCCTTGCGCAGCCGTCGTCGAGAGCAGCAAGAAAATGGCGGCGAGCAACCTCGAGGGTGTGCTCCTGGGGATGGGCAACCCCCTTCTCGACATCTCCGCCGTCGTCGACGAGGCCTTCCTCGCTAAGTACGCGCCGATCTCTCCCGCCCGCTTTCTGCGTTCCGATCTGTGGTTTTGAATTTTTCTTTTTGTCTCCGTTCGCGTTAGTTTTTGGATCTGTACGGTCTACTCTTCTTAGCTTCGACGGATTCGTCGCCTCTCCTCGTCAGATCCGAGACGACAAAAAGTGCTTCGCGAGTTCGTACGGGCGCAGCACGGGACCAAGAGTCGAACGAATAATTTTATTTTTGACAGTCGAAAGATATATCATGTCACTTATCCAAAGTTATGCAACATTATGCAATGGATCAGTTAGTTATCTCGTGAATCACCCGCGATTTCTCTTTTCACCAATTTCATGCGCGACAGGTTTCGCTAGTGTTCCTGTTTTTTTGCCGAATTTGTTGGCATAGATCTCCGAATTTGATATGCTGTGTAAGTTGGTTCAAATTGACGCTGGAATGCTGATCAGTTGTTTGACGTAGTGCTTCATGCTTGGCTTTGATGCTATACTGTTGCTTGAGTATTATGCAACTTGTGTTGTAATCATGACTGCTGACATGCTCCCTCCTCTGTTTTAGGTATGATGTGAAGCCGAACAATGCCATTCTTGCCGAGGACAAGCACTTGCCCATGTAAGCATCTATGTCGTTACCAACCATACGTATCCCAGTGCCGTTGTTTTGTACAATGACAGAATTTCTTACCTCATACTGTGATTTTTGGCAGGTACGATGAGTTGTCCAGCAAGGACAATGTTGAATATATTGCTGGAGGTAATGTTTTTTTTAACATGTATAATGTGCTATTTCTTTTCATGTTGTTGATTTTTCTGATTGGCTATATCTTCTCTTTGATGTTCCATGATGTTCCAGGAGCCACGCAGAACTCTATCAGGGTTGCCCAAGTAAGCTCGAAAGACAAGTAAAACCATGACCAGCCAAAAGATTTTGCTAGATCTGTTTGTTTACTTTGTATCATGTATTGTGCAGTGGATGCTTCAAACTCCTGGTGCAACAAGTTACATGGGTTGCATTGGAAAGGACAAGTATGGTGAGGAGATGAAGAGCGCCGCTAAAGCTGCAGGAGTTACTGTTAGTTCTTGAGCTTTTTTCCATTTTATCATATAAATGTTTCTGTTCTATTGGTTAACGGACTAATGTTGACTTGGTCTTGTCATGTATTCGTCTAGGCTCATTACTATGAGGATGAGGCTGCTCCTACAGGCACATGTGCTGTCTGTGTTGTTGGTGGCGAAAGGTATGCCACCTACGACAATACCTCTTACCAGCTAGTATTGTGTTTCCTTCTATTTTGTGGCTTTACACTGTTGTATTTGAAATCATTTTTGTTTGATGATTCATTATTCATATTTGTAACGTATAGTTGTATTACTAACTCACTTAATTAAGACCACAACATTATTCATATTCTGAATGATGATGTAATACATCCATCCAGGTTCTCTATAAATGGTAATAGTTGTATGTGCATCTCGCTTTAATTAGGGAAAATGTTTAACACTGTCAAACATGTGTGCCATCTATTGAACTATCCTGTGGTGCATGTCATTTTGTAATTCAATGAAGTTAAGTTTCAATCTTGTCTCGACTTGGGAGGGACGTGTATATGATTAGAACAGTGGACAAAGTTATTTAATTTCAGCGAAGCACGTAGTTTTTAAACAAAATGCCATATAGCTTTTGCAAGGCATAAACACACAAGTCTTCACATTGTTTATTTCTTAATTACTTAAATGTGATTATTCTGTCCCATACTTTTACAACATTTAGATCCTGAGCATCTTCTCTAACAATATCTGAAATATATATTCTTTTTATCTGGTCAGGTCATTGATTGCAAACTTATCTGCTGCGAACTGCTACAAATCTGAGCATCTAAAGAAGCCAGAGAACTGGGCACTAGGTATAGTATTTGTTTTCAGCTCTTGTGAACTCTCTTAGCTTGGATTATGTTCCTCATTGCTCAATTGATGCTGACATCAGCTTGGACAGCTTGTAATCACAGTGCAATTTTCTAAAGAAATGGACTGTGATTAAACTGTTTGGATGTACTTATACTGGATAGCTGAAATCTAGAGTGCAACCAGTTCTAATTTCTGTTTGGATGCCCAGAGTATTGAATTGCAAATTTCTGACTAAGTCATCTCCATACCCCTCATTCCCGCGTACACAACCTGGCCTCCGTCCCCTGGCCCTCATCTCTGCGTCTGTCTGATCAGCGTGGTCGAGCTTCTGCCCTCTGGCTCTCTTCTCCCGATGCAGGAGTGTCGTCCATTGTCGAGCTCCTGGCCGCCGTGGTCGAGCCCCTTATTGTTTCTTATGGAGGGCGAACGGAACTATAAGTTTTACAGTACGAGCAATTTCAGTGCAATACGGAGGTCGACATCTCTGTAATGAGAGAAAGAGTGTGCAACTGTGTGGGAGTGCCACTTGAAATTGAGCCAAGTTTCCATCACTCAATACCATGACCATCCACAGGGCTGTATTAGAGGCTTGCGAATACCAATTCACAATTCTGGGCCGAATATACATACATCCAAACACAGCATTAATATTTTGTTTCCTGAACGATTAATTGAGGTGTCTTTTTTGTGTGGAAACTGTAGTTGAGTTGTACATCATCTTCTACTTCGCTATATTATCGTAATTTCGTGGATGACTTCATTCCTGACAACCGTGACATTTGCTGTTGACAGTTGAGAAAGCGAAATACATCTACATTGCTGGCTTTTTCCTTACGGTGTCCCCTGAATCTATTCAGCTTGTTGCTGAGCATGCTGCTGCAAATAACAAGGTAAGGTTCAGAACAGAAAAGTTCCCTGTGAAGTGGCGGTCGCCAGTGTTTGTAATCGACCATTTTGTTTCCAGGTTTTCTTGATGAACCTCTCCGCTCCCTTTATCTGTGAGTTTTTCCGTGATGCCCAAGAGAAGGTTCTTCCGTAAGTTTACCTGCTCCTCTGTGATGCTAAATGTTTTGGACATTATTTGAGATACTGTACATGAGCTTAACTCAAAATGCATAAGCAATGTCAAGAGATGTTCCCATGTTTGCCACATCCTAATCTTTCAGCCTGTTAAAGTTTGGTAGTTTATAGAGATTTTGGGTCATTTGGTTAAGACATGTTTTGTGACCACTTCAGGTATTCTGACTACATCTTTGGAAATGAAACCGAGGCAAGGATCTTCTCTAAAGTCCGAGGGTGGGAGGTAATCACTCAATCCTTGTAAAATGATTTTATTTGCTTATTGTGCTGCTGAAAAATTACATGTAATTTTGTAGACTGAGAATGTCGAGGAGATCGCTTTGAAGATCTCACAACTGCCTCTGGCTTCTGGAAAACAAAAGAGGATTGCTGTGATTACTCAGGGTGCTGATCCAGTAGTTGTGGCTGAGGATGGGAAGGTATATATTTTTTTTCAGTTTGATGCATGTCAGTTGCATTATAGGCTCATCCTTTATTCATACATATTTAGTTATAGCAACCTGCTGGTATGCAACTGCTTGTTTGAAAGTAAATAACCTATATATTTCTGTTGGATTTTGTCCAATTATAGGCTGTGGGACAAAAATAGGAAAATTGCATATTTTAAGGATAGCTAATTCTTTCCTTTGACAATAAATCTGCCGTTGTGGGCATATTTGCAAAGCAATCTGTTTTTGTCACAGTTGTTTGCTTATTCAAATGTCACATCAAAATTTTGATTCATCACAGAACGGGCACTTAAAACTTCATGTAGAATTTAGTTGAGTCAATCTATGTGAAGATAATATGCGAAACCTAAATATTATTATGTTTTTGAATAGGTAAAAACATTCCCTGTGATCCTATTGCCCAAGGAGAAGCTTGTTGACACCAATGGCGCTGGTATGCTTTTTCTTTTGTATAATGAGTTGATTTAATCTTTCTGTTGCTTCAAAACTAGCCACTGTTATAAGGACACTGCTTAAAAAGTTGCTTTCATTACATATTATTAAATATTGAAAAAGCTCATGTAAATCTAATAGTCCCTCCGATCCATGTCGCTGATTTAGTACATTTTACTAAAATGATGTTATGTATTTATCAAAACAATCTTGACGTAAGCTAATTAACTAAATTCTCATGATAATATAAAAAAGGAACATCTGCACCAGTTGTTGATGGCACTAATTGATCAAATGTATAATTGAGCTGTTTCAGTTGTGCAAGAAATGCCACTATATTTTGAGTCGCAATTCTAAGAAGAGTCTCCTCCCGGATATTCATCTGTAGCAGTATCTAGCTGCACAATTACCTGATATTGAGAATTCAGCATTCATGACAATCTGAGACAGATGCATGCTTGGTGAACATATTCATTAAAATTGCTGCAGAAACAGCAGTCTGATTTGTAATTTGGATACCGGGTGTCAGTTACGATTTTGCTGCTGCCCCTGACTTGTTACACCCCGTTTCTTATTAGGTGATGCGTTTGTTGGCGGCTTCCTCTCTCAGTTGGTTCAAGGGAAGAGCATCGAGGACTGCGTAAAGGCCGGTTGCTACGCAGCAAACGTTATCATCCAGCAATCTGGCTGCACTTACCCTGAGAAGCCTGACTTCAACTAGACCAAATTCAGCGATTCTACGGAAAGCAACACTTAACCGCTTGATGGTTCGGCTTGTTCTCCCTGTATTATTTTGAGGCTTTCCGTCTGATCCGGCCTAATTTTCGGCCGTGGATATCTGTTGTACTGCTATAATCGGTACCTTTATCTTTGGTATAAGGCATGGTTGCCATTATATGGGGTGTTACTTGTGGCCGTCTTATCCAAGTATATGCCGAAGCGTGGTCAGACCGACGATAGTGCTTGAAGGCAGTGGAATTTTATGGACGTGTTTGTTTTGTGAGAAGTATGGCATAGTGTGGCTAATGGTATGTCTGTCAGTGAACCAAGGGCATTATTTGCCTGTCGTGGCTAGAAATAGTGCAGTGCGAATGTAAGTTGCTCCTTGTGACAAACTGCGTGTTCAGACCAAGAAGCCCCTGCTGCCTGCTACAAGGACAGGTTCCAACTATATATAGTTCGCTGTGCTAGGTTTGTTTCCCTTATGACAAACATCGTGTGTGCTTAACCTTGGCTGACTCCATTTTAAATAACTGTTGATTAAAAAGAATCAAATGTGTTTTGGTTGTGGGGAATAGAAATTTGAAGAGAGATGAGGAGGGGGAAGGGTATGTTTTGTTTTGGTTGTGGGGAGGCAGTGATGGGGAATAGATATTTGAAGAGAGTTGAGTAGGGGGAAGGGAAAAGGAAATTTAGAAGGTCAATTATCACTTATCTTTTCATTGGCCTCCCCCTGGCAATTCACGTATCCCACAATAAACTTCTAATCCTGATACCGATGACGTTTAACTACAGTCTGTAGCATGCTAAGAAACTGGCAGTGTGGAGCACGTCACTTTGACCTAACTTGGCTTTGGGAATACTCCACTTTTCTTGCTCCACGTAGTAATAACCATCCACATGTGGTTGATGAATCGATCACATCACTTGCACGTCAGAGGTACGGGATAAGATTACCGAAAGAGTTTTTTTTTCTACAATAATGACTTTAAAACGTGTATGATGGATCAATCACATCGGGCACACATCAAAAGGCACGGGGTTAGGTTTAAAGGGGTATTACGGAGGTCAGGTGACCAGAAATGCATCAGGAGAAGCATTGCACCGCGCCGAACCTGAACCTGAACGTACGCGGGCGGCTCCAGCACAGACCTAATTTCCTTTTTGTTCGCTTGCTGCAAAAGAAGCCCCTGGACGTATGCATGATGCATATATCCTGTTGTCGACGGAGCAAAACCATACTACCTACCATTGCCTTCGACCAAACAGCTAATACGTCAGTTCCAACTTCCAACAATCCGCGATACACGCAATGCCCACTACGTCCTAACGAGCGCCTTTATACCGCGATGCAACAAATGACAGGGACGTCGGAGCTAGTACGAGCGTGCGAGGTCCCAATGGGCGCGCGACACACCTGTTCGTTGTTGCTGGCCATGTTCTAACCAAGGCTTATCTTGAGGAGACACCGGAGCGCAACGACGAGCACACGGCACATGCGTGGTTCCCTTCCCTGTAGCAAAGTTGGAAGTTGCATCGCTCTACCATACTCTATTTTCTCGAGCAATGGACTGCTCACTTCCTAACCCTTACAGTAGAAACTACTCATAGTTAGAGCATCTTCAATCCGATCAAGTTAATCCAATCCGCTTTGAGATGCTTTTAGGTTAGGCGTTGTTCAACCGAGCTGCCGGAGTGCCGGTGTCACTGGGCATAACCGGCAAGAAGGTACTCATGACTAATTGATGGAGTACGTTCATACTTTCACTCTCTAGCTAGCTAGGTAGCTAGGTCACGTAGCGCAATGATGTTGTTTAAGATAAGGGAGAGCACTTGTAGACAATCCCCTCACTCTCGGAAAAGCTAAGCTAGGAGTATCTCAAAACACATAGGAGTACTCCTATGGAGCGTAGCGCAATCATGCTGTCCAAGATAAGGGCAGCCCAAGGGAGAAGAAGAGGAGCACTGCTACATGGACGATGGTTGGCGGCCGATTCCTGCACGACAAAATATTGCAGCCATGTATTCCTTTTGTTCAGTGGGTTGCAGCCGTCGATAATGAGTGTCGTGCATGCAGCGTCCGCCAACCATCGTGTGTACAGTATTTCCGGAAGAAGAGATAAGGATCTGTCTCATCACGTTCCTGGCTGACGGAAAGATACCGACCGTGCATGTTGGCTGCACCTGCCAGCGCTTTACATTCGTGTACACCTCCGCTCCGCCAGCGACACCGGTGTGTAGCAGCACCACCGGTCCACCACCACGTGTCTTGCCGGTCCGTGAGAAGCACCCCTCACTCAACCCTCAACGTGACATGCCACCCCCACTCCGCGCTGCTGCCCCATCGATCACATGGAGGAGACTCCACGGTACAGGCCAGATTTTTAAACGAAGCAACGCAAGTCATCGAGACTGTTACAAGCAACCGGGTCTGCCAGAAGTAACAGACCAAAAAACAGAAACAATTTACATCCCTAGAAGTTTGAACGCAGACCATATTGAATCAAAGTTACCAAAAGGGAACCTAACATCTTTTTTGAAGCGATGCAAGGCTAGACATAAGTCACCGTCTAAGACGCGGCAGGAGCAGAACGAAGGGGGGAGATCTCTACATTTTTTTTTCTTCAACATCATTCTGAGTGAGCCTTCAACGTCCTACCTCGGTTCTTCCTCGCGCACGCGCTCAGGCCCAGGCCTAGACAATCCTGAGCAGCTTTCCTCTTCGCCGATCCAGAAGTTGGAGGCATCTTCTCAGCAGGACCGATTGATCGCCTCCACAGAGAATCTTTCATTGATGCAGCGATTCGTTGATCCTTGCCGGTATTATATGGGTGCTTGTCCATGGTATCCCCTGAAAACACATATCATTACGCATAGTCCAAATGCTTCAAATAGTAGCAACACAGGCAATATTGACAACAGATTTCTTATTATTCACATTTCAAAAGGAAGACAATTCAGCCATGTTATTAGGGATACTGAACTCAAAAGAGTCAGCCATATCACTCCAAATCTGTCTAGCAATTACGCATTCAAAGAACAGGTGGCAAACTGATTCCTCCTCATCACAGAATAAGCATTTTAAGTTATCCACCACCCTTCTTTTGTTCAAATTGTCCCTGGTAAGAATTTTATTATTAAAAGCTAGCCACAAAAAGACTAGATACTTGTGAGGTACAACAATCTTCCAAAAGTTTTTCCAGACAGGAGTAGAAACTCCACCCCAGTTAATCATGAAATAAAAGGATTTAACCGAGTAAGTCCCTGGCGCTTCTAAAAGCCAAACAGGTTGGTCCTCTTCGTTAGATAGGGTTTTGGTTGACCTGATCCGAGCCATCTCTCCATGAATTCAGTCCCCACACATCTACTGAAAGTAAGTTTTAGATTGAGGCCATCCCATATCTAAATATTTTTTGCAAACGTAAAAAAATAGAATAAAATTAGATGCGTTCATTGTCACACCTAAATGCTACCTGCAAATTTTTACCGGAAAAGCTTAATCTTATTTTTTTACCAAACGAAGCACTATTATTCCGTTTTGCGTGAAAATTGTCAAACACGCTATGTGAGGCTAACATGAACATCCAAACACAAAAAATCTGAATTTTACATTTTTTTAATTTACTGTTTGTCCAGAAGCATGTGCTCCCAAGAGCCAAAACGACCCTCTGGAACCCTCATGTGAGATTAGTATAAGCACAAAGGATGAAAAGATGTCAATCAAATGGCTAAGGATGTCGACTTGAAATATAACCTGACCCCCTTGATAGTTTAAGGGTGAATTCCATATATGCCACTCAAAACTTGCCCGTACCCTCACATGCCATTGAAAATTTCCCTCCCCTAAATATGCCATTGAAAACTTGCACTGCGTACAGATATGCCCCTATCGCGAGTTGACTGTTAGTTGACTGTTAAGTGGCAGTTGAAAAGACGATTTTACCCCTGAACATACCTTGTGACCATTTAGCCAAATGATATACTGATTTCTATTGTATTCCATTTCAATAATTTTTACATGAATATAAGATGAGCGATGAACTTTTTAATTAATTTCAGCATGAAAGTACAAAACAAGTAAAATAATGTTAGTACAAAAAACAAAATTTCGGCAGCATTTTCGCTTAATTAGCATAGAATCACAATTTGCATCTCATGAGCAATATACCCTCACAAACATCAAAGTTGTTACAAGACCATATTGGTTCATCACAACACAAAACAGAGGGGTCTCAACATGTTTTAATGTCAAACATACACCGAAACAGAGCACACACTACAAGTCCAATCTAACAGGTGCTCTTTTGCTCCTAGTGCTCATAGCTGGGCTATGAGATGTCCTTTTGCTTCTTGTACCCATGGCTGGGCTATCATGTGGAGCAACTTCGCTGCATTTTTCTTTGCCTTTTGGCGTCTGCTCTCCAACAGCAACAACTCGTGAGGCAATCTTCTCTTTGGCAGCCTTACCCTTTCCCTTTCGCGGCGCACTCTTCTTAGATTTTTCCTTTTGTTCCCCAGAAGCATGTTTTGGTTCTTTAGAACCCTTGATAGATCTGTACACATAATGTTTATCTGGTAAGCACATTGCATGGTTCTGAAAGGTGCAAATCAGCAACTAACAAATATAGATGGAGATATACCTCACTAAACTAGAACTTGGGCCAACATCCTCATTTATTTGAGAAACTAGATCAGTGCTGTTTTTAGATATCAAAAGATTAACCAATGTTGTGCAATGTTGACAGGAGTATAAGGACACGCAAGTTTAATGCAATCTTACCTAGATGGGTATACCATGACCGGAGCAGTTGTAGAAGCACATGCAACTACCATGGCCGCCTCAGGGTCCTGTATGGCACTCTTCTTCTTTCTCCTCTTCTTTGGTGGCCCCCTTAAAACAAAACAGGGTTATAAAATCAGAAAATGTAAATTCAGGAAAAGTAAATACAAGAAAAGTAAATACATGCAGTAAATACAGGAAAAGTAAATACCTTTCAAGAAGCATAGCTGCCTTTTGTTCAGGATCACCATCTCTACAACTGTGCCAATGGTGCCCATATCGTTTACAGATTGGGCATTTGTGAGCCCCTTTTGACCTTTCTTTGGATCCTTTGTATCTATTCTTTCTTCGTCTCCCCGCTACGCTCTTTAGTATAGGTGGTTCTAGGAAGAAGCCATGATCACATTTGGGCCATTGAGACTTGTCAACCAATCCAGGAATGATATGCTCATATGCAGCCCTAAACTTTTCCACACTATAACAATCATCAACATAATCCTCTATAGACCCTCGAACATGCCCAATGAATGCAATAGCATGCACACAAGGCTATCCGCAAACCTGCCACTCTCTACAAGTGCAAGTCCACCTGCTGAGATTGACAACATGCCTATAACCACTCCCAGCCTTGCACTGCACTTCAGCTTCAGTGTCACTAGTTCTTGTTACCTGAAATGTCAAACCTCTGCTCTTCTCATGCAATTATTTCACAATGTGTGGCATAATTCCGCCTTTCCATTTCCTAGAAACCTTCCTTCTCTTATGCCACATGATCATTTGCTCGTGCCTCATCTTGTCAATGAATTCTGGAAGATGCATTCCTTTGTAAGGCTTGATCCATTTGTTGAAGGATTCAACAAGATTATTGGTCACATAGTCCACCTTTGAGAGTGTCGTGAACTGGCTCCTGGTCCATAACCTTATGTGATTCTTTTGCAAGTAGGATATTGCTGTTGGCCTTGCTTGTTGAATAGCTGTTATGTGCTTGTTAAAATGATAAGAATTCCATGCATATGCGGCTGGCCAAAGGTGATCATCATATACCTTGCCTCGAAACTTCTTAAAATTCTTTACCAAGTGCCACATACACTCCCTATGTTCAACCATAGGGAATATGTCAGCTACAGCTCCATCAATACCCTTTCCCGCATCATTGCAAATCATGAGACCTTCTGGTGTGCCAATAGCATCTTTAAGCCTCTCCATGAACCAAGCCCAGTTTTCCTTTGTCTCGGAGTCGATTACTCCAATAGCAAGAGGATACATCCAATTGTGGCCATCTACAGCAACTGCGGCTGCCAATTGACCTTTGAATTTGCCTGTCAAGAAAGTGTTGTCAATAGCCAAATATGGCCTACAACATGTAAGAAAACCATCTATGCATGGATTTAATGCAAAGAATAACTTTGTGAACCTTCTCGCTCCAAGCGATACTTCATGATCAATGACAAAAGAGCTACCAGGGCAAGACTTATCAATTTCTGCCTTGTAGCTATACAACTTGTCAAAACTTTGATCCCATGACCCATATAACTCCTCAAGTGCTTGCTCCTTTCCCTTGTATACCCTCTTGTAGGGCACGGTCATATGGTACTTTTCACTGATCTTGGTCTGCAATGCAATGGGTCCCAAACTAGAATCTTCATGGAGCCAAACTTTGACTCTATTAGCCACCCAATTCTGGTTTGCATGTTTGGATGTTTCATCTTGTCTTGTGCTTGAGCATGTGTGACCATGTTTGTTTACCACCACCTTGATGCTACCCTCATCCATCCTAGCGGCATGAATTCTCCACTTGCAATTCTCATCACAACAATGGGCCCTGAATCTCGAAGGATCAGTCTTGTCAATTTGAAAATCGAATTCACGTGCAATTGCATGTTGAGCTATTACCACTCTAAACTCATGCATGTCACTATATACTGTGCCCTCTGTCATTGGTGGATTTTCCCTATCATATGAAAAATCTGGAAGGTTAACGGGCTCAGCATCTTTAATTTCATCCTCCTCATCCTCTGATATGTCATCATCAGAAGATTTTTCCCTATCGTCGGACACAAAGTTAGGATCTTTACAAGGCACATCACTAGCATCACCTTCATTGTCACTATCATCTGAGTACATGTCTTCCTCGTTTACACCAACATGTCCATTTTCCTCAAATGGATTTGCTAAGTCAGTTCCAACTAAGGGACATCCACTCCAACACTCTCTTCTATTGGCCATTCAGGTTTATCAGGTCTAGCATTGACATTATGAACTGTAATCCTCATCTCAATTGTTTTTTTACTACCAAACTTAGCAAACATAAGCATGTCATGGTCAGTACTTAATTCATGGATTGTTCTGTTGGACTCTTCAAAATAATGAAGTGTCACTGTTTCATTCATACGCCATGGATATTTCTCTTCAATTTCAGCAACAAAGTCTTTATAATTTGTCGTGTCAGAGTCAATGACCATATTGAACATATAGCCACTAATGCCCTCTCTAAAATGAGAGCCAACAATTTTCATGTTCATTAAAAATGATGAAGCTGCATCCATCCTGTGAATGAACAGGATACCACCATTCAGACCGCAATGAACTAAATCGATTGCTACCAATTTAAAATTTCGGGAACAAGCAATGTGCAGAAGAATTATACCCTGCTGGGAGCCAAGGAGGAGGATCTGTCGCCATTCGGGTTGCCGCCGGTACTTGATGCGCTCCCGTCGCCACCGATCTGGCATCCGCCGCCGCCTTTGGGGGTGCTTGCTGCGGTGCTCCCATCGATGCAGATGTGGCAGCCGGCGGCGCCATCCTGCTGGCACCGCGTGGGAAGGGGGCCGCGGCAGAGACCAACCACTCCACCGCCGGGGCGGGGAGCGGCAGCTGCTGCTCGTGTCCGGTGGGACG
>NC_041390.1:440730822-440736834 GCF_002162155.2 Triticum dicoccoides | reverse complement strand
GGCCAGCGGCGGAGAGGCTGCTCGGGACCGGCGGCGGCTTCCGTCGACGGCGGCGGCTAGGTCAAGATGCAGGTCATGGGGACTAGGGAACGAGCGCTAGGTCGTGCGGATGGGGATGGATGCAGGTCGAGCGCAACTGGCCAGTTTTTTTTATCTTAGTTCCATTTTTCTAACATATGGCTCAAAGGGTACAATGGTCTTTACTGGAAAAAACTGACATCACGTGAGAGCTTCTACACAGTCAACTAACAGTCAACTAGCGGTAGTGGCATATATGTACGCGGTGCAAAATTTCGGTGGCATATTTGACAGAGGAAAATTTTCAATGGCATATGCGGATACAGGAAAGTTTTGAGTGGCATATATAAAATTCACCCATAGTTTAAAGTAGATGATGTGTTTGATGCACTGCACATATATCTAGTCCAAATTATTCCTCGCAAACTATTATGTTTGGCTTGGTCTATACTGTGTCCACACGACATAATATATATGTCGTTTGTGGTCATCTATAGCATTCTGGCTAACTAAAATACAGTATAAAACTGCCATTGTTTTCTGATGAGAGGTTGCTCAATCAAATCAATCATACTCTTTTCATGGCTTCTCCGTGAAGAAATGAAGTTGATCACTGACTAGTCCACTGGCTGGATTGTTCTTCAATCATGTCCCCCACGTATATAATTGATGTGCCTGCGTAGATGTATGATCACACATCATTTGAAAAAACAACATATCGAATTGATACGTCAAGCCAGCTTTAGTTTGGACATATCAGGCTTCAATTGGTACAGCGAATACTCCCTTTGAAAGCTGCCTGTTTTGTGAAAGAGATGGGTACACTAATTTATACAAAGTGAGTTGTAAGAATATTAAAACCAGCCGTCCAAAGAATCCCGTATTCCAAGGCGACCATGGTAACATGCAATCTCTCGTAGTTGTACTAAGCACATGAATTCAACACTTTGTTACTTAAAAAAGCACTCTTGGATCTTAAATTAAGTCATTTGTACTAGTTGTGGTACCGATGAGCGAAGCCATGGTCAATTTTGTATGCTCTCATGTTGACCTAACTAGCGGTGCAGCTAGCCCCAGAATAGAACTCATTAGATTTTTATTTTGAGAACTTTTTTTTAGAATAGAACCCATTACATTAACTGTGAGGGATCTTCAGCGTCTATCATTACTCTTGAAATTGAGAGTTTGAAATTATCATCGAGAAGGTTAGGACAGGGCAGGTTTAGCTCACTGAGCTCTCATCTCCGATGCCCGCTGCCGGTCAATCAAGTTGGTCCGGTCATCTCTTCATTCATTCCTATGAGAGCAGAGCACTGATGTATACCTAAATAATTGGACACGCATTCTAGAAGGTCGCTCATAACAAACGGAGAACCGATAGAGGAAGCGCCAAACGAATCCCCGCCTTACACGCCAAGGCAATCACAGAGAGAGGAGGGGTGAGATCGAATAAGGCGGAGAGCCTATCACGTTACTCCCCCAACCGCTTATAGCAAAGTCAAGGCGTGCGAGGCGGAGGCACCCACGTTGGACCCAAGCCGTACGTCGGGCCACGTTCGCCGTACCGCGTGCGCTTCGCTGCCGCCCGGCCGGCTCCACATCCACCTCCACAGGATTCCGGTCTCTTCCTTTCGCTTGCGGACGAAGGTAGCATCACGGCGAAGAAACCGCGGGCCGCGACAGCTGTCCGAGCACGCGGCAGGGCCGGGGTGGGAATAAGCCGGCGAATATGCTCACCGTCCGGCGGAGGCCACAAGGCTCCCAGATGCGTGACAGCCTGACAGGTCGGCATACCCCGCTCCTGACGTTGTACCGCTCGTACTTGCAGCGAAAGGGGAGAGTCGTGGAACGGAAGAAAAAGGCAGGGCAAAGGTGAAGATGCCCGGTCATTTTCGTCGGACCGCCGAATACAGGGGGAGTTGCAGCTGTACACCTCCTTTTGAGTTGATTGCTCCTTGGGAAATAGACACTGGAGCTTGATGCAAAGAGTCTGAGGCTGCAGAGGAGCGGATTATACAATTTCCATGGTCTTTCTCAGCTCCTGCCAACATCATGTGTCCTCCCCGAGCCATGTCGTACTCATACGTACTACGTGACGCGACCACGCTGAGCATCTCCAATAAAACATGCAAATTTGAAAATGTAAAACTTATACATCTTTAAAAAGTGCCTATTGCATCTCCAAATAAAGGTCAACCCGGCGTCCTATCGGCGCGGTTTCAGCCCCGGCGCTTGGGTTGCTGCATCCCTTCCAGCTTCTTTGGCTCGCTGGTTTCTGGCTACTCCCTCCTCGGCAGCTCGGAACTGCGCCCCCTTCCGGTTCCTGGCTTGTCGACGGCGCCTGTCGTCACCCTACCCATCCGCGTCGGCTCTCTACCTTGCTGCCTCCCCGACCCCATCCTCCTACACGCCATGTCGGCTTCAAAGCTCGTGTTTTTCCGACGGCAGATGCAGCCCCACCCCTTCCCCCCTAATGAGGTGGCGATCGATCGGCGTGCGGGCTTCCTTGTCTTTAGTTCCTCACCTGGTGGCTATGGGATTGGACGGATACAGGCTTGGCGAAATCCATGCTCGGCTTGCCGATGCTGGCAGCGGCGACACTCGTGGGTGTCGTTTTCCTTGTTGGAGGCGCTGCCATGGCCTCTCACCGTGCCCCTTTTCGAGCTTCGGGGGAAACTCTAGGTCTGATTCATCGGGTCGGATGGCGACGACATCACAATGCCGTTTCCCTTTTTGAAGGCGTCATCTTGCTTGCTCGCGGTGTCCCCGGTGTTGGCTCTGAAGATGTTCGATGTTGTGCTCATTCAGTCTGCCTCTCGAGTTTTAGGCTTGGTGGGTTTTGTTGTGTCTTTTCCATGTTCGGGCTGAGCATCCCTCTCTCTGCTCTGGGTTCCATGCTCATGTGTTGTATCCTTTATTGTACTCATTTTCTCTTCTTCTAGCAATGAAAAGATACGCAAGCTTTGCGTATTCGCGAAAAAAGAGATCAACTTCAACAGGTGATGCGAAACGGAGATGTAAAAGAGCAACTCTAATAGAAAATGTAAATCAGAGATGTAAAACTACAAACTACAACTAGTACAAAGTTGTTCTTCACAATTGCATACGTATATTCAACAGAACTTCAACTATAGATGTAATTTTAATTTTGCAAAATCGCCACACATAATCAACAACTCTATGCAGCAGCAGCACCCAAAGTCATGTACTGCAGCCAAAAATCCAAAATGCACAGCCGTATCCTATACTGCCAGCCAAAAATCCAAAAGGCCAGAGCACGGGGCGGACGCGGAGCGGTCGGTGGAGGTTGAGCGGGAGTGCGTCCGGGTAGATGCAGCTGAGGAGATCGCGGCGGCAGCGGATCACGCAATGGCGCTGTCAGAGGCGGTGCGCGACGGCGACCCTGTGACCGTGGCGCTGGAGGACGAGCTATGAGAGATGCACGTCCAGCTCGCTGCTGAGGCGCGCGCGAGGAGCCGGCTGGATCGAGCGGCCCTCTGACCCGCCGTCACGCTCGTCCTTGGAGTAGTCGGCCATGGATATGGAGGCGGCCGGTTCCCTGTGCGATTGCCATGGTGGATCGAAGCAGCGGCGGCCCTCCGCCCCGCCGTCGCGCTCGTCCTTGGAGTAGCCGACCATGGCGATGGAGGCGGCTGGTCCCCTGTGCGGTTTCCTTATGCGACTGCCATGGTGGATCGAAG
This sequence comes from Triticum dicoccoides, assembly GCF_002162155.2. NCBI lineage: Eukaryota > Viridiplantae > Streptophyta > Magnoliopsida > Poales > Poaceae > Triticum > Triticum dicoccoides. The sequence goes on along the minus strand of NC_041390.1, from coordinate 440,733,115 downwards.
CAGCGGCGGCCCTCTGCCCCGCCGCCGCGCTCGTCCTGGGAGTAGCCGCCCATGGCGATGGAGGCGGCCGGTTCCCCATGCGGTTTCCGTATGCGGCTGCCATGGTGGTTTGAAGCAGCGGCGGCCCTATGCCCCGCCACCGCGCTCGTCCTTGGAGTAGCCGGCCATGACGATGGAGGCGGTCGGTTCCCTCTGCGGTTTCCTTATGCGGCTGCCATGGTGGATCGAAGCAGCGGCGGCCCTCTACCCCGCCGCCGTGCTCGTCCTTGGAGTAGCCGGCCATGGCGATGGAGGCGGTCGGTTCCTTGTGCGGTTTCCTTATGCGGCTGCAATGGTGGATCGAAGCAACGGCGGCCCTCTGCCCCGCCGCCGCGCTCGTCCTTGGAGTAGCCGGCCATGGCGATGGTGAAAGAAATATGCCCTAAAGGCAATAATTAAGTTGTTATTTATATTTCCTTATATCATGATAAATATTTATTATTCATGCTAGAATTTTATTAACCGGAAACTTGGTACATGTGTGAATACATAGACAAACAGAGTGTTCCTAGTATACCTCTATTTGATTAGCTCGTTAATCAAAGATGATTAAGTTTCCTAACCATAGACATGTGTTGTCATTTGATGAACGGGATCACATCATTAGAGAATGATGTGATTGACAAGACCCATCCGTTAGCTTAGCATAATGATCGTTTAGTTTTATTGCTATTGCTTTCTTCAAGACTTATACATGTTCCTTTGACTATGAGATTACGCAACTCCCGAATACCGGAGGAACACCTTGTGTGCTATCAAACGTCAAAACATAACTGTTTGATTATAAAGATGCTCTATAGGTGTCTCCGATGGTGTTTGTTGAGTTGGCATAGATTGAGATTAGGATTTGTCACATCGTGTATCAGAGAGGTATCTCTGGGCCTTCTCGGTAATGCACATCACTATGAGCCTTGCAAGCAATGTGACTAATGAGTTAGTTACAGGATGATGCATTACAGAACGAGTAAAGAGACTCGCTGGTGACGAGATTGAACTAGGTATGATGATACCGACGATCGAATCTCAGGCAATTAACATACCAATGACAAAGGGAACAACATATGTTGTTATGCGGTTTGATCGATAAAGATCTTCGTAGAATATGTAGGAACCAATATAAGCATCCACGTTCAACTATTGGTTATTGACCGGAGATGTGTCTCGGTCATGTCTACATAGTTCTCGAACTCGTAGGGTCCGCACGCTTAACGTTCGATGATGATTTGTATTATGAGTTATGTGATTTGATGACCGAAGTTTGTTCGGAGTCCCGGATGAGATCACTGACATGACGAGGAGTCTCGAAATGGTCGAGAGGTAAAGATCAATATATTGGAAGGTTATATTCGGACACCGAAATGGTTCCGAAGTGTTTCAGGTATTTTTCGGAGTACCGGGAGGTTACCGGACCCCCCCGGGGAAGTAATGGACCTTAATGGACTTTAGGGAAAAGGAGAGAAGGGCCTCAAGGGGTGCCCCCCATGGCTGGTCCGAATTGGACTAGGAGGGGGCGATGCCCCCCTCTTTCCTTCTCCCCTCTTCCTTCTTCCCTCCTTCTCCTAGTTGGAATAAGAAGGGGGGGGGGGCGAATCCTACTTGGACCGGGAGTCCAAGTAGGACTCCCCCCTTTGGCGCCCCCCCCTTGGGCCGGCCTCCTCTTCCCCCTCCTTTATATACGTGGGAGGTGTTGGGAAACGTAGTATTTCAAAAAATTTCCTACGATCACGCAAGATCTATCTAGGACATGCATAGCAACGAGAGGGGAGAGTGTGTCTACGTACCCTCGTATAACGAAAGCGGAAGCGTTTAGTAACGCGGTTGATGTAGTCGAACGTCTTCGTGATCAATCGATCCTAGCACCGAACGTACGGCACCTCCCTGTTCAGCACACGTTCAGCACGATGACGTCCCTCGAGATCTTGATCCAGTTGAGGACAAGGGAGAGTTCCGTTAGCATGATGGCATGTTGATGGTTATGATGAAGTTACCGGCGCAGGGCTTCGCTAAGCACTATGACCATATGACCGAGGTGTGTAACTGTGGAGGGGGGCACCACACGGCTAAAAGAAGACTTGGTGTGTCTTTGGGTTGCCCCCCTCCCACGTATATAAAGGAGGGGGGAAGAGAAGGCCGGCCCACGGGGGCGCGCCAAAGGGGGGAGTCCTACTTGGACTCCCGGTCCAAGTAGGATTCGCCCCCCTTTCCTATTCCAACAAGGAGAAGGAGGGAAGGAGGAAGAGGAGAGAAGGAAAGA
>NC_041390.1:440722634-440730562 GCF_002162155.2 Triticum dicoccoides | reverse complement strand
CCGCTTGAGGCCCTTTTCTCCTTTTCACTAAAGCCCATTAAGGCCCACTACTTCCCCGGGGGGTTCCGGTAACCTCCCGGTACTCCGATACCCGAAAAACTTCAGAACCATTCCAGTGTCCGAATATAACCTTCTAGTATATCGATCTTTACCTCTCGACCATTTCGAGACTCCTCGTCATGTCCGTGATCTCATCCGGGACTCCGAACAAACTTCGGTCAGCAAATAACATAACTCATAATACAAATCGTCATCGAATGTTAAGCGTGCGGACCCTACGGGTTCGAGAACTATGTAGACATGACCGAGACACATCTCCGGACAATAACCAATAGCGGAATCTGGATGCTCATATTGGCTCCTACATATTCTACGAAGATCTTTATCGGTCAAACCGCATAACAACATACGTTGTTCCCTTTGTCATCGGTATGTTACTTGTCCGTGATTCGATCGTCGGTATCTTCATACCTAGTTCAATCTCGTTACCGGCAAGTCTCTTTACTCGTTCCGTAATGCATCATCCCGTAACTAACTCATTAGTCACATTGCTTGCAAGGTTTATAGTGATGCGAGAGGGCCCAGAGATACCTCTCCGATACACGGAGTGACAAATCCTAATCTTGATCTATGCCAACTCAACAAACACCTTCGGAGACACCTGTAGAGCATCTTTATAATCACCTAGTTACGTTGCGACGTTTGATATCACACAAGGTGTTCCTCCGGTATTCGGGAGTTGCATAATCTCATAGTCAAAGGAATATGTATAAGTCATGAAGAAAGCAATAGCAATAAAACTTAACGATCATTATGCTAAGCTAACGGATGGGTCTTGTCCATCACATCATTCTCTAATAATGGGATCCTGTTCATTAAATGACAACACATGTCTATGGTTAGGAAACTTAACCATCCTTGATTAACAAGCTAGTCAAGTAGAGGCATACTAGGGACACTCTGTTTTGTCTATGTATTCACACATGTATCAAGTTTTCGGATGATACAATTCTAGCTTGAATAACAAACATTTATCATGATATAAGGAAATATAAATAACAACTTTATTATTGCCTCTAGGGCATATTTCCTTCAGTCTCCCACTTGCACTAGAGTCAATAATCTAGTTCACATCGCCATGTGATTTAACACCAATAGTTCACATTACCATGTGACCAACACCCAAAGGGTTTACTAGAGTCAATAATCTAGTTCACGTCACCATGTGATTAACACCCAAAGAGTACTAAGGTGTGATCATGTTTTGCTTGTGGGAAAAGTTTAGTCAATGGGTCTGTCACATTCAGAGCCGTATGTATTTTGAAAATTTTCTATGTCTACAATGCTATGTATGGATCTACTCTAGATAATTGCTCCCACTTTCAATATGTATCCAGATTGAGACTTAGAGTCATCTGGATCGGTGTAAAAGCTTGCATCGACATAACTCTTTACGACGAACTCTTTATCACCTCCATAGCCGAGAAATATCTCCTTAGTCTTCTAAGGATAATTTTGACCGTTGTCCAGTGATCCACTCCTGGATCAATATCGTACCCCCTTGCCAAACTCATGTCAAGGTACACAATAGGTTTGGTACACAACATATCATTCTTTATAGAACCTATGGCTGAGGCGTAGGGAATTACTTTCATTCTCTTTCTATTTTCTGCCGTGGTTGTGTTTTGAGTCTTACTCAACTTTACACCTTGCAATACAGGCAAGAACTCCTTCTTTGACTGTTCCATTTTGAACTACTTCAAAATCTTGTCAAGGTATATACTCATTGAAAAATCTTATCAAGCGTCTTGATCTATCTCTATAGATCTTGATGCCTGAGGGAGTCCTGGATTAGGGGGTCTCCGGACAGCCGGATTATATCCTTTGGCCGGACTGTTGGACTATGAAGATACAAGATTGAAGACTTTGTCTCGTGTCCGGATGGGACTCTACTTGGCGTGGAAGGCAAGCTTATACAATACGGATATGTATATCTCCTCCTTTGTAACCGACCTTGTGTAACCCTAGCCCCCTCCGGTGTCTATACAAATCGGAGGTTTTTAGTCCGTAGGACAACATACAATCATACCATAGGCTAGCTTCTAGGGTTTAGCCTCTCCGATCTCGTGGTAGATCAACTCTTGTAATACTCATATCATCAAGAATAAATCAAGCAGGACGTAGGGTTTTACCTCCATCAAGAGGGCCCGAACCTGGGTAAAACATCGTGTTCCCTGCCTCCTGTTACCATCCGCCTTAGACGCACAGTTCGGGACCCCTACCCGAGATCCACCGGTTTTGACACCGACATTGGTGCTTTCATTGAGAGTTCCTCTGTGTCGTCGCCAGAAGGAAGGATGTCTCATCTCGTCTTTAAAGACGGTACTACTATTGGGGGAGCTTTGGCTGTCGGCCAAACTCTCCGGCTAGGCGGTTTGATCATGACCGCCTGTTCGGCCGCCGCGCCAACGATGACTTCTCGGGTCATCGAAAACAGCCTCCACGTCAAATCGACACTCGCCGAATAGATGGATCGAATGGAGCTCGCCTCCTTAAACGAGCTCTTGGATCGCATCGCCGCCTTGGGAGTCGCTACGGACTATGATCGGATTGGGCTTAAACCCGATCAAAGGGAGATTAACTCTCCACCGGTCACCCATCATATTGCAGTGGTGGAGGAACAATGTGGCGACCTTTCCTCTATCTTGAGGACCAACTATGTCTGGATTCCCGAGCTCTCCGAGCCGGATGCCCGTTCGCGGGAGTACAACATCCAATCCCTGAACTTAGAGTCAGGCAGCGGGCCAGGATTATCGGGTAACACCCCAGAACCGGAACTTACAAAATTGGAAACTCCTCGGCCCCTGGATCCCAGATCAGGTAAGGGTTCGGATTCAATTCCACCCACCCACCCAAACATAAGCGATCTTTCCCACATCAGGCAAGAGCCCAAGGAAACAGTACATCACTATTGGGCCAGATTCCTCCTTGCGATGAACAAGGTTAAGGACAGTCGTGAGGAAGACGCAATCCTATTTTTCTAAAATAATTGCACGGACAAGGGAATCCTTAACGCCATAAATCGCCGTGAGATAACACGCTTCGCTGACTTGGCGTCCATAGTACGAAAGTACTGTGTGATGGAAAGTGCCTGGAAAGCCGAAACAAACTTTTGGGATAATCCGGCCCTGAATACAAACCTAGTCCAAAATAAAAGGGTGCATTATCACAATACACCCGGGTCAACTACCAAAAAGCAAAAACCCTCTATAGGGCATGGAACCGTACTGGAGGGATGGCTCAACGGACCCTGCAAAATTCATAGTACAACGGATACAATACCAACGCACAACCTTAGAGCATGTTGGATACTCCGGCAGGTGGCCAAAAGTGGTGAGGATCTTCTTCTCCCAAATACCACAGAGCACCATCCCGTGGATAACAATACGGTTTAACAGTCTTTGAGACCTTCGCGTCAAATAATAGGCGCAAGCGAACACTCCGCAGCATGGACAAAATTTGCCACGTAGCAGCAATAAATCCATGGAGTGACACGGCTATTACCTTCAATGCCAGTGACGAACCTAAATTCCGAATAGCCTGAGCACCAGCCGCACTGGTCCTCAGTCCAATCGTGGACGGCTTTCGACTCACCAAAGTACTCATGTACGGCGGCAGCGGATTAAACCTCATCTATGAGGAAACTCTTCAAAAGATGGAAATAGACTGGAACCGCATTGAGCAAAGTAGCACAACCTTTAGAGGAATCATCCCCAGTCGGGAAGCACGCTGTGCTGGGAAAATCACACTAGATATGGTATTCGGCACGCCGGATAATTACAGGTACGAAGAAATTACATTCCAAGTGGCCCCGTTCAGCAGTGGTTATCACACTCTTTTAGGACGGGAGGCATTCACAATCTTCCAAGCCGTACCCCATTACGGGTACATGAAGCTCAAAATGCCCGGGCCCAACGGAATCATCACTCTCGCCAGCGATCCGGACATAGCACTCCGCGCCGGAAACAAAACAACCGCACTGGCCCTCGAGGCATTATCCGAAGCCCTCTCGGCCGAGGAATTAACCACTCTACGCTCCACAGTGGACAGGGACGACGTGATACTCGACAAGAGATCCAAGTCCACCTCTTTTAAACCAGCGGATGAAATAGTCAAATTCCAAGTCCACCCAACGGACCCTACAAAAACAGCCTCCATCGGGGCACAGTTAAACCCCGCTGTGGATGCCGCACTACGAGAGTTCCTGCGCGAGAACTAGGACATATTCGCCTGGCATCCCTCAGACATGCCAGGAATCCCACGCAGGCTGGCCGAGCATAGCCTCAATATCCTAAAGGGATTCAAGCCAGTCAAGCAAGGTCTTTGGCGTTTCTCCAAACCTAAGAGACAGGCCATGTGAGAGGAACTAGCCAAGTTATTGGAGGCCGGATTCATCAGAGAAATAAAACACCCGGACTGGCTAGCAAACCTGGTGATGGTACCAAAGAAGGACAAATCCTGGCGCCTTTGTGTCGATTTCAAAGACCTCAATAAAGCTTGCCCAAAGGATCCCTTCCCCCTCCCACGCATCGATCAAATCATTGATGCTACCACATGACACGAGTCATTGTGTTTCCTCGACGCATACTCTGGTTACCACCAAATCAACATGGCGGAGTCCAACCAAGCCGCAACGGCATTCATCACACCATACGGTCCCTTCTGTATTAACACGATGCCTTTTGGGCTCAAAAACGCCGGCGCAACATATCAACGCATGATTCAGACATGTCTGGAGAAACAAATCGCAAAACAGTAGAGGCATACGTAGACGATGTGGTCGTCAAAACCAAACACGTCGACTCTTTGATAGACGACTTGAGGCTCACATTCGACAACCTCCGAACATACGACATCAAGCTCAATCCGGAAAAATGCGTTTTCGGCGTACCAGTCGGAAAGCTCCTGGGTTTCATTGTCTCCAATAGAGGTATTGAAGCTAATCCGGCCAAAATCCGAGCTTTGTCACAGTTGGCTACCCCAACAGACCTCAAACAAACCCAGAAGTTAACTAGATGCGTGGCAGCTCTAAGCCGCTTTATCTCCCGCCTAGGAGAAAAGGCTTTACCCCTTTATCGCCTCCTTCGGCGCGCCGAACACTTCGAGTGGACGGACGCGGCCATAGCCGGATTGGAAGAAATAAAGGCCATCTTGGCAACCAACCCAATCCTGGCCGCGCCAAACATCGGCGAACCAATGCTGTTGTACATTGCGGCAACTCATCAAGTTGTAAGCGCGGTGCTCGTTGTCGAACGGGAAGCGGACGGGCATAAATTCCCTCTTCAAAAGCCGGTATACTATGTATCCACTGTCCTCACTCCATGCAAATCACGGTACCCGCATTACCAAAAGATAGCATATGCGGTATTCATGGCATCGCGGAAGCCGCGACACTACTTTCAAGAGTGTTCCATTACAGTAGCCTCGGAAGTGCCACTTAATGATATTATAAACAACCGCGACGCTACGGGCCGGATTGCCAAATGGGCCATTGAGCTCCTCCCGTTCGACATAACATACAAACCTCGATGAGCCGTTAAGTCGCAAGTATTGGCCGACTTCGTCGCCGAATGGACGGAGGCCGAACTCCCTAAAGAGTATGGCGCATACTCCAATTGGATCATGCACTTCGACGGTTCTAAAATGCTGGCTGGTCTAGGGGCTGGCGTCGTCCTGACGTCCCCAACCGGAGATACCGTTCAGTATGTATTGCAAATATTGTATACAGACTCCAACAATGCATCCGAATACGAAGCTCTGTTGCATGGTCTTCGGATGGCAGTCTCCATGGGCATTCAATGCCTGGAGGTGCGTGGGGATTCAAACCTTGCAATATCCCAAATAAATGGAGACTTTGACGCCAAGGATCCAAAAATGGCAGCCTATCAAAACACCGTCCTAAAAATGTCAGCTCGGTTCGAGAGGCTCGAATTTCACCATGTGGCTCGGGAAAATAACCAGGCGGCGGATATCCTCGCCCGCATCGGCGCAAAACGTGATGCGGTCCCCCCAACATATTTTTGGAAAGGCTGTTCAAGCCATCCGTAGTATGGGAAGGGGACACCGGTAACAACAGTCCGGACCCGGCCAAAATACCCGATACCGAACTCTCTGACACAATCGGAGGCTCCGCCACCGAAATAACACCTTCAGCCCACGAAATAATGGCCATTATTGCTCCGTGGACAGAACCATTCCTGGCCTACCTAACTAGACAGGAACTTCCGGAGGACCAAAATGTGGCACGCTGCATAGTGCGGCGATCCAAGGCCTACAGGGTCCATGAGGGAGAATTGTACAAAAAAAGCACTACCGGAGTCCTTCAAAGGTGCATCACCGAAGAGGAATATCAGAATCTTTTGGCAGAAATTCACGCCGGACTCGGCGGTCATCACGCCGCAGCCCGGGCTCTTGTAAGCAAGGCCTTCTGTACAGGATTCTATTGGCCAACGGCCCGGACAGATGCACAGGACTTGGTCCAACACTGCGCCGGTTGCCAGATCTTTGCAAATCAAAGCCACATGCCACCCACCGCCCTCCAAACAATCCCCATTACATGGCCCTTTGTGGTCTGGGGGCTTGACATGGTTGGAGCCATTAAAGGGGGAACTGCTACGTCTTGAGCTTGCGCTGGTTTTCCCCGAAGAGGAAGGGATGATGCAGCAGAGTAGCGTAAGTATTTCCCTCAGTTTTTTAGAACCAAGGTATCAATCCAGTAGGAGGCCACGCTCAAGTCCCTCGTACCTGCACAAAACGATAGCTACTCGCAACCAACGCGATTAGGGGTTGTCAATCCCTTCACGGTCACTTACGAGAGTGAGATCTGATAGATATAATGTTTTTGGTATTTTTGGTATAAAGATGCAAAGTAAAAAGTAAAAGCAAAGTAAAAAGCAAAGCAAGATTAAAGTGATGGAGATTGATATGATGAGAATAGACCCAGGGGCCATAGGTTTCACTAGTGGCTTCTCTCAAGAGCATAAGTATTCTACGGTGGGTGAACAAATTACTATTGAGCAATTGACAGAATTGAGCATAGTTATGAGAATATCTAGGCATGATCATGTATATAGGCATCACGTTCGTGACAAGTAGATCGAAGCGATTCTGCATCTACTACTATTACTCCACTCATCGACCGCTATCTAGCATGCATCTAGAGTATTAAGTTAAAAACAGAGTAACGCCTTAATCAAGATGACATGATGTAGAGAGATAAATTCATGCAATATGAAATAAACCCCATCTTGTTATCCTCGATGGCAACGATACAATACGTGCCTTGCTGCCCCTTTTGTCACTGGGTAAGGACACCGCAAGATCAAACCCAAAGCTAAGCACTTCTCCCATGGCAAGAACTACCAATCTAGCTGGACAAACCAAACGGATAATTCGAAGAGACTTGCAAAGATAACCAATCATACATAAAAGAATTCAGAGAAGATTCAAATATTATTCATAGATAGACTTGATCATAAACCCACAATTCATCGGTCTCAACAAACAAACTGCAAAAAGAAGATTACATCGAATAGATCTCCACAACAGAGGGGGAGAACTTTGTATTGAGATTCAAAGAGAGACAAGAAGCCATCTAGCTACTAACTATGGACCCGAAGGTCTGAGGTAAACTACTGACACTTCATCGGAGGGGCTATGATGATGTAGAAGCCCTCCGTGATGATGACCCTCTTCCGGCGGAGCCCTGGAACAGGCCCCAAGATGGGATCTCGTGGATACAGAAAGTTGCGACGGTGGAATTAGGTTTTTGGCTCCTGTTCTGATCGTTTGGGGGTATGTGTGTATATATAGGAGGAAGGAGTACGTTGGTGAAGCACCGAGGGGCCCACGAGGCAGGGGGGCGCGCC
>NC_041390.1:440698649-440722323 GCF_002162155.2 Triticum dicoccoides | reverse complement strand
CCTCCTCTTTGACCCCCTGGAGTAGGGTCCAAGTCTCCTGGATCACGTTCGGTGAGAAAATCACGTTCCCGAAGATTTTATTCCGTTTGGACTCCGTTTGATATTCTGTTTATCCAAAACACTAAAATAGGCAAAACCATCAATTCTGGGCTGGGCCTCCGGTTAATAGGTTAGTCCCAAAAATAATATAAAAGTGGAAAATAAAGCCCAATATAGTCCAAAACAGTAGATAATATAGCATGGAGCAATCAAAAATTATAGATACATTGTAGACGTATCAGGAACCCACAAGAAAAAAATACTTATTGGTCATGGTGGATAAATTCACCAAATGGATAGAGGCCAAACCTGTTAAAATAGCCGAATCCAAACCGGTGATAGACTTCATATCCGAGGTTGTACACCATTATGGCGTCCCCCACAGCATCATCACTGATAATGGCACGAACTTCACGGCCGACGAGGTAAAACTCTGGTGCAGCAAAATGGGCATCAAGCTCGATTATGCTTCAGTCTATCACCCATAAACCAACGGTCAAGTCGAGCGAGCAAACGGTCTTATAATGAGCGGCATTAAACCCAGATTAATGCGCTCCTTAACGGAGTCTAACACGCACTGGGTAGAGGATCTCGACTCCGTACTCTGGGGGTTGCGGACCACGCCGAATCGTAGTAACGGATATACACCCTTCTTTATGGTGTACGGCACAGAGGCAGTCTTGCCCTGTGACATAATTCATGACTCACCTCAAGTGCGCATGTACGAAGAAAGAGAAGCCAAGCTCGATCGGCAGGACAGTTTGGACACCCTGTAGGAGGAGCGCGACATAGCCAAAGCCCGTTCCGCATTTTATCAGCAATAGGCTCGCAGATACCAAAGCAGAGAAGTACGGGCCAAAACTTATAACGTTGGCGAACTAGTTCTACGCCTGCCGGATAAGAAAAAGAACAAGCTCGAGCCCAAATGGGAAGGTCCCTTCATTATTGACCAAGTTCTGACCGGTGGTGCGTACCGACTGCGGGATGCATCGACTAATCGACTCGAGCCGAACCCATGGAATGCGGCCAGGCTCCGAAGATTCTACGCCTAGCACCGGACTCTATGTTAGTCCCCTCCCTTTGTCCATTTTCTGCATATACATTATCTGTCTTGTTTCTCTTTCTTTCTTTCTTTCTTTCTTTTACTATTTCTCTAGGCCTTCAAGGGTCACCTTGTGCCTCGCCTGCACATTACAGATGCGCTAGCCGCACTCTTCATACATGGGGGCTTCTTTCACAAGAGCTTAAATTATTTATCTGGGCCTCATGTCCCACACATGTGTTATACTTCTGCATGTACCTTTTTTCACCATTATAAGCATCGATATGACTTAAGTTTTGGCCAAGCTGGGTTGCCTGGCTCTTGTACTTATGCCCTACGTTCCCGTTAATTCGGCTAGGGCATAAGGGGAGCACCTCTGCGATTGTTACTGCCGGGTCAGCCGGATGTGTACCTCAGACTAGGTGAAGCCAAAAGCTAGCGTTCTTAAGGGAATATTCGGTCGGTGAACAAAAGATGATTTTTATTTATTGTCCATATTTGCCCCCAGATGTTTTTCCTGCATTTCCTATTGCAGTCCGGACATGCACTTTAGGGCATGCTTACCCAGGGAAAGGAAATGGAGCTATTCTCCGTGGAAGATGTTTCTTACTACCCATGTAATATAACATAACTAGTTGGGCACTTGTCTGATAAAGCACTAATGACCCCTACGCCTGGTCTCCACGCATACCCTGGTTCTTATATAACTAAGCGGGTATTCGGATACACTCCGGACTATTGGGCCCGGAGGTTGAAGCGAAAAGGTCCGCAACGACAAATGATCTACAATCCGGCTAGAAGGCATTATACATGTCACTTTAATTACATAGTCATGCAGACTGACTAAATTCCTCTTCTATACCATCCAATAGGCGGTCTAGCTTACAATCCTGTTGAGAATACTTTGCGGCTAATTCTACTTGCCCATAAACTAAGCTAACGGGGATCTCTTTCCCGTCGGGCCCCACAGGTCCGACCTCGGCCATGTGATTTGGGTCTGCCTTAGTATACCACGTCTTCACCATGGCCCAGGCTTCTCTGGAACCCTGTCGGCAGGTTGATATCTTCCATAATCGAAGCGCCGCCGTGCTCCCTTGAGCATCTCCGCAAGCTCGGCAACGCCCTCTGGCAGGGAGACGGACGGCCACAAGGCCTAGGCAACACCCTGCATCACCTGCCGAACTTGTTCGTGCAGATGTGACAGCTTGGACAGAAGATCACCCGCAGGCCCAGGAATTTCCTCCGCGGGACGACCCGTCAGCATACCTACAGACATAACGCTGTTAGTCGGCTTCTTCGCCGAACTCCTTTAAACGTATTCATTCAAGCACTTACTGAAAATGCCGCGCCGAAGCCGCTTATTCTCCTTCTCGGAGTCTGCAAGCTGGCCCCGAATGTCTTTTAGTTCCACGTTCAGCTTAATATTGGCGTCTTGGAGATTGTTTTTCTCCCTCCTAACCTCAGTCAACACGCGTTTGCCAGCCTCTAGCTGTCGCATAACATGCTGGTCCTCCGGATTCTCTCTGGATTCATCTGCAACATCTGTTGTTAGATCTGCAGCCATGCCGCATGTTATATGGTGACCATCATTCTTTAAAGTAAATGTTACCAACAGGTGACTTTTTCGGTTCCTGCAAGGCGGCCACAGCAGCCCGTAGTTGGGTCTTGCATTCCTCTAGCTCCTGTGACAGCCTAGTATTCTTCTCTGTAAGAACCTGCACAATAAAGATGATCCTTAAATCAGTTCTGCTAACTGTTTCAAGTCTCAGGGGCTACTGATACATATAAATCGTCAGATTTACTCACCCGTACATCCTTTACATACTGATCCGTGGCTCTGGCTAGACCATCTTGAGCAGCACGGAGGTACGCCTCTCCAGAATTGAAGGCGTCAAACGCCTCTAGTGAGAAACAAGCGTCACGGAGTACGGCCTGGCGGTGCCTACGATTCATGGCGCTTTCCACTTCTGAGTTTGTAGCGGATAATCTATCTGCATCCTCTGTAGGGGGATTATCCGGCGCCTGCCCCATATCGGCTTCTGCCTCCATGTCCGGTCCTGGCGCCCGATTGGTGGAAGCGTGATTGGCAACATCGCCGGACATATTCCGGCGAGCGTTTTTTCTGTTAAAGAAACACGAGCGTCATTACATTTCAAGAAAGACGACAACCACAGAGCGGGGTTTTTCTCATACCTTTGCACCGGCGTCTCCGTCCTGACCGCCTTCCTTTTTGGCCTACCCGGCCTCGGTGCCTCTTGTTGGCGAGTTACTACGGGTTCGGCAGGGCGTCCCGAATGCCTTCCCTGTAAAAGATGCCATGTGTATATGGTGGGTGAAGTTCCTAAAAGGGGATCCTAGTTTTGGAGTTGGGATTTTTGGTTTTTCTTACTTGCGATGCAGGGAGAAGTCCGGGATAGTCGGTCGTAATGGCCACCATGGCATCGTCGCAGCTTAACTGATAGAACTGCCGGTCTATCAGGTCCACGAATATAACCGAATCTTCCTCAAGTCCGGAGTCGAGGGCCCGATCAGGGTCCTCTGGTTGTGGATAAGGGCTGCTGACCTCCTTTATGGCTTTTCACAGTTCCTGCCGCAAAGTGGCAAGGTGAATACTTACGACAAAGAATGCGGGAAAAATGGGAGCAGGGAGACATAAGTTACCCAGCTTGGAGGATTGTACATGGAGAATCCATCCTGTGGCTTGATGCGGGTGAACTCCTCTTCCTCACCCTTGAACAGTTCAGACAGAATTTTCGCTAGAGCGGCAGCATTGTCCGGACCCTTACTCCCGCAGCGGGTGGCGTCATCCGCCCCGTTATAACACCACAAGGGGTGCCCATGATATTGAAGTGGCTGCACTCCCCGCATTATGCAAATCGACATAACTTCGATTATTGTCAATCCTGATTGAGCCAGTGCTTTGATCCGGTTCATCAGATAGAGGACTTCTCCGTTGTCTTCCGCCTGGGGGCTCCGTGGGCACCAACTTCGACGCTTCTTCAGAGGAGCATTGTTGAACTCAGGAAGACCCCGCCGAACAGGGTCCGGAAGGGGAATGTCCTCCATATAAAACCATTTTGAAGGCCAGTCTTCGGACGACTTTTTCGGGGTACCAGATAGGTATCCAGTATCGGCGACGCGCCATATTTCGGCTCCGCTCACTTGATAAAGTGATCTCCTCTGTATGCGAGGGACGAGGCAAAATAGCCTTTTCCACAGCTCGAAGTGAGCCTCGCAGCCCAGGAACAACTCGTAGAGAGCAACATAGCCGGCGATATGTAGAATGGAGGCAGGGGTGAGATTGTGTAATTGGAGGCCGTAGAACTCTAGGAGCCCATGGAGAAACAGATGAATTGGAAATCCGAGTCCCCTTAGTAAATAAGGAACAAGGCAAACCCGTTCCCCCATGGAGGGACATGGAAAGCTCTCCGCTTGCTCCCCGCCATTGTAGGTGGGAAGCCCGGCTCGAACGGGCACCATATACGCCGGAGGGAGAAATCCCTTAGTCTGCAGTTCGACTAATCGACTGTGCGGGACTGAACACCTCTCCCAATCACCGGGCTTAGGGCTACGGGGGCGGGAGGAGGAGCTGCGGAGGTCGGCCATGCTGAAATGGATCTTTCCGAAACGCGCTCTGATGGATTCTCGCTGGGGGAGGATGGTATGGATCGGATCTAAGAATCCACATCCCTTTAATAGACAATTTATTTATCTGGCTAGGGGGGCGAATGTAAAAACGCCCTGGCGCCTCGTATTCATTCGATGCGTGGGAGAAAGCCCTTATTGGGCACAGAAGCCAAGAGGTTCAACATTTATGGAGCCAGACACTACTTACGAACACTTGAAAATTGGAGAAGAACCCGCCTTGCAATGCCGAAGACAACACTGCGCATCGGACTCATCGTCATTGAAGCCTGGTTCGGGGGCTACTGAGGGAGTCCTAGATTAGGGGGTCTCCGGACAGCCAGATTATATCCTTTGGCCGGACTGTTGGACTATGAAGATACAAGATTGAAGACTTGTAGGACCTTGAAGTAGATGTGTCTAGAGGGGGGTGATTAGACACTTAATGCTAAAGTTGCAGTTTTTAAGCTTTTTCGGTTTAAGTGGAGTTTAGGCACAATTTCAACATTCACAATACATATCAAGCAAGCATGCAAAGAGTATATAGGCAGCAGAAAGTAAAGCATGCAACTTGCAAGAATGTAAAGGGAAGGGTTTGGAGAATTCAAACGCAATTGGAGACACGGATGTTTTTCCCGTGGTTCGGATAGGTGGTGCTATCCTACATCCACGTCGATGGAGACTTCAACCCACGAAGGGTAACGGTTGCGCGAGTCCACGGAGGGCTCCACCCACGAAGGGTCCACGAAGAAGCAACCTTGTCTATCCCACCATGGCCATCGCCCACGAAGGACTTGCCTCACTAGCGGTAGATCTTCATGAAGTAGGCGATCTCCTTGCCCTTACAAACTCCTTGGTTCAACTCCACAATCTTGTCGGAGGCTCCCAAGTGACACCTAGCCAATCTAGGAGACACCACTCTCCAAGAAGTAACAAATGGTGTGTTGATGATGAACTCCTTGCTCTTGTGCTTCAAATGATAGTCTCCCCAACACTCAACTCTCTCTCACAGGATTTGGATTTGGTGGAAAGAAGATTTGAGTGGAAAGCAACTTTGGGAAGGCTAGAGATCAAGATTCATGTGGTAGGAATGGAATATCTTGGCCTCAACACATGAGTAGGTGGTTCTCTCTCAGAACATATGAGTTGGAAGTGTAGATGTGTTCTGATGGCTCTCTCCACGAGTGAAGAGGAGGTGGAGGGGTATATATAGCCTCCACACAAAATCCAACCGTTACACACAATTTACCAATCTCGGTGGGACCGAATCAACAAACTCGGTCGGACCAAAATAGTAAACCTAGTGACCGTTAGAGATTTTCGGTGGGACTGACATGCAACTCGGTAGGACCGATATGGTTAGGGTTAGGGCATAACGTAATCTCGATGAGACCGATTACACAAACTCGGTGAGACCAATTTGGTAATAAGCTAACCAGAGGGTTGGTCAGGCAAACTCGGTGGGACCGATTACACAAACTCGGTGAGACCGATTTTGGTAATGAGCATACACAGTGAGTTTGCATTGTAACCTCGGTAGTACCGATTGCACAAGATCGGTGAGACCGATTTTGGCAATGGACATACACAGTGTGATTACAATCCCATCTCGGTGAGACCGAGATCCCTATCGGTAGAACCGATTTGCTAGGGTTTGGCAATGGCTATGACAAGTGAAACTCGGTGGTGCCGGATAGAAATAATCGGTAGGTCCAAGTTTGGCTTAGGTTTAGGTCATATGTGGAAGTGGGAAAGTAGCTGGGGATTTTGGAGCATATCATTAAGCACTTGAAGCAAGAGGCTCATTAAGCAACACCTCATCCCTCCTTGATAGTATTGGCTTTTCCTATGGACTCAATGTGATCTTGGATCACTAAAATGTAAAATGAAGAGTCTTGAGCTTTAAGCTTTAGCTAATCCTTTATCCTTAGCATCTTGGAGAATTTCCCACAACCTTTAGTCCATGCCACTCCATTGTTGAACTTATCTGAA
Organism: Triticum dicoccoides; assembly: GCF_002162155.2. Classification (NCBI taxonomy): domain Eukaryota; kingdom Viridiplantae; phylum Streptophyta; class Magnoliopsida; order Poales; family Poaceae; genus Triticum; species Triticum dicoccoides. The sequence continues at coordinate 440,715,626 of NC_041390.1, read as the reverse complement.
ACATACTAGATAGAAACGTTAGTCCAACAAGAGATATGTTGTCATTAATTACCAAAACCACCTAGGGAGCACTTGTGCTTTCAATCTCCCCCTTTTTGGTAATTGGTGGCAACATACATCAAAGCTTTAGATAAAGATATAAAGAACAACAAGTAAAGCTTTGGAAGGACATGTAACAAGCATAGGCTCCCCCTACATGTATGCACTCATGTAAATGTGAAATACAGAGGCATGTGAGAGCATAACCATGACAGAGTAGGCAATGTGTTACATGTATCTTGGCCATATGCATCAGAGCAAAAGATTATCAAGGAAAATACCTTCATGCTCATGAGTCCTTCTTGCAAACAGTATGTACATAAGCAAGAATTCCTCATACTCATGATTTTGATGCATACACTTACCTTGTAGTCTTTAGCTAGCTTAGGATGGAATGAACCTGCACAAACAAGGTTAGATAACACAGGTACGTCCACTAGCCAGAGCAAACCAAAGAAGCCACAAGAGAACCAAGACTGGGATGACATGTAGAGAGTGAGTACAAGGCACCACATTGGATTCAACATGTCCCCAAGAGTAAAGATATGCAATGAATTTGACTGATTTCTTTCCCTTAGGTGTCTTGCTCCCCCTGAATCTTACATGGGATATTGGGAGAAGATAGGGAACAGAAAATCAGAGCTGAAAGATACAAAAGGATAGAACTTAATGCAAATAAGCACATACGGACCTGAATGTAGCAGATCCGTTGACTAAACCTCTCCCTAGAGCAAAACATGATCAACACCAGAATTCCATGGGTGTTCGATTCATCACAATGTAACTAGATTATTGACTCTAGTGCAAGTGGGAGACTGTTGGAAATATGCCCTAGAGGCAATAATAAAAGCATTATTATTATATTTCCTTGTTCATGATAATTGTCTTTATTCATGCTATAATTGTGTTATCCGGAAATCGTAATACATGTGTGAATAATAGACACCAACATGTCCCTAGTAAGCCTCTAGGTAACTAGCTCGTTGATCAACAGATAGTCATGGTTTCCTGACTATGGACATTGGATGTCATTGATAACGAGATCACATCATTAGGAGAATGATGTGATGGACAAGACCCAATCCTAAACATAGCACAAGATCATATAGTTCGTTTGCTAGAGTTTTCCAATGTCAAGTATCTTTTCCTTAGACCATGAGATCGTGTAACTCCCGGATACCGTAGGAGTGCTTTGGGTGTACCAAACGTCACAACGTAACTGGGTGACTATAAAGGTATACTATGGGTATCTCCGAAAGTGTCTGTTGGGTTGGCACGGATCAAGACTGGGATTTGTCACTCCGTATGACGGAGAGGTATCACTGGGCCCACTCGGTAATGAATCATCATAATGAGATCAAAGTGACCAAGTGTCTGGTCACGGGATCATGCATTACGGTACGAGTAAAGTGACTTGCCGGTAATGAGATTTAACGAGGTATTGGGATACCGACGATCGAATCTCGGGCAAGTAACATATCGATTGCCAAAGGGAATTGTATACGGGGTTGCTTGAATCCTTGACATCGTGGTTCATCCGATGAGATCATCGAGGAGCATGTGGGAGCCAACATGGGTATCCAGATCCCGCTGTTGGTTATTGACCGGAGAGTCATCTCGGTCATGTCTACATGTCTCCCGAACCCGTAGGGTCTACACACTTAAGGTTCGGTGACGCTAGGGTTGTAGGGATATGTATATGCAGTAACCCGAATGTTGTTCGGAGTCCCGGATGAGACCCCGGACGTCACGAGGAGTTCCGGAATGGTCCGGAGGTAAAGAATTATATATAGGAAGTGCTATTTCGGGCATCGGGACAAGTTTCGGGGTCACCGGTATTGTACCGGGACCACCGGAAGGGTCCCGGGGGTCCACCGGGTGGGGCCACCTGCCGCGGGGGGCCACATGGGCTGTAGGGGGTGTGCCTTGGCCTACATGGGCCAAGGGCACGAGCCCCAAGAGGCCCATGCGCCTAGGGTTCAAGAAGGGAAGAGTCCCAAAGGGGGAAGGCACCCCCTAGGTGCCTTGGGGGGGAGGGATTCCTCCCTTGGCCGCACCCCCCTAGGAGATTGGATCTCCTAGGGCCGGTGCCACCCCCTTGGACTCCCTATATATAGTGGGGGAAGGAGGGCCTCTCATAACACATCTTTGGTGCCTCCCTCTCCCTCTCCAATACATCCTCCTCCTCCATAGTGCTTGGCGAAGCCCTGCCGGAGTACTGTAGCTCCACCACCACCATGCCGTCGTGCTGCTGCTGGAGCCATCTTCCTCAATCTCTCCTTCCCCTTGCTGGATCAAGAAGGAGGAGACGTTACGCTGACCGTACCTGTGTTGAACGCGGAGGTGCCGTCCGTTCGGTGCTAGGATCTTCGGTGATTTGGATCACGTCGAGTACGCCTTCCTCATCCTCGTTCTTTGAACGCTTCCACGTGTAATCTACAAAGGTATGTAGATGCAATCCAATCACTCGTTGCTAGATGAACTCCTAGATGGATCTTGGTGAAACCGTAGGAAAATATTTGTTTTCTGCAACGTTCTCCAACATTCTCTCCCCCCTGGAAATCTCTTTCTCCCCCTTAATACTTTCTCCCTTGTAGGTGATAAGCTTTGATGTGATCTCTCTCTCCCCCTTTGACATCAATTTCCAAGAAGGGCTTTCTGGAATCCGTCGTATAGGTTTGGTCCTTGAGACTCAGCACAAAGCAATGGATAAAACTGTGATGCTTGTAGAGGACAAGATTCATTGAGTAGAGCTGGATCAGAAGAAATATAGAACAAGTGGCAAACTGTTTTTCCTGTTGTGAAGTCGGTGGCACCGAGTGGCATGTTTCGGTGGGGCCGAAAAGATTCGGTTGGACCGAAAACTACAAGTCGGTGAACTCGAGTTCAACACAGAGAAAAACACTTGTCACCTCAGCTCACTAAACATGTAGGATCTCACAAAGATTTGCAATGAATTGAATGCAGAAAATGCAGAACAAAAACAAAAAGAAAAGAGAAGAAACTGAAAGATCTAGATGAAGTTTTTTTTTGAAAAAGAGAAAGAAAATAAATATGCATGAGACAAATGCAATAACACATAAAAGAACACAAGAGAACTTCATCTAGAGTTGGGCGGTGACATAGTCACCTATGTTAGAGTATATTGACTTAGGAGTCAAGTGAGAACACTTGATCATAGGTCATACTCATCATTTAAGCTCAAAATGGGGTTACCATTTTTTGTTTAAGCAACTTGATGTATTCACATCTTGTTGAGTTGCTTTGACTCATGACTTGGAGTAAAGCTTCTCTAAGATGGAATAACATACCTTGGGTGGTGGTGTGGGTCTTGCTCATGTAGTTGAACTTGTGTGGGTGCTCAAGGTTGATGTAGCTCATCAAGAGTTGGGAGCACCACTTGGAGTTTGAGTTCATCTACCTATATGGGTTAGTTCTTGCAAGGAAGAGCACTTGTGTATCCAAAAATGACAATCATGAAGCTCAACATAGAATTTGTCAAAGGATATGTTTGAATGGTTTTGTGCTTCCTTGTCTTCAACCACCATTGTGTAGAGAGTTGGTGATGTAGAGATTGCTCAAGATGTGAGTGAGTTGCAATCTCATAGAATTATATTCAGCCAAGTACCTACATGAGTTAGATAGCATGCAAGGTACAAATATATCCAAGACATAAGATAGTCATCATAAGAGATATATCATGGATTAGTCATAAGCTCATGTCTTGCATGAATCCAATGGAGTTCCTACTCCAAGTTCGAAGCATCAATAATGTTCAATTCACCTCTCAACCTGCAAAATACTTTCTCATTAAGAGGTTTAGTAAATATATCCGCTAATTGCTTATCGGTGCGAACATGCTTAAGATCAATGTCACCCTTAGCAACATGGTCTCGAATGAAATGATGACGAACTTCAATATGCTTAGTTCGAGAATGTTGTACATGATTATGACCAATTTTGATAGAACTTTCATTGTCACAAAGCAGTGGAACATGTTTCACATAGATCCCATAATCTTTAAGAGTTTGGGTCATCCAAAGTAATTGAGCACAACATGAACCAGCGGCAATGTATTCCGCTTTGGCGGTGGATAAGGATACCGAGTTTTGTTTCTTGGAAGACCAAGACACAAGAGATCTACCAAGAAATTGACAAGTACCCGAAGTGGACTTTCTATCAACCTTGTCTCCGGCATAATCCGAGTCGGAATAGCCAACAAGATCAAAAGAAGACCTCTTAGGATACCAAATGCCAAAGTTTGGTGTATGAATTAAGTATCTCACTATCCTTTTCACGGCCTTAAGATGACATTCTTTAGGAGCAGCTTGATAACGTGCACACATGCACACACTTAGCATAATGTCGGGACGTGAAGCACATAGGTATAACAAAGAACCAATCATAGAGCGATAAACCTTTTGATCAACCAGTTCACCATCTTTGGTCAAATCAAGATGTCCACTAGTAGGCATGGGTGTAGGCATACCTTTGCATTCTTGCATATTGAACTTCTTGAATAAGTCCTTGGTGTACTTCGTTTGAGAGACAAATGTACCTTCCTTAGTTTGCTTGATTTGCAAACCGAGAAAGAATTTGAGTTCACTCATCATAGACATCTCAAACTTCTTTGACATTACCTTTCCAAACTTTTCACTAAAGAGAGGGTTAGTTGAACCAAATATGATATCATCAACATAAATTTGGCATACAAATAGTTCTCCATTAACCCTTTTAGTAAAAAGAGTAGAATCAATTTTACCAATTTCAAAACCACTTGCAATAAGGAACTTGGTCAAGCATTTATACCATGCTCTAGGAGCTTGTTTAAGACCATAAAGAGCTTTGTGAAGTTTGTAAACATGATTTGGTTTCTTAGGATTGATAAATCCGGGAGGTTGTTTGACATAAACTTCCTCCTCTATTTCACCATTTAGAAAATCACTTTTAATGTCCATTTGGTACAAGGTTATATTATGGTGATTAGCATAGGCAAGCAAGATGCGAATGGACTCAAGTCTAGCAACGGGAGCATATGTCTCACCATAGTCCATACCTTCGACTTGTGTGTACCCTTGGGCGACGAGACGTGCTTTGTTGCGAACCACTTGTCCATCTTCATCTTGCTTGTTGCGAAACACCCATTTGGTACCAATGATGTTGTGGTTGTTGTCGGGCTTCTCAACCAATGTCCAAACTTGGTTTCTCTCAAAGTTGTGTAGCTCTTCATGCATAGCGTTTATCCAATCCGGATCTTCCAATGCTTCTTCAACCTTCATAGGTTCAATGCTAGAGATGAATGAATAGTTTTCACAAAAGTTAGCTAAACGAGTTTTTGAGCGAGTGATTCTCCCGGTTTGTATATCATTGTAGATTTGCTCGACGGGATGATCTTTGGCAATTCTTGCTCGAACTCATGAGAGCTTTTGCTTGGGTCTTCGTTGAACATCTTCTTCATCTTGTTCTTCTTCCTGGCCTTCTTCATTGTTGACGTTGTCATTCTCTTGTCGTGGTGGAGAAGGAGGTTGTTGATGTTCGTCTTGATGCATTTCCTCGTCTTCTTCATCTTGGTGTGTCCCACTTGTGGATGCTTCCATATCAATTCTTGGTTCACCTTGTCGTGAAGTAGAAGCTTCCACTTGGATGGACGAGGTACTCTCCTTCACCTCCGTTGGACGAATTTTGCCAATAGACAAGTCTTGGATTGCTTCTGAAGGGTCTTTGTCTCCTACATCGATTGGCAATTGCTCTTCTTGCGAGCCATTAGATTCATCAAACTTCACATCTACCGTCTCTTCAACCTTTCGGGTGAAATTGTTGTAGACACAGTAAGTGTGAGAGTTTGAGCCATAACCAAGTAGAAAACCTTCATGAGATTTAGGAGCAAACTTTGAACGACGATGCTTGTCAAGAATGTAGCACTTGGAGCCGAATACTCGAAAGTATCCAACTTGGGGTTTGTTACCGGTGAGGAGCTCGTACGCCGTCTTGTCGAGTAGCTTGTGAAGATACAAGCGATTTGTTACATGACAAGCTGTCTCAACCGCTTCTGCCCAAAAGTGCTTCGGCGTCTTGTACTCATCAAGCATCGTTCTCGCCATTTCGATGAGCGTCCGGTTCTTCCTCTCAACAACTCCATTTTGTTGAGGTGTGTACGTAGCCGAGAACTTGTGTGAAATCCCTTCTTCATCAATAAAGGTGTCCACATTGCGTTCTTGAACTCCGTTCCGTTGTCACTCCGAACCTTCTTGATCTTCACGTGAAACTGATTTTGGGCCTTTCTAGTGAAGTTTTTGAAGATCTTCTGGACCTGCGACTTGTCATCAAGAAAGAACACCCGCGTAAATCTTGAAAACTCATCAACTATAACTAGACCAAAAGAATTTCCACCGAGACTCTTGTAGGCGTTGGGACCAAAAAGATCCATATGAAGTAGCTCGAGTGGCCTCCTTGTGGTCATGATGTTCTTCACGGGATGCCTTCCTCCCACCTGTTTACCTGCTTGACAAGCACTGCAAAGTCTATCCTTATCAAATATGACATCGTTAACTCCAAGGATATGATTTCCTTTAATAAGCTTGTCAAGGTTTCTCATGCCAACGTGACCTAGTCGTCTATGCCACAACCAACCTTTTGAGGATTTAGCAATAAAGCAAGTTTTAGGTTGTGCCTTTTTAGAGAAATCGACAATGTAAAGATCACCTGTACGTATACCGGTAAAGACCATTTTATGATTGTCTCGACGAAACACTTGGCAATCTACCTCAGTAAATAGGACATTCAAACCGAAATCAGCAAGTCTAGATACTGAAAGTAAGTTGTAGCCGAGAGATTCAACGAGCATGACATTTTGAATGGAACTATCATGTGAGATGGCCACCTTACCAAGGCCAACCACTTTACCCTTTGAATTATCACCAAAGGTGACATATTTTCGAGGGCCGTCATTTTCAGCAAGCTCACGGAACATCTCTTCATCTCCGGTCATATGATCAGTACATCCACTATCAAGAACCCATTCCTTTCCTCCTGACACATATCCCCGAAGATTTGCCATAAGACCAAAATGTCTCATTGCATCATCAAGATCGAAGTCACTATCATCATCATCATCATCATCATAGTATCCATGTTCACCACGATCTTGTGACTCATCATTTCCTAGAGAGGGTAATTCATTAGATAAATGATCATCAAAGTGGTCACCTTTATGAATTCTTATAGCTTCGGATATAATATCACTAATGATTCCAACATCTCCTTTAGCACGCTTGAGATTGGTAAGCTCAAATAGACAATCACCAAAACTAGGATCACTAGAGTTCATCTTACTCAAGGCAATAGATTTATGGAGAATTTCATCCAAATTTTTCAAGAAATAATCAGGAAATCGTTCCTCAAGAAATTTCCATATAGTATAGGCACAATTAAGAGTAGGCAAACTAGCAATCAAATTTTTGGGCAATCCTCTAATGATGAGCTCAACAATTTTAAGATTGCGAATTATGTCAATATCTTCATCTAGGGTAGGATGCAAAGGATCAATATGAGGTGCACAAGGGCTAGCAATATACTTGTTCAAATGATATTGATTGAAAATTACAAGCATCTCATTTTTCCACTCATGAAAATACTCTCCATCAAGAATAGGCACTCTATGTCTAAGACTCCCTAAAGTAGACACATCCATCTTCCTCCAATGGTGATTAAACCAAGGCAATGGAGACCAAAGCTCTGATACCACTTGTAGGACCTTGAAGTAGATGTGTCTAGAGGGGGGGGGGGTGATTAGACACTTAATGCTAAAGTTGCAGTTTTTAAGCTTTTTCGGTTTAAGTGGAGTTTAGGCACAATTTCAACATTCACAATACATATCAAGCAAGCATGCAAAGAGTATATAGGCAGCGGAAAGTAAAGCATGCAACTTGCAAGAATGTAAAGGGAAGGATTTGGAGAATTCAAACGCAATTGGAGACACAGATGTTTTTCCCGTGGTTCGGATAGGTGGTGCTATCCTACATCCACGTTGATGGAGACTTCAACCCACGAAGGGTAACGGTTGCGCGAGTCCACGGAGGGCTCCACCCACGAAGGGTCCACGAAGAAGCAACCTTGTCTATCCCACCATGGCCATCGCCCACGAAGGACTTGCCTCACTAGCGGTAGATCTTCACGAAGTAGGCGATCTCCTTGCCCTTACAAACTCCTTGGTTCAACTCCACAATCTTGTCGGAGGCTCCCAAGTGACACCTAGCCAATCTAGGAGACACCACTCTCCAAGAAGTAACAAATGGTGTGTTGATGATGAACTCCTTGCTCTTGTGCTTCAAATGATAGTCTCCCCAATACTCAACTCTCTCTCACAGGATTTGGATTTGGTGGAAAGAAGATTTGAGTGGAAAGCAACTTGGGGAAGGCTAGAGATCAAGATTCATGTGGTAGGAATGGAATATCTTGGCCTCAACACATGAGTAGGTGGTTCTCTCTCAGAACATATGAGTTGGAAGTGTAGATGTGTTCTGATGGCTCTCTCCACGAGTGAAGAGGAGGTGGAGGGGTATATATAGCCTCCACACAAAATCCAACCGTTACACACAATTTACCAATCTCGGTGGGACCGAATCAACAAACTCGGTCGGACTGAAATAGTAAACCTAGTGACCGTTAGAGATTTTCGGTGGGACTGACATGCAACTCGGTAGGACCGATATGGTTAGGGTTAGGGCATAACGTAATCTCGGTGAGACCGATTACACAAACTCGGTGAGACCGATTTGGTAATAAGCTAACCAGAGGGTTGGTCAGGCAAACTCGGTGGGACCGATTACACAAACTCGGTGAGACCGATTTTGGTAATGAGCATACACAGTGAGTTTGCATTGTAACCTCGGTAGTACCGATTGCACAAGATCGGTGAGACCGATTTTGGCAATGGACATACACAGTGAGATTACAATCCCATCTCGGTGACACCGAGATCCCTATCGGCAGAACCGATTTGCTAGGGTTTGGCAATGGCTATGACAAGTGAAACTCGGTGGCGCCAGATAGAAATAATCGGTAGGTCTGAGTTTGGCTTAGGTTTAGGTCATATGTGGAAGTGGGAAAGTAGCTGAGGATTTTGGAGCATATCATTAAGAACTTGAAGCAAGAGGCTCATTAAGCAACACCTCATCCCTCCTTGATAGTATTGGCTTTTCCTATGGACTCAATGTGATCTTGGATCACTAAAATGTAAAATGAAGAGTCTTGAGCTTTAAGCTTTAGCCAATCCTTTATCCTTAGCATCTTGGAGAATTTCCCACAACCTTTAGTCCATGCCACTCCATTGTTGAACTTATCTGAAACATACTAGATAGAAACGTTAGTCCAACAAGAGATATGTTGTCATTAATTACCAAAACCACCTAGGGAGCACTTGTGCTTTCAAGACTTCGTCTCGTGTCCGGATGGGACTCTACTTGGTGTGGAAGGCAAGCTTAGGCAATACAGATATGTATATCTCCTCCTTTGTAACCGACCTTGTGTAACCCTAGCCCCCTCCGGTGTCTATATAAACCGGAGGGTTTTAGTCCATAGGACAACATACAATCATACCATAGGCTAGCTTCTAGGGTTTAGCCTCTCCGATCTCGTGGTAGATCAACTCTTGTAATACTCATATCATCAAGAATAAATCAAGCAGGACGTAGGGTTTTACCTCCATCAAGAGGGCCCGAACCTGGGTAAAACATCGTGTTCCCTGCCTCCTGTTACCATCCGCCTTAGACGCATAGTTCGGGACCCCCTACCCGAGATCCGCCGGTTTTGACACCGACAATGCCCAATATGTAAGCAGCTTCACCGAGGTCTTTCTCTGAAAAACTCCTTTCAAACACTCCTTTATGCTTTCCAGAAAATTCTACATCACTTCTGATACGTCTCCGTCGTATCTATAATTTTTGATTGTTCCATGCCAATATTTTACAACTTTCATATACTTTTGGCAACTTTTTATACTATTTTTTGGGACTAACATATTGATCCAGTGCCCAGTGCCAGTTCCTGTTTGTTGCATGTTTTTTGCTTCGCAGAATATCCATATCAAACGGAGTCCAAACGGGATAAAAACTGATGGAGATTTTTTTTGAATATATATGATTTTTGGGAAGAAAAATCCACGCGAGATGATGCCCGAGGAGGCCACGAGGCAGGGGGCACACCCCAGGGGGGCAGGCGCGCCCCTGACTCTTGTGGCCACCCCGTAAAGCGGTTGGTGCCCTTCTTTCGCCGCAAGAAAGCTAATATCCGGATAGAGATCATGTTAAAATTTCATCCCAATCGGAGTTACGGATCTCCAGGAATATAAGAAACGGTGAAAGGGTAGAATCTGAGAACGCAGAAACAGAGAGAGACAGATCCAATCTCGGAGGGGCTCTCACCCCTCCCACGCCATGGAGGCCATGGACCAGAGGGGAAACCCTTCTCCCATCTAGGGAGGAGGTCAAGGAAGAATAAGAAGGAGGGGGCCTCTCTCCCCCTCGCTTCCGGTGGCACCGGAATGCCACCGGGGGCCATCATCATCATCACCGCAATCTTCACCAATAACTTCACCGCCATCATCACCAACTCTTCCCCCCTCTATGCAGCAGTGTAACCTCTCTCTTACCTGCTGTAATCTCTACTTAAACATGGTGCTCAACGGTATATATTATTTCCCAATGATGTATGGCTATCCTATGATGTTTGAGTAGATCCGTTTTGTCCTGTGGGCTATTTGATGATCAAGATTGGTTTGAGTTGCATGTTTTATTATTGGTGCTGTCCTATGGCGCTCTCCGTGTCGCGCAAGCTTGAGGGATACCCGCTGTAGGGTGTTGCAATACGTTCATGATTCGCTTATAGTGGGTTGCATGAGTGACTGAAACACAAACCCGAGTAAGGGGGTTGTTGCGTATGGGATAAAGAGGACTTGATACTTTAATGCTATGGTTGGGTTTTACCTTAATGATCTTTAGTAGTTGCAGATGCTTGCTAGAGTTACAATCATAAGTGCATATGATCCAAGTAGAGAAAGTATGTTAGCTTATGCCTCTCCCTCAAATAAAATTGCAATAATGATTACCGATCTAGTTATCGATTGCCTAGGGACAAATAACTTTCTCGTAACAAAAAGCTCTTTACTAAAATTAACTTAGTTATTTCTTTATCTAAACAGCCCCTACTTTTTATTTACGTAATCTTTATTATCTTGCAAACCTATCCAACAAAACCTACAAAGTACTTCTAGTTTCATACTTGTTCTAGGTAAAGCGAACGTCAAGCGTGCGTAGAGTTGTATCGGTGGTTGATAGAACTTGAGGGAATATTTTTTCTACCTTTAGCTCCTCGTTGGGTTCGACACTCTTACTTATCGAAATAGGCTACAATTGATCCCCTATACTTGTGGGTTATCAAGACCTTTTTCTGGCGCCGTTGCCGGGGAGCAATAGCGTGGGGTGAATATTCTCGTGTGTGCTTGTTTGCTTTATCACTAAGTAATTTTTATTTGCTGTTCTTAGTTGTTCTTTATCTTTAGTTATGGATATGGAACATGAAATACCAAAAAAATAGGTGTACTTTCTGCTCATGGAGACGGGGAACCTCCTAAAACCCTCGATGCTGGTTATGTGAAAGATATTATGTACTACTTTAATAATCCTGAGAAAACCCCGTTCAATTATGTAATGGGAGTAACGTTGGATCAACGTGAATACTTTAGGGATTATCGCTTGACACAAAAAGGGAAACTATTATGGGATCAAATTCATATATTGAATTGGTATGCTAGGCAACTATGCTTGAGATATGATTATACTTGTTGCTCTAGGATGAAGGCTCCACACCTTCCCTTTTCATGTGAATTTAATGATAATAAAACCTTAGCTTCTTATGCTAATGGTATATATGATTGCTATGATGTGGAACAAATAGAAGAATTTCGTTCTTTTATGGGTGCTTATGAAATTGAATCTATGTTTAAAGAGTTTGAAGACTTTTGATGATTCGGTTTATAGACCTGAAAATTTAGCTATCCTTAAATATTGTTATGAGAATTATGAATACAATTACGATATAAATGCACTTATTGAGAAAGTCTCCGTTGTCCAAGAAGAGACTAAATATATGTCGACATATTGTTGATCAGAAATGACGTAGAATTTCTGGAAAGCATATAGGGTTATTTGGAAAGTATTTTTCAATGGAAAGCCTGGATTAAGCTACTTAAACATTGAGCATCAAGATCTATAAGGATAGATCAAAATTCTTAATGGTACTTTCAAATGAGCACATACCTTGACATGATCTTGAAGGTATTCAAGATGGACCAGTCAAAGAAGGAGTTCTTGCCTGAGTTGTAAGGTATGAAGTTAAGACTTAAAGCTCGACCACGGCAGAAGAAAGAGGAAGGACGAAGGTCATCCCCTATGCTTTTGTCATAGGCTCTATACGGTATGCCATGCTGAGTACCGCACCTGATGTGTGCCTTGCCACATATCTGGCAAGAGGGTACAAAGGTAATCTAGGAGTAGATCACCAGATAGCGGTCTAAATTATCCTTAGAGGAATAAGGATATGTTTCTCGGTTATGGAGGTGATAAAGAGTTCGACGAAAAGAGTTACGTCGATGCAAGCTTAACACCTATCCGGATAGCTCTAAGTAGAGATACCGGATACGTATAATGGAGCAACAATTTAGAATAGCTCCAAGTAGAACAATTGTTTGAAATGGCTCCAAATATAGCGTAGTAGCTGCATCTACAAGATGACATAGAGATTTGCGAAGTACATACGGATCTGAAAGATTCAGACCCGTTGACTATAACATCTCTCACAAGCATAACATGTTCAAACCCAGAACTCATCGAGTGTTAATCACATGGTAATGTGAACTAGATTATTAACTCTAGTAAACTCTTTGGGTGTTAGTCACATGGGGATGTGACCTTGAGTGTTAATCACATATCGATGTGAACTGGATTATTGACTCTAGTGCAAGTGGGAGACTATTGGAAATATGCCCTAGAGGCAATAATAAATTAGTTATTATTATATTTCCTTGTTCATGATAATCGTTTATTATCCATGCTAGAATTGTATTGATAGGAAAGTCAGATACATGTGTGGATACATAGACAACACCATGTCCCTAGTAAGCCTCTAGTTGACTAGCTCGTTGATCAATAGATGGTTACGGTTTCCTGACCATGGACATTGGATGTCATTGATAACGAGATCACATCATTAGGAGAATGATGTGATGGACAAAGACCCAATCCTAATCCTAGCACAAGATCATGTAGTTCGTATGCTAAAGCTTTTCTAATGTCAAGTATCATTTCCTTAGACCATGAGATTGTGCAACTCCCGGATACCGTAGGAGTGCTTTGGGTGTGCCAAACGTCACAACGTAACTGGGTGGCTATAAAGGTACACTACAGGTATCTCCGAAAGTGTCTGTTGGGTTGGCACGAATCGAGACTGGGATTTGTCACTCCGTGTAAACGGAGAGGTATCTCTGGGCCCACTCGGTAGGACATCATCATAATGTGCACAATGTGATCAAGGAGTTGATCACGGGATGATGTGTTACGAAACGAGTAAAGAGACTTGCCGGTAACGAGATTGAACAAGGTATAGGGATACCGACGATCGAAGCTCGGGCAAGTATCGTACCGCTAGACAAAGGGAATTGTATACGGGATTGATTAAGTCCTTGACATCGTGGTTCATCCGATGAGATCATCGTGGAACATGTGGGAGCCAACATGGGTATCCAGATCCCGCTGTTGGTTATTGACCGGAGAGTCATCTCGGTCATGTCTGCATGTCTCCCGAACCCGTAGGGTCTACACACTTAAGGTTCGGTGACGCTAGGGTTATAGAGATATTAGTATGCGGTAACCCGAAAGTTGTTCGGAGTCCCGGATGAGATCTTGGACGTCACGAGGAGTTCCGGAATGGTCCGGAGGTAAAGATTTATATATGGTAAGTCTTGTTTTGGTCGCCAGAAAAGTTTTGCGCATTATCGGTATTGTACCGGGAGTGCCGAAAGGGGTCCGGGGGTCCACCAAGGGGGTCCACCTGCCCCGGGGGGCCACATGGGCTGTAGGGGTGTGCGCCTTGGCCTATATGGGCCAAGGGCACCAGCCCCAAGAGGCCCATGCGCCAAGAGATAAGGGAAAGAAAGAGTCCTAAAGGGGGAAGGCACCTCCTAGGTGCCTTGGGGAGGATGGACTCCTCCCTGGCCGCACCCTTCCTTGGAGGAAGGGCCAAGGCTGCGCCCCCCCTCTCCCTTGGCCCTATATATAGTGGGGGGAAGGGAGGGCAGCCGCACCTAAGCCCTGGCGCCTCCCTCTCCCTCCCATGACACATCTCCCTCCTCCCGCAGCGCTTGGCGAAGCCCTGTTGGAATCCTGCTACTTCCACCACCATGCCGTCGTGCTGCTGGATCTCCATCAACCTCTCCTCCCCCTTGCTGGATCAAGAAGGAGGAGACGTCGCTGCTCCGTACGTGTGTTGAACGCGGAGGTGCTGTCCGTTCGGCGCTAGGATCATCGGTGATTTGGATCACGACGAGTACGACTCCATCAACCCCGTTCTCTTGAACACTTTCGCGCGCGATCTACAAGGGTATGTAGATCCACTCCTCCCTCGTTGCTAGATGACTCCATAGATAGATCTTAGTGACACGTAGGAAAATTTTGAATTTATGCTACGTTACCCAACAGTTATGACATTCGGACACACCATTACACTGTGGTGTTCCAGGTGGCGTGAGTAGTGAAACTATTTCACATTGTTTTTAACTGAAGGCCAAACTCGTAACTCAAATATTTTATGTAGCGACCTGACCCGAATGGATCACGTCTACTATGCTACGGTGTCATCCCTGGATCAGTAATGCTGACACCACACAGTACATCGAGGTTTTATAGCAGAGTTGCAATCACACACTTATTACATTGATGGCTCAAAAAGAACTTATTACACTCAATATGGCTTAAGGCCATATAATAAAAATAACAGCGGAAGACTCGGAAGATAAATGGGTCCATCAACTCCAGCGGCATCACTGAGTATAGGGCCACGACCTAAACGCACCTCAATCGTCGTCTGAAAAGTCTGCAACATTAACGTTGCAGCCCGAAAACGGGTCAGCACATGGAATATGCTGGCAAAGTAACACATAGAGAGTAATGGAATGAAACAGCTATACTATATGCATATATGGCTGGTGGAAAGCTCTATGGTTACAGTTTTGCGTAAAGCCAGTTTTTCCCTACTGCAAAGAAATAAATTTATTTAACTATCATGGTGGTTGTTAAACATTGAGAATGGTTGACAGCATTCTCAATCCCAATTAAAAGTACAATTAAAACCCAACAACATTAATTAGAGTAACATGTTGAGATTCACAATGATATTCAAGTACTAGATACTCAAGTTTTCCATAACCGGGGACACGGCTAATCATGATTAGTTTGTACACTCTGCAGAGGTTTGCGCACTTTTCCCCACAAGACTCGATCGCCTCCGTTTGGTTTCTCGCACTACATGGTGTTTGAGAAGACGGATGACCGAGACACAGTCTTTCAGAAGCGCTAGCACCTTACATGTGGGGTAGACCGTACCACCTACAACCCCTACATCTGCTAGTCCACCCCTAATGGCTTAGTCAACTATGCCAGAGCCCATAATGGCTTGTGGTTGCACACGGAAGTTTCTAGCATGAAAGATCTTATGATCCCTTTGAGCCTGGGTGGCGGTCCAAAAAAAACAGGCAAGTCCTGATAGACATCAGGTGCCTCAATCCACCCAGATGTGTGTTTAAGTTTCCACCTTAGATAAACCTTTTAAAATTATCAACTCACATCTGTAATGGATATCACTCACCCAATCCACGTCTACTAGCATAGCATGGCATAATAATAAGCAAACGTAGAAGTAACTCCCAAAGGTTTCATAATAATACAGGTAATAGGTACTACCTCATCTACTTCCCATCCCACAATTTAATTAGATCCTAATCATGCAATGTGTGAGGATTGATCTAATGCAATAAAACATGGGTTGTAGAAAAGGTATGATCAAAGTGTTACTTGCCTTGCTGATGATCCGCGAGTCCTAGGGTTTCGAAGTAACAAGCGGCGCAATCCGGGTAATCTATCGCAGACAAACAAGCACACAATAAGTACTCATCTAATGCACAGGTAAAACTCGAACAAGAGAACGAACCAGAAAGTTCAATTTAAGAACTCCGGTTGCAAAGAAAGAACGAAAAACAAACGGCGGAAGAAAACAACTCGGTTCTAGCAAGTTGAATCTAGGTCAAAATTTTACTGTAGCAAAAGCTTGTTCAAGTTGATTAGACGGAACGGCGGTTTCGAGACGAAACTCCAGGCGCTTGAATCACCTGATTCCGATAAACGAGCGAAAAGAAAGACTAGAAAGAAGATCGGATCTGAGATCGCGATCGCGGAATAATTCCGACGAAAAGAAAAAGAAGAACGGTTAAGCGAACGGACGTCGTTAACCTAGAAGAATCCGGTGATCACGTTCGTTAGGACGAACGGTCCAACGAACGGTCCAAAGGCAACTAAATCGGAGAAGAAAACGAATCCGATCTAGGGTTTCGGAGAAGAAAAACCGAACGAAAAACCGATCTAGAAAACCGGAACGGTTTAGAGAAGAAAAGAATCGGAACGATTAGAAGAAAACGATCCGAGAAAAAGAGACGCGGGGCAACCTCGGCGAGGTCTCCGGTGAGGGGCTCCGGCGGCGTGGGCGTGGGGCGGCGGCAAGGTGCGGCGGCGGCGCGGGTGAGGTGGTGCGGCGGCGCGGCGTGGGGTGGCAAGGTGCGGTGTGGAGGAGAGGGGCTTTGATTTGATGTTTAGAGGGGGGGGGTGCTTGGGTATT
>NC_041390.1:440690580-440698511 GCF_002162155.2 Triticum dicoccoides | reverse complement strand
AAGGGGGGTGCTTGGGTATTTATATTGGGGAGGGGAGGGGTTTACTTGGGGTAGAGGGCAAGGAATTAGACTAGGAATAGGAAAGAATAAACGGAGTAGGACTAGGAATAACGAAACAAAGGAAAAAGGGGCAAGGGCTACCCTAGAATCCTAAAAGGATTCGTAGAGCAAGAGGCGGCGGCGCCGGCTCCCTGGCGCCTAGCGCTAGGCGCGCGGTGGCCTGGGGCACGGTGGCCTTCGGCCCGGCTGAGCCTTGGCCTGGCCAGCCTTGGTCCAGTTTTTTTTTATAAATAGTTTCCGCGCGCAGAGAAAAAAAAACAAAAAGAGATCTAAACGAACTCCGAAAAATCTAAAGTAAAATTTCCCCGACTCCTAAAAATGAGCCGAACAAAATGAACTTTTCTCCGGACCTAAAAATGCAATTTTCGAAAACGCGCATTTTTCCCTATCCAAATAAAATGCAAATAAAACTCCAGCAAACAAAAATTGATCTATTTATTAAATCTTCATTTTCCTAAATTTTGGGAAAGTCATATTATTCCCTCTCTCATATTTTGACACCGGAAAATTTATTGAAGATAAAATAAATAAATCAAATGATCCTATTTTCAAAATTCGAGAAAACTCTCAAATATGAAAATAACGAAATCTCCAACTCTCTCGGAGGGTCCTTGAGTTGCGTGAAATTTCTAGGATCAACCAAAATGCAAGAAAAATATGTTATGCATGATGATCTAGTGTATAACATTCCAAATTGAAAATTTGGGATGTTACAAACCTACCCCCCTTAAGATGAATCTCGCCCTCGAGATTCGGGTTGGCTAGAAAATAGGTGAGGGTGGTCTTTGAGCAAATCTTCTTCTCTCTCCCAGGTGGCTTCATCCTCTGAATGGTGGTTCCACTGAACTTTGCAAAACTTGATAACCTTGCTGCGGGTAACTCTACTGGCAAACTCGAGAATCTTGACTGGCTTCTCCTCATATGTTAAGTCATCCTTTAACTGAATCACTTTGAGTGGCACGGTATCTCTTAGCGGTATCTCTGCCATCTCGGCGTGACATCTCTTCAGCTGAGAAACATGGAATACATCATGAACTCCTGACAGTCCCTCTGGTAATTCCAACTTATACGCGACTTCTCCCATATGTTTCAAGATCTTAAACGGTCCAACGAAACGCGGTGCAAATTTTCCCTTAACTCCAAAGCGCTTAACTCCTCAAAGTGGGGATACTCGAAGATAAACTCTGTCTCCGGTTTCGTAAACTATCTCCTTGCGTTTAGAATCTGCGTAGCTCTTCTGTCTGGACCAGGCTACCTTGAGCCTATCACGAATCAACTTAACTTTCCGTTCAGACTCCTTAATCAAATCTGGTCCAAAGAATTGTCGGTCCCCAACTTCGTAACTGTTGCCATGGAACGAAACTGGTATCTGATACGATACTCCTCGGGACTCCATGCAAACAAATGATCCTAGTCATGTATATCTTTGCCAATTTAGCACTGGTGTAAGTGGTCTTAACTGGAATAAAATGTGCTACCTTCGTCAAACGATCAACTACTACCCATATCGAGTCATACCCTGCTTTCGTCCTGGGTAGTCCTGTGATAAAATACATGCCTATCTTATCCCACTTCCATCCGGGTATCGGCAATGGTTGTAACAATCCTGCTGGCTTCTGATGCTCTGCCTTTACTCTCTGACATACGTCACAAACTGCCACATATGCTGCAATATCCTTCTTCATTCCGGTCCACCAGAATGTTTCTTTCAAATCCAAATACATCTTGGTATTCCCTGGGTGAATCGAATACGGTGAATCATGTGCCTCCTGCAAAATCAACTTCCTGATCTCCGGGTCATTGGGCACATAAACACGGTCCTCAAACCATAGGGTATCGTGCTCATCCTCACGAAATCCCTTTGCTTTTCCTTTGCTAAGTTTCTCCTTTATAGCAGCAATCTCTTTGTCAGATTTCTGAGCTTCTCTGATCTTATCCATCAATGTTGATTGAATCTCCAATGCGGCTACATAGCCTCTCGGAACTATTTCCAAACATAGCTCACGAAGGTTTTCTGCTAACTCCTTGGGTATTTTCCCCGTCATTATCGTATTGACATGGCTCTTACGGCTCAATGCGTCAGCTACTACATTAGCCTTTCCGGTATGGTAATGCAATCTCATGTCATAATCCTTGATGAGCTCCAACCATCTCCTTTGTCTGAGGTTCAACTCCTTCTGCGTGAAAATGTACTTCAAACTCTTATGATCCGTGTACACCTCACAATGATTTCCAATGAGGAAATGTCTCCACGTCTTCAATGCATGCACTACGGCTGCTAACTCCAAATCATGCGTGGCATAATTCAACTCATGAGGCTTCAGTTTTCGTGATGCATACGAAACAACTCTCCCTTCCTGCATAAGCACTGCTCCAAGTCCTCGACGTGAAGCGTCGTAATACACCTCATAATCCTTGGTCTGATCTGGCAATATCAACACTGGTGAGGTAACCAATCGTTTCTTCAACTCCTGAAAACTAGCCTCACACTCCTCAGTCCATTTGAACTTAGTATCCTTCTTCAACAATTCCGTCATAGGCTTCGCAATCTTTGAAAAATTCTCAATAAATCTCCGGTAGTATCCTGCGAGTCCAAGAAAACTCCGGATCTCTCCAACTGTTGTTGGTGCTTCCCATTCGGTTACGGTCTCAACCTTTGTGGGGTCAACTGCTATACCTTCTCCGGATATAACGTGTCCGAGGAATCCTACTTCCTTCAACCAAAACTCACATTTGCTAAATTTGGCATATAACTGATGTTCCCTTAGTTTCTCCAAAACCAAACACAAATGTTCCTTATGTTCCTCTTCATTCTTCGAATAAACTAGGATGTCATCAATGAACACTACGACGAACTTATCCAAAAACTCCATAAACACTTTGTTCATCAGGTTCATAAAATAGGCAGGTGCGTTAGTCAATCCAAATGACATAACGGTATACTCATACAGTCCATATCTTGTGGTGAATGCTGTCTTAGGTATGTCCTGCTCTCGAATCTTCAACTGATGGTACCCTGATCGCAAATCGATCTTGGAAAACACTTTAGCTCCTTGCAATCGATCAAACAGATCATTAATCATCGGCAGTGGGTACTTGTTCTTGATGGTTACTTCATTCAATCCCCGATAATCTACAACCATCCTTAATGATCCATCCTTCTTTTCCATTAGAAGTACGGGTGATCCCCAAGGTGAAGAACTTGGGCGTATGTAACCTTTATCCAATAACTCCTTAATCTGATTCTTAATTTCCACCAAATCCTTTGCTGGCATCCTATATGGTCGCTTCGATATTGGGCCTGTACCTGGCAATAACTCAATCAAAAACTCAATGTCTCTATCCGGTGGCATGCCTGGCAATTCCTCAGGAAATACATCAGGAAAATCCTTTACCACTGGTACTTCTTCTTGCACAACTCCTGTTAGGCAATTCACTTGTGTCCTTTTTGGTACATGCCGGGATACATACTTGATCCTTCTCCCTTCTGGTGTAGTAAGCAAAATTGACTTACTAGCACACTCAATATTCCCTTCATACTTTGATAACCAATCCATGCCTAATATCACATCCAATCCTTGAGATTCCAATACTATTAGGTCTGAGGGAAACACATAGTTACCAATCATTAATGGTAACCGATCACACCATCGTGTAGCCATAAACTCTGCTCCTGGTGAGCTTACTAACATGGGTGACCTAAGGGCTTGGGTTGGCAGGTTATACTTATCCACAAATCCCCTTGATATGTATGAATGCGATGCACCAGTATCAAAAAGAACGAGTGCAGTAAATGACTTAACCAAAAACTTACCGATTACCGCATCGGGCTGATCTTCGACCTCCTCCACATTAACGTGGTTCACCTGTCCCCTATTGAAAGGGTTCGGCTTCTTCCCAGAGCTTCCATTGCCATTTCCATTCTGGCCTTCAGGACATTCATTGGCATAATGTCCGGTCTGCGAACACTTGAAACAAGTGACATTACTCAGATCTCTCTTGGTTGGGGTCGATGGGATGGTGCGGTTCTGTCCATTGCTTCCTCCATTCCCATTACCATTCTTGTGTCCATTATGGTTGTGCGTGCTACCTCCTCCATGGGTGTGCTGAAACTGAAATCCCGGTTTAGGGGTAAAACGGGGCTTCTGCTGGGCTCCAGAGTTATACTTCCCCTGTCCATACTTCCTCTTACGGTTCTCAATCTGCTGTTGCTTCCCTTCAATCATGATGGCACGATCTACCAACTCCTGGTAGTTGTTGAAACTCGCTACCATCAACTGCATGCTTAGCTCATCATTCAGTCCTTCCAGAAACTTCTCCTGCTTAGTTGCATCCGTAGCAACGTCATCTGGGGCATAACGGGCTAGCTTACTAAACTCCTCCACATACTAGCCAATAGTCCTTCCTCCTTGGCGTAAGTTGCGAAACTCACGCTTCTTTATGGCCATAGCTCCTGCTGAAACATGGGCAGTGCGGAAAGCTTGCTGAAACTGATCCCATGTGACAGTGTCAACTGGGTAAGTGGCTGTGAAATTCTCCCACCATGCTGCCGCGGGTCCGTCAAGCTGGTGTGCGGCAAACTTCACTTTCTCACCATCTGTGCATCCTGCAGTGGTCAACTCCCTTCCTATCTTGCGGATCCAATCGTCTGCTACTATCGGCTCGGTGCTACTAGAAAACACCGGCGGATTCAGCCTAAGAAAACGGGCTAAGTGGTCAACAGGTGGTGGTGGTGGTGGGTTGTTGTTGTTGTTCTGTTGGTTCTGAACTAACATCTGCATCAATTGATTCTGCTGATGGATCAACTGAGTGAGCTCCGGTGGAAATCCATTGTCACGTCTCAGAGGCATCTGAGGGTTTAGAAAAGACGAGATATAAGAATAGACGGGGGTCTAAAGAGAAAACACTACCCATATGCACATGAGCAAATGCACACAAAATCACTTCAATCAATCAAACAAGGGCTTACAAACGGTCTATCTATCGCAAAAGTGCTCGACTCTATTGTGTTTACATGGGGGAATACTACTACTATCTGGTGGTCATCTAGAAATTTGAACCGGTGGAAGACTCCATGATATCTGCTCCAGCTTCGTCTTCGAAGTCGGGTTCACTTGGATCCAAATCGGTGTCGTCGAGGATGATGTAGTTGTCTGGACATGCGACGTACTCGTCTTCCTCCTGGGATGCTAACTTCCTCTTGAGTTCTTCAATCTCCTGCTTAAGATCGTTATTGCGCCTTGCTAGAGCTACGATCTCGTCCATGTAGTCCTTGCGTGTAGACTTCAGTTCTCCTTCTAGCTCGATGATCCTTGCCTTCGCATTCTTCAACTCCATCATATCATTGCACATCTGGTTCTCGTGGCGTCGAATGTGCTGGTTTAACTCCTGGATGAATGCTGCAATGGATCTATCCTTCTTGGTGCTGACTAACTCCCATTGTTCATCTCGGTGTCCGCAAATCTGGTAGATAGTGTCCTTGAGGTCTTCTTGATAAACTTCTCCAATGCGTCCTATGGTGATATGGGATGCCATGCTCCTTCCCAGACTCCAGGTTGGTGCATTGAAAACACTATCTATGGGCTTCATGATTGGCGCGAATGTCCTTCCCGGAACGTGAGCTTGAATCTTCCAGCGCTCCTCTTCAGGCAGAGTGGCGTTGAAGGTTCCCGTGAAGCTTGGTAATCCAATGTTCAGGTACTTGGTGACTTCCTTCAGGTGAAATCCAAATGGTGTGCCTTCATCCGGTTGAGCGTACTTAATCTTCACGTTCGTCATCCTAATAGAGTAGAAAAGATGAGGAGTTAGAAAATGAGGAGAGAATAGTGATCTATGGCTTTAACTTAGTGGTCGTGTCCTACAGTCAGCGTGTGCTCTGATACCATCTCTGTAGCGACCTGACTCGAATTGATCACGTCTACTGTGCTACGGTGTCATCCCTGGATCAGTAATGCTGACACCACACAGTACATCGAGGTTTTATAGCAGAGTTGCAATCACACACTTATTACATCGGTGGCTCAAAAAGAACTTATTACACTGAATATGGCTTAAGGCCATATAATAAAAATAACAGCGAAAGACTCGGAAGATAAATGGGTCCATCAACTCCAGCGGCATCACTGAGTATAGGGCCACGACCTAAACGCACCTCAATCGTCATCTGAAAAGTCTGCAACATTAACGTTGCAGCCCGAAAACGGGTCAACACATGGAATATGCTGGCAAAGTAACACATAGAGAGTAATGGAATGAAACAACTATACTATATGCATATATGGCTGGTGGAAAGCTCTATGGTTACAGTTTTGCGTAAAGCCAGTTTTTCCCTACTGCAAAGGAATAAATTTATTTAACTATCATGGTGGTTGTTAAACATTGAGAATGGTTGACAGCATTCTCAATCCCAATTAAAAGTACAATTAAAACCCAACAACATTAATTAGAGTAACATGTTGAGATTCACAATGATATTCAAGTACTAGATACTCAATTTGTCCATAGCCGGGGACACGGCTAATCATGATTAGTTTGTACACTCTGTAGAGGTTTGCGCACTTTTCCCCACAAGACTCGATCGCCTCCGTTTGGTTTCTCGCACTACATGGTGTTTGAGAAGACGGATGACCGAGACACAGTCTTTCAGAAGCGCTAGCACCTTACATGTGGGGTAGACCGTACCACCTACAACCCCTACATCTGCTAGTCCACCCCTAATGGCTTAGTCAACTATGCCAGAGCCCATAATGGCTTGTGGCTGCACACGGAAGTTTCTAGCATGAAAGATCTTATGATCCCTTTGAGCCTGGGTGGCGGTCCAAAAAAAACAGGCAAGTCCTGATAGACATCAGGTGCCTCAATCCACCCAGATGTGTGTTTAAGTTTCCACCTTAGATAAACCTTTTAAAATTATCAACTCACATCTGTAATGGATATCACTCACCCAATCCACGTCTACTAGCATAGCATGGCATAATAATAAGCAAACGTAGAAGTAACTCCCAAAGGTTTCATAATAATACAGGTAATAGGTACTACCTCATCTACTTCCCATCCCACAATTTAATTAGATCCTAATCATGCAATGTGTGAGGATTGATCTAATGCAATAAAACATGGGTTGTAGAAAAGGTATGATCAAAGTGTTACTTGCCTTGCTGATGATCCGCGAGTCCTAGGGTTTCGAAGTAACAAGCGGCGCAATCCGGGTAATCTATCGCAGACAAACAAGCACACAATAAGTACTCATCTAATGCACAGGTAAAACTCGAACAAGAGAACGAACCAGAAAGTTCAATTTAAGAACTCCGGTTGCAAAGAAAGAACGAAAAACAAACGGCGGAAGAAAACAACTCGGTTCTAGCAAGTTGAATCTAGGTCAAAATTTTACTGTAGCAAAAGCTTGTTCAAGTTGATTAGACGGAACGGCGGTTTCGAGACGAAACTCCAGGCGCTTGAATCACCTGATTCCGATAAACGAGCGAAAAGAAAGACTAGAAAGAAGATCGGATCTGAGATCGCGATCGCGGAATAATTCCGACGAAAAGAAAAAGAAGAACGGTTAAACGAACGGACGTCGTTAACCTAGAAGAATCCGGTGATCACGTTCGTTAGGACGAACGGTCCAACGAACGGTCCAAAGGCAACTAAATCGGAGAAGAAAACGAATCCGATCTAGGGTTTCGGAGAAGAAAAACCGAACGAAAAACCGATCTAGAAAACCGGAACGGTTTAGAGAAGAAAATAATCGGAACGATTAGAAGAAAACGATCCGAGAAAAAGAGACGCGGGGCAACCTCGGCGAGGTCTCCGGTGAGGGGCTCCGGCGGCGTGGGCGTGGGGCGGCGGCAAGGTGCGGCGGCGGCGTGGGT
>NC_041390.1:440675901-440690443 GCF_002162155.2 Triticum dicoccoides | reverse complement strand
GCGGCGTGGGGTGGCAAGGTGCGGTGTGGAGGAGAGGGGCTTTGATTTGATGTTTAGAGGGGGGGGGGGTGCTTGGGTATTTATATTGGGGAGGGGAGGGGTTTACTTGGGGTAGAGGGCAAGGAATTAGACTAGGAATAGGAAAGAATAAACGGAGTAGGACTAGGAATAACGAAACAAAGGAAAAAGTGGCAAGGGCTACCCTAGAATCCTAAAAGGATTCGTAGAGCAAGAGGCGGCGGCGCCGGCTCCCTGGCGCCTAGCGCTAGGCGCGCGGTGGCCTGGGGCATGGTGGCCTTCGGCCCGGCTGGGCCTTGGCCTGGCCGGCCTTGGTCCAGTTTTTTTTTTATAAATAGTTTCCGCGCGCAAAGAAAAAAAAAACAAAAAGAGATCTAAACGAACTCCGAAAAATCTAAAGTAAATTTTCCCCGACTCCTAAAAATGAGCCGAACAAAATGAACTTTTCTCCGGACCTAAAAATGCAATTTTCGAAAACGCGCATTTTTCCTATCCAAATAAAATGCAAATAAAACTCCGGCAAACAAAAATTGATATATTTATTAAATCTTCATTTTCCTAAATTTTGGGAAAGTCATATTATTCCCTCTCTCATATTTTGACACCGGAAAATTTATTGAATATAAAATAAATAAATCAAATGATCGTATTTTCAAAATTCGAGAAAACTCTCAAATATGAAAATAACGAAATCTCCAACTCTCTCCGAGGGTCCTTGAGTTGCGTGAAATTTTTAGGATCAACCAAAATGCAAGAAAAATATGTTATGCATGATGATCTAGTGTATAACATTCCAAATTGAAAATTTGGGATGTTACATTTTACTTCTGCGATCATATCGTAGAAACTTTTATTTTTGTTACGATGATTCTCCACTTCACTCTGAAATTCTTTGAACTTTTCAGATGTTTCAGGCTTGTGTTTCATCAAGTAAATATACTCATATCTTCTCAAATCATCTGTGAAGATCAGAAAATAATGATACCTGCCGCGAGCCTCAATATTCATCGGACCACATACATCAGTATGTATGATTTCCAACAAATCTGTTGCTCGCTCCATTGTTCCGAAGAACGGAGTCTTAGTCATCTTGCCCATGAGACATGGTTCGCAAGCATCAACTGATTCATAATCAAGTGATTCCAAAAGCCCATCAGCATGGAGTTTCGTCATGCGCTTTACACCAATATGACCTAAACGGCAGTGCCACAAATAAGTTGCACTATCATTATTAACTTTGCATCTTTTGGTTTCAATATTATGAATATGTGTATCACTACGATCAAGATCCAACGGACCATTTTTATTGGGTGTGTAACCATATAAGGTTTTATTCATGTAAACAGAACAACAATTTATTCTCTTACTTAAATGAATAACCGTATTGCAATAAACATGATCAAATCATATTCATGCTCAACGCAAACACCAAATAACACTTATTTAGGTTCAACACTAATCCCAAAAGTATAGGGAGTGTGCGATGATGATCATATCAATCTTGGAACCACTTCCAACACACATCGTCACTTCACCCTTAACTAGTCTATGTTCATTTTGCAACTCCTGTTTCGAGTTCCTACTCTTAGCAACTGAACCAGTATCAAATACCGAGGGGTTGCTACGAACACTAGTAAAATACACATTAATAATATGTATATCAAATATACCATTGTTCACTTTGCCATCCTTCTTATCCGCCAAATACTTGGGGCAATTCCGCTTCCAGTGACCAGTACCTTTGCAGTAGAAGCACTTAGTCTCAGGATTAGGACCAGACTTGGGCTTCTTCACTTGAGCAGCAACTTGCTTGCCATTCTTCTTGAAGTTCCCCTTCTTCCCTTTGCCCTTTTCTTGAAACTAGTGGTCTTGTCTACCATCAACACTTGATATTTTTTTTTTGATTTCTACCTTCATCGATTTTAGCATTACGAAGAGCTTGGGAATCGTTTTCGTTATCCCTTGCATATCATAGTTCATCACGAAGTTCTACTAACTTCGTGATGGTGACTAGAGAGTTCTGTCAACCACTATTTTATTTGGAAGATTAACTCCCACTTGATTCAAGCGATTGTAGTACCCAGACAATCTGAGCACATGCTCACTGCTTGAGCTATTCTCCTCCATATTTTAGCTATAGAACTTGTTGGAGACTTCATATCTCTCAACTCGGGTATTTTCTTGAAATATTAACTTCAACTCCTGGAACATATCACATGGTCCATGAAGTTCAAAACATCTTTGAAGTCCCGATTCTAAGCCGTTTAAGCATGGTGCACTAAACTATCAAGTAGTCATCATATTGAGCTAGCCAAATGTTCATAACATCTGCATCTACTCCTGCAATAGGTTTGTCACCTAGCGGTGCATCAAAAACATAATTCTTCTGTGCAGCAATGAGGATAAACCTCAGATCACGGTTCCAATCCGCATCATTGCTACTAACATATTTCAACTTAGTTTTCTCTAGGAACATATCAAAAATAAAATAGGGGAGCTAAACGCGAGCTATTGATCTACAACATAGATATGCTAATACTACCAGGACTAAGTTCATGATAATTTAAAGTTCAATTAATCATATTACTTAAGAACTCCCACTTAGATAGACATCCCTCTAATCCTCTAAGTGATCACGTGATCCAAATCAACTAAACCATGTCCGATCATCACGTGAGATGGAGTAGTTTCAATGGTGAACATCACTATGTTGATCATATCTACTATATGATTCACGCTCGACCTTTCGGTCTCCGTGTTCTGAGTATTCCACGTGTGCAACTGTTTTGCACCCGTTGTATTTGAACGTAGAGCCTATCACACCCGATCATCATGTGGTGTCTCAGCACGAAGAACTTTCGCAATGGTGCATACTCAGGGAGAACACTTGTACCTTGATAATTAGTGAGAGATCATCTTATAAAGCTACCATTGAACTAAGCAAAATAAGATGTATAAAAGATAAACATCACATGCAATCAAAATATGTGACATGATATGGCCATCATCATCTTGTGCCTTTGATCTCCATCTCCAAAGTATCATCATGATTTCCATCGTCACCGGCATGACACCATGATCTCCATCATCTTGATCTATATCAATGTGTCGTCACATGGTCGTCTCGCCAACTACTGCTCATGCAACTATTGCTATCGCATAGCGATAAAGTAAAGCAATTATTTGGCGCTTGCATCTTATGCAATAAAGAGACAACTGCAAGGCTTCTGCCAGTTGCCGATAACTTCAACAAAACATGATCATCTTATACAACAACTTATATCTCATCACGTCTTGACCATATCACATCACAACATGCCCTGCAAAAACAAGTTAGACGTCCTCTACTTTGTTGTTGCCAATTTTACGTGGCTGCTACGGGCTTAGCAAGAACTGTTCTTACCTACACATCGAAAACCACAACGATAGTTTGTCAAGTTAGTGCTGTTTTAACCTTCTCAAGGACCGGGCGTAGCCACACTCGGTTCAACTAAAGTTGGAGAAACTGACACCCGCTAGTCACCTGTGTGCATAGCACGGCGGTAAAACCAGTCTCGCGTAAGCGTACGCGTAATGTCGGTCTGGGCCGCTTCATCCAACAATACCGCCGAACCAAAGTGTGACATGCTGGTAAGCAGTATGACTTATATCGCCCACAACTCACTTGTGTTCTACTCGTGCATATGACATCTACGCATAAAACCTAGACTCGGATGCCACTGTTGTGGAACGTAGTAATTTCAAAAAATTTCTACGCACACGCAAGATCATGGTGATGCATAGCAACGAGAGGGGAGAGTATTGTCTACGTACCCTCGTAGACCGGAAGCGGAAGCATTAGCACAACGCGGTTGATGTAGTCGTACGTCTTCACGGCCCGACCGATCAAGCACCGAAACTACGACACCTCCGAGTTCTAGCACACGTTCAGCTCGATGACGATCCCCGGACTCCGATCCAACAGAATGTCGGGGAAGAGTTCCGTCAGCATGACGGCGTGGTGACGATCTTGATGTTCTACCGTCGCAAGGCTTCGCCTAAGCACCGCTACAATATTATCGAGGATTATGGTGGAGGAGGGCACCGCACACGGCTAATAGATCTCAAGGATCAATTGTTGTCTATTTGGGGTGCCCCCTGCACCCGTATATAAAGGAGCAAGGGAGGAGGAGGCCGGCCCTAGGAGGGGGCGCGCCAAGTGTGGAGTCCTACTAGGACTCCCTAGTCCTAGTAGGATTCCACCTCCCATATGGAATAGGAAAAGAGGAAGGGAAAAGGAGAAGGAAGGAAGGGGGCACCCCCCTTCCCTAGTCCAATTCGGACCAGACCAAGGGGAGGGGTGCGGCCACCCTTGAGGCCCTTTTCCTTCTTTCCTGTATGGCCCAGTAAGGCCCAATACGTATTCCCATAACTCTCCGGTACTCCGAAAAATACCCGAATCACTCGGAACATTTCCATGTCTGAATATAGTCATACAATATATCGATTTTTACATCTCGACCATTTCGAGACTCCTCGTCATGTCCCCGATCTCATGCAGGACTCCGAACTCCTTCGGTACATCAAAACTCATAAACTCATAATATAACTGTCATCGAAACCTTAAGCGTGCGGATCCTACGGGTTCGAGAACAATGTAGACATGACCGAGACACGTCTCCGGTCAATAACCAATAGCGGAACCTGGATGATCATATTCGCTCCCACATATTCTACGAAGATCTTTATCGGTCAGACCGCATAACAACATACGTTGTTCCCTTTGTCATCGGTATGTTACTTGCCCGAGATTCAATCGTCGGTATCTCAATACCTAGTTCAATCTCGTTACCGGCAAGTCTCTTTACTCGTTCCGTAATAGATCATCCTGCAACTAACTCATTAGTTGCAATGCTTGCAAGGCTTAAGTGATGTGCATTACCGAGAGGGCCCAGAGATACCTCTCCGATAATCGGAGTGACAAATCCTAATCTCGAAATACGCCAACCCAATAAGTACCTTCGGAGACACCTGTAGAGCACCTTTATAATCATCCAGTTACGTTGTGATGTTTGGTGGCACACAAAGTGTTCCTCCAGTAAACGGGAGTTGCATAACCTCATAGTCATAGGCACATGTATAAGTCATGAAGAAAGCAATAGCAACAAACTAAATGATCAAGTGCCATGCTAATGGAATGGGTCAAGTCAATCACATCATTGTCCTAATGATGTGATACCGTTAATCAAATGACAACTCATGTCTATGGTTAGGAAACATAACCATGTTTGATCAACGAGCTAGTCAAGTAGAGACATACTAGTGACACTCTGTTTGTCTATGTATTCACACATGTATTATGTTTTCGGTTAATACAATTCTAGCATGAATAATAAACATTTATCATGATATAAGGAAATAAATAATAACTTTATTATTGCCTCTAGGGCATATTTCCTTCAGATTTTCCACTTTACTCTGAAAATTCTTTGAACTTTTCAAATGTTTCAGACTTATGTTTTATTAAGTAGATATACCCATATCTGCTCAAATCATCTGTGAAGGTCAGAAAATAACGATACCCACCGTGAGCCTCAACACTAATCGGACCGCATACATCAGTATGTATTGTTTCCAATAAGTCAGTGGCTTGCTCCATTGTTCCGGAGAACGGAGTCTTAGTCATCTTGCCCATGAGGCATGTTTCGCAAGCATCAAGT
This sequence comes from Triticum dicoccoides, assembly GCF_002162155.2. Taxonomy (NCBI): domain Eukaryota; kingdom Viridiplantae; phylum Streptophyta; class Magnoliopsida; order Poales; family Poaceae; genus Triticum; species Triticum dicoccoides. Next base: position 440,684,726 of record NC_041390.1, on the reverse strand, counting down.
GATTCATAATCAAGTGATTTCAAAAGTCCATCCACATGGAGTTTCTTCATGCGCTTTACACCAATATGACCTAAATGACAGTGCCACAAATATGTTGCACTATCATTATCAACTTTGCATCTTTTGGCATCAATATTATGAATATGTGTATCACTATGATCGAGATTCAGTAAACCATTTATATTAAGTGTATGACCATAGAAGGTTTTATTCATGTAAACAGAACAACAATTATTCTTTGACTTAAATGAATAACCGTATTGTAATAAACATGATCCAATCATTTTCATTCTCAACGCAAAACACCAAATAACATTTATTTTAGGTTCAACTCTAATCCCGAAGGTAAAAAGAGTGTGTGATGGTGATCTTATCAACCTTGGAATCATTTCCAACACACATCGTCACCTCGCCCTTAACTAGTCTCTGTTCATTTTGCAACTCTTGTTTTGAGTTACTAATCTTAGCAATTGAACTGGTATCAAATACCCTGGGGTTACTATGAACACTAGTAAAGTACACATCAATAACATGTATATTAAATATACCTTTCACTTTGCCATCCTTCTTATCCGTCAAGTATTTGGGGTAGTTCCGCTTCCAGTGACCATCCCATTTGCAGTAGAAGCACTTAGTTTCAGGCTTAGGTCTAGCTTTGGGTTTCTTCACGGGAGTGGCAACTTGCTTGCCATTCTTTCTTGAAGTTCCCTTTCTTTTCCTTTGCCCCTTTTCTTGAAACTAGTGGTCTTGTTAACCATCAACACTTGATGCTCTTTCTTGATTTCTACCTTCGCCGATTTTAGCATCGCGAAGAGCTCGGGAATCATTTTTGTCTTCCCTTGCATATCATAGTTCATCACAAAGTTCCAGTAACTTGGTGATAGTGACTAGAGAACTCTATCAATCACTCTCTTACCTAGAAGATTAACTCCCACTTGATTCAAGCTATTTTAGTACTCAGACATTCTGAGCACATGCTCACTGGTTGAGCTATTCTCCTCCATCTTGTAGGCAAAGTACTTGTTAGAGATCTCATACCTCTCGACTCAGGCATTAGTATGAAATACCAATTTCATCTCTTGGAACATCTTATATGCTCCATGGCGTTCAAAATGTTTTTGAAGTCCCGTTTCTAAGTTGTAAAGCATGATGCACTAAACTATTGAGGAGTCATCATACCGAGCTTGCCAAACGTTCATAACGTCTATATCTACTCCTGCAAAAGGTCTGTCACCTAGAAGTTCATCAAGGACATAATTCTTCTGTGCAGCAATGAGGATAATCCTCAGATCACAGATCTAGTCCGCATCATTGCTACTATCATCTTTCAACTTAGTTTTCTCTAGGAACATATCATAAATAAAACAGGGAAGCTATACGCGAGCTATTGATCTACAACATAGATATGCAAATACTATCAGGACTAAGTTCATGATAAATTAAAGTTCAATTAATCATATTACTTAAGAACTCCCACTTAGATAGACATCCCGCTAGTCATCTAAATGATCACGTGATCCGTATCAACTAAACCATGTCCGATCATCACGTGAGATGGAGTAGTTTCCAATGGTGAACATCACTATGTTGATCATATCTACTATATGATTCACGTTTGACCTTTCAGTCTTGTAAGTGCATCTAGTGCCCCTAAGTGATTTTGGTGTATTGAAGACTTATAGGTTAAGGGACTAATGCGTTGTGAGTGTACACATGTCTATAACTCTATGAGGAGTTTGATTTTTACATAGAAAGTCGACCCCTAAAAATGAATGTCTTCAACTAAAGACTTTGGCTTTCTCAAGACTTTGAAGTGAAGAAATTGGTGTGATCCTAAAGACTTGATATTCATGCGCGAAATAAGAATCTTGAATACTTTTGTTTTCGTAGTTTCGTTTTTCCCTTTCTTGAGTCATAGGAAACACCGTACTATTAAAGGGGGTTGTAAGTGCATCTAGTGCCCCTTAGTGATTTTGGTGTATTGAAGACTTATAGGTTAAGGGACTAATGTGTTTTTGAGTGTACACATGTCTATAAGTCTATGAGGAGGTTGATATTTACAGAGAAAGTCGACCCCTAAAAATGAAGTTCTTCGACTGAAGACTTTGGATTTCCGAAGGCTTTCTGAAGACTTTAAAAGTGAAGAAATTGGTGCAATCCTGAAGACTTGGTATTCATTCGAGGAACATGAAGCATGAATACTTTTTGTTTTCATAGTTTCATTTTCTCTTTCTTGAGTCATAGGAAACACCGTACTGTTAAAGGGGGTCGAGGAAATACTAGGGAAAAATTTCCATGTGATGCTCAACTCAATATCCTACACCTACCAATCCCTTCGAGTGAAGCCATTGGAGATCTCGTACAGTTCAGTCATATTCTTCAGTGACAGAGACGAAGTTCTTCTGGTCTCTCAGGAATCTGTTCTGACTGAGGAGTTAGGAATTCGCCAATGCGGATTGCCTACACAGTGAGGAACATGATAGCCCTGAGGAATTTGATACTCAAATTTCCGACCATTGCTGTGCTATGCGCCAGCTGTCCCAAAATATCTACCCACCTAACGGTTATATCATTGAAGGGAATTTATGTCTTATCATGTCGGGCTGCTCCCTAGGCTATACATAGCCGCCCCTACAACCACTAGTTGGTTGGCTGCTCCGAGAGAAACTGACACTTGTCATTTGAGAGCATCCCATCCTCTGAGGACTTTGAACGAAAATCATCAAGTGAGGAGAACCCAAACCCAAACCCAAACACCTACAAACCCAAGTGATTGAGCATCACTGAAGAGATTGATCCTGTGTGGATCCGACGCTGGTTACCTTTGAAGATGGTGCTTCTTCCAGACGGTTAGGCGTCAAGGTCTAGAGCATCCAAGAGGAATTGTGGATCGCCGAGTGACCATGTTTGTGAAGGTTCAGAAGTCACCTGAAGACTTACCACGAGTGATTGGGCGGGGTATGTGTGACTTTAGCTCAAGGAGAATACGGTGAGGACTGTGTGTCCTCAGGTTTAAATACCTAGCCGCTCCAACCAGATGTACAACTGAGACAACGGTTGGAACTAGTCTACCAAATCATTGTCTTCACCAAGCTCACTGGTTCTATTTCCTCAACTCTTTCATTTCCTCATAGATGTGTTGAGTGCTTGTTCATATCTGTGTTTGAAGACTTTGACTGAAGACTTTCTCAATTTCCTCAGTTCAATTTCTCCAGTCTGTTTGTCTTCATCCTGTGTTATCCTGTGTTTACGCTTTCTGTACTCAGTGCTTGTCTTCATTTCATCATAATGACTATGCTTGTGTTCTGTTATGTTTACTTTTGAGTACTTATTCCGCTGCCAGTAGTTCTTCACTAAGGAATTTCCTCACCTGCAAATTCCTTAGTGAAGAATTCATAAAAATCGCCTATTCACCCCCCTCTAGTTGATATAACGCACTTTCAATTGGTATGAGAGCAAGGTACTCCCTTGTTCTATGTGATTTTGGTTTAACCGCCTGGAGTTTTAGTTATGTCGACCACAGTAATGAAGACTGTGTCATGCCCCATCTTTGACGGTCACGAGTATCCCAAGTGGAAGGCCATGATGAAGAAGCGCCTCATGGCGATGAACAACGAGCTGTGGACCGTCATTGAGATTGGTCTGACCGATCTGTGCAAGATGGCGGAAGCTGATGACATTCGCAAGTACACTCTTCTCAACCTCACGGCGAAGGATGTCATCTGCTCCTGTCTGTCTCAAAATCAGTTTAGGAATATCATGCATCTCGATCATGCGAAGCTTATCTGGGACCGTCTCTCTGAGGTCTATGAAGGTCATCAAACTCGTCATGATCCTTGGTTTGAGGACTTTAAGGAATCTCTCAAAGCGATGACATTCGAACTAGAATCATCATCTTCTGCATCATGCCTTATGGCAAAAGATGCTAAGGTAATTTGGTGATGAATTTGGAACCCACTATGTCAAACTTGCTTCCGTTGCCACTAAACAACAAAGAGCTTTGGAAAAAGTTCAATACATGCTAAATAGGAGCGATGATATGTTGGGTGAAGAAATGGACCAGTCAAAAGCTTTGGCTGAAAGTCTTCAGAGACTTCATACTAAGTATGACACTCTTCAAGATCAACATAACACTCTCTTATCTGATCATGAGAAGCTTTCTTATGAATTTCTTCAAAGAAAGCAAGATCTTGAAAAGCTAAGAGTGAGTTATGAAGATCTTCAGAAGGAGCGTGATTCATTACTTGCTCAACAAATCAGCGCTTCTCAGGAAGAATTTGTTCCTCCATGCTTGAAGTGCATTGAACGTGAATCTGCTAATTCTTCACCTGAATGTTCAAATGCTGCTAATGTTTCAAATTCTTCGCCTGCCTCTGCTATCACTAATCCCTCACCCGAGGACATTGCTAGTATCATTGAAGATGCAGGGCTGAAGGAATTGTACATGACAGGCATGTACAAAAGCCTTGAAGGGCATCAGACTCTTTGTGATGTGCTTAAAAAGAGGATCCTCAACAGGAACCCTAGGAAAGAGGGTATTGCCTCTGAGAGGAAACTCAATGCTGATGGTACATATTGGAAGCCTGAGCAGTACCCTAAAACCTCATGGGTTGCTGCAAAGGGACCTCCAGTTGATCCATCTAACTTATATGGCTTTGCATGTGAATCTCCTCATTCTGATGATGACTCACTTGACTCCAACTATAAACTGTTCAAAAATCAGAATGGTGAAATATTTGCTAGATATGTTGGCACTAACTGCAAGAACGGTCCTCCTATGAAGAAAATCTGGGTTCCCAAAAGGTGCCTTGGAAGTCTTCAGGTGAATGTCCTCAGGACACCACCTGTGAAGAATAGGAACCCCAGATCAAATCCTTCATATGGACCAAATTCCTCAAAAGGATCAAAGTCCTCATATGAATATCATCGTGCTAACAACTCTGTTTTGCAGGGAAGAGCTAAGGGCTATGAATATGAGCATTATTCTTCTAATCATTATGTTCATAAGTCCTCGAAGAATTTCTCTGCTTATTCATATGCTTATCCTAACCCCTCTTATGTGAAACAAAATGGAGTGGCTTCTATGCCACCTTTCTCGTATGGAGCTTGCAGAGTGATGAACTCTTTGTCACCCCTTCAGATGTGGGTGGTGAAGAAAAAGAACTAATCTTTTCTACAGGGTCAGGTCTCTAGACGTACGTAATCGTCTAAAGAATTTGCTGGAGACCTGAGTCTTCCTGAAAGGACGCAGGCTAATTGTGAAGAAATGAACTTTCATTTCTCACGTCCTCATACTGCTTTATCTGTTCTCTTGCTTGATGAAATTGATGTCATATTCTTCACTGATGAAGTATATGAGTTCGTAAGTTGCACTAATTCATCCGCAGGATGATCAACCCAAAGCCACTGAGTGGGTCCTCGATAGTGGATGTACAAATCACATGACTGGTGACAACAATCTATTGATGGATGCTCCCTTATCACCATCGCATCTGAAGCATATCATCTTCGCTGACAAAGGTAAAAGTCAGGTATTGGGTCTAGGTAAGGTTGCGATTTCAAAGGATCGACACATGGACAAAGTCATGCTTGTCGAGTCCTTAGGATACAACCTCATGTCTGTCTCAATGCTTTGTGATCTTGATATGATAGTTGTCTTTGGAAAGTATCGTTGTGTTGTGATCATGGAAGCTGAAAATTCCAAAGTCTTCGAAGGCTTTAGGAGAGGAGACTTGTATATTGTTGATTTCTCTACAGGACCACAACCAGCCGTGTGCCTACTTGCAAAAGCTTGAGAAGGCTGGCTCTGGCATCGATGACTTGGTCATGCAGGCATGAGGAATTTGCACATGCTTGCGAAGAAGAAGCATGTCATTGGCATTGAGAATGCCAAATTCCTCAAGGATCACTTATGCGGAGCCTGTGAAGCTGGAAAGATGACCAAGGCCAAGCATCCAACGAAGACAATCATGACTACCACTCGACCATTTGAATTGCTTCATATGGATCTTTTTGGCCCTAATCATTATTCTGCTGTTACAAATGATGCATCTCTATATGGCTTTGTTATTGTTGATGATTACTCTCGATACACTTGGGTACACATTGTTACTTACAAACATGAAGTGCAGGAAGTCTTCAAACGATTTTCCTCGAGGGCTTCAACCAACTTTGGTGTGAAGATCAAGCACATCAGAAGTGACAATGGAACTGAGTTCAAGAATTCTGGTCTTGATGACTATCTTGATGAACTTGGTATCACTCATGAGTTATCTGCTCCTTATACTCCTCAGCACAATGGCGTCGTGGAGCGCAAGAACAGGACTCTTGCTGAGATGGCTCGCACTATGCTTGATGAATACAAAACGCCTCATCGTTTATGGATTGAGGCAATTGATACTGCGTTCCACATCATCAATAGAGTATATCTTCACAAATTCTTCAAGAAGACTGCCTATGAACTCCTCACTGATAAGAAACCCAATGTGAGTTATTTCAAAGTCTTCGATGCTAAATGTTGGATTAGAGATCCTCATCAGAACTCAAAGTTTGCACCGAAAGCAGATGAAGGTTTTATGCTTGGTTACGGAAAGGACTCGCACACCTACCGAGTTTTCAACAACGTTCTTCACAAGGTTGTTGAAACTTTAGATGTGCAGTTCGATGAAACTAATGGCTCGCAAAGAGAGCACGTACCTTATGTGATAGATGAACCATCACCTGAGGAAACTATCAAGTTCAAGGCTACTGAGGATGTCATTCCTACTGAAGAATCTGCTGAAGAATTCATTCCAGCACATGAAGAACGTCGAGCTAATGCACCTGAAGAAAATACTGAAGAAAATGGTGCTGAAGAAAATGCTGATCAAATTCCTCAACGACAACCAGCTCATCCTCAAGTTGCAAAATAAGTGCAAGTTGAAAAGATCATCAATGATATTAAAGCGCCAGGTCCTTTCACACGCTCAAAAGCTTCACATTTATCTAACTTTTGTGGGCACTATGCTTTTGTCTCTATCACAGGGCCCACTAAGGTAGATGAAGCATTTCTAGAGCCTGAGTGGATTCAGGCCATGCAAGATGAATTACATCAGTTCGAGCTCAACAACGTCTGGGAACTAGTCAAACGTCCAGATCCTCGCAAGCACAATATCATTGGCACAGAATGGATCTATCGCAACAAGAAAGACGAAAATGGCCTTGTGGTAAGGAATAAGGCACGACTTGTAGCTCAAGGCTACACATAGGTTAAAGGAATTGATTTCGATGAAACTTTTGCACCTGTTGCTAGACTTGAGGCTATTCACATATTACTTGCTTATGCTAACCATCATGATATCACTCTATATCAAATGGATGTGAAAAGTGCATTCCTCAATGGTAAGGTTGAGGAAGAAGTATATGTTGCTCAACCCCCAGGTTTTGAAGATCAAAGCATCCTGACAAAGTCTTCAGACTCAATAAGGCCCTCTATGGCCTCAAGTAGGCCCCACGGGTGTGGTATGTTACTTTGAAGGAATTCCTTATGAATAAAGGCTTCAAACCCAGTTCATTCGACCCTACTCTTTTCACTAAATCTTACGATGGTGAATTGTTTGTGTGCCAAATATATGTTGATGATATTATCTTTGGCTGTACTGACCAATGTTATACTGATGAATTTGGTTATATGATGAGGGAGGAATATGAAATGTCTATGATGGGAGAATTGAAATTCTTCTTAGGTCTTCAAATTCGTCAACAATGCAATGGCATACTCATATCTCAGGAGAAATACCTCAAGGATGTACTAAGGAAATTCGGCATGCAAGATTGCAAAGGCATCAAAATTCCTATGCCCACAAATGGCCAACTGTGCACTGATGAAAATGGTATCGACTTCGACCAAAAGGTATACCGCTCCATGATTGGTTCTTTATTGTACTTATGTGCATCTAGGCCAGATATTATGCTTAGTGTTTGCATGTGTGCCCGATTTCAAACTACACCGAAGGAATCACACCATAAGGCTGTGAAGCATATTCTTCGATATCTAGCACACACACCAACACTTGGATTATGGTACCCCAAGGGCTTGGCTCTTGATCTCATTGGATATTCTGACTCTGACTATGCTGGTGATCGTGTGGACCGCAAGTCAACATCTGGTACATGTCATTTCCTCGGACGATCTTTGGTCTGTTGGTCCTCGAAGAAACAGAACTGCGTATCACTATCTACTACTGAAGCTAAGTACATTGCCGCTGGTTCTTGCTGTGCTCAATTGCTATGGATGAAGCAAACTCTCAAGGACTATGGCGTCAACATGAAGAATGTGCCTCTCTTCTGTGACAATGAGAGTGCCATCAAGATTGCTCACAACCCAGTTCAGCACTCGAAGACAAAGCACATTCAGATTCGTCATCATTTTCTTCGTGATCACGTGTTGAAGGGCGACATTTCTATTGAGCATGTGAAGACTGAAGAACAGCTAGCCGATATCTTCACAAAGCCCTTGGATGAGAAGAGATTTAGCAAGTTGCGGTGTGAGCTAAATATCTTAGAATCTTCAAATGTTCTTTGAAAAGGACACTCATCCTAAAACTTATGCAAAATTGATGACTTAGATGTGCAACACATGAAGAAACGTTTTTCTTCAATCAATGAATAATAACACTCTAAGTGTGAAGAAATTAACGAAGAATTTGATTCTCAGAACCCTATGAAAATTGTACGCGGTGTCTGAAATCATCATTCTTATACTGTGGGTCGCGCCACCACCAAAGGTTGAAATTCCTCAGTTGTTCAGATTCTTCAACTTTGCGTTGTCTTCTCTGTTTCTGTCG
>NC_041390.1:440571064-440675602 GCF_002162155.2 Triticum dicoccoides | reverse complement strand
GTTTATGTCCTCTACAGCATTCACTTATGGCTATTTCTTCAAGTTGGTTTTTCTGCTAAGTGAATGTGATCGGACCCTTCCCCCTCTATGCTATACTCAACCCAATCTGTTCACAAATTCTTCATGTGCGTTCTATTTGAAACTCATTCAAAATCTTCACTGTGTCCTTGTCAGCTGAAGAAATTGCTAACGGAACTTTAAAACCTATCTTATCTAAATTTTCGGCTTTGGCACTCAAACCGTTCCGCATCCCTCGATATACTTATCCATTCACCCACGATCGTGCATGATCTCTACTTCTCAGTACGTGGGTGACACATGTCAAGCGAATGAGAAGGGTCAGGGGCACGTTCGTCCAAATTCTTCAGGCGAACAGTTTTTCACCGTGGCTATAAATACCCCCTTTCCCTTCCTCACTTCCTTTACTCCGCTCGACCTCTCTCCAGCTCGAGCTTCTCAAACCCTAGCGTCGCCACTACATCATCGTCGCCGGTGAGGAAAAGCTTCACTGCCTCGACCTCATCACTGTCGTACTCGCGCCAGCCGCGGAAATCTTCACTCCGCCGCCGCTGTAGCTGTCTTCCTCCGCCAAGTTAGGGCGTGCAAGATCTGCACTAATGAACTTCACATCTCCACATACCAGTTCATCGTGTTCTTCGTCCAGGGTAAATAAAATTTACTTTCACTGCCCTCTTTGATTCTAATGATTTCTACAAAATCCTCAAAGGTGTTTTTCTTCATATCTTCACACACTAAAACACCTCACATGTCATCTGTTCTTGATTCGTTTCTCTAAGCTATGTTTTTCTTCAAGATTCCTCAAATGTGTGGATTTTCAATCTATACATCTCCGGAACCTAAGACAAAGAACGCTTAGTGAAATTCTTCAGGACTCATTTGTTCAAGTTCCTCAAACTTGTTCTTTATAAAAAACCTTCTGAGAATGCATATGACCTCTCCAAATTCCTCGTAACTATACTCTGTTCACAGGTACTCATGTTAGCTTCTGAATCACTAGGTTCTCATCAACTTAACTCATTTGCAGCGTTCCTCAAAGAAAAGTTGCATACCTCTTCAGATAATTCAATTGTTCAAATTCCTCAACTGAAGAAGATGGCTGATGGTAAGAAGCCACAGAAAGGAGGAAAGAGGCCTGAGGTCAATACTGCTTTTGAAATACCTGAGGATATCTATGATGGGTACTGCACACCCCGTGAGGAAGATAAAAATCAGCGCAAGGTGCGCATTCAAAAGATTGAGAGGAGATGGGCAAGAGAGTGGAGGGAGTACAGATATGTCACTCCCAAATATATGAAGAAATTTGCACTAAATCCTCCATGCCCAAGACCTCCGTTGGCACATGGTCAAATAGCTGATCGCACCAGCCTCAAGCGCGGTGAGGATTATCCTGACGAATGGGCCAAGCGCCAGGGCAAGTTGGCCAAACAAGCAAAAGATGCAGTGAGGAAATTCAACAAAGACTCTGTTGCTGCTGCTGCTGATGAGGCCTCTATAAAGCCAAAGAAGGCCATGCTAAAGAAGCCTGCTCACAAGCCCAGTGCTTCACTAGCAATGCCCTCACGACCGAGTTCGTCAGCTATGCCCTCACGGCCAGATTCCTCAAAGCCCTCGCGACCAATTCCTCACGCTGCTCCTGCTCCTCCAAAATCACTGCTCCGACCAAATCCTCAGCACCTATGCATATCGCCACGTGCCAAAGGACCACAGGCATATCTATTGCTTCAGGAGCCTCTGCAAGTTCCTTAGCTGATCCCTCTCTTCTGAAGAAGAAGACTACTACTGGACGAGGTCCTAGACCAAGTCCTCACAAGAAACAAGTTGCTTTCCAAGTGCCCTCTGATGATGATGAAGCTGATGATGAAGAACTTGCTGAAATCATCAGAGACAGGCAAGTCAGGGCCGCTAGAACCAAGGGCACCAGTGTGCCTCTACTTTTGGATCCAAAGTTGATCCTCGAATACATTGATGTTTGGCACAAGGACCCCAACACTCCCATGCCTGACTTCAAGCTGACTCCTGGCCAAGTCATATGTTTACTCACTTCATATAAGAAGAGAAATGGAAGTTTGAGAATGCCAGACAGATCAAGAAAGCGCAGTACTAGAAGGAGTGCTATCTGAAGAAAAACCTTGTCTCTATGACAACTGAAGAACTTGTCACTATTCAAACTGAGATAAAGAAACTCAGTGATGAATTTGACGCATACCGCGCTGATTGGCTTGGAGCCTAGGTTCGCTTTGTGAGACTTGCTGATAACTTCACCTCAAATGTTGCAGCCCCAACACAATAGGAAATTCCTCAGGTTGAAGCATCTGCACAACCGACTGAAGAACATGCCAGCACCGCTGATGAAAATCAGGCTGCTGAAGAAAATATGAGTTCCAGGGCTGATGACTACATTCCAGCCGCTGAAGAAATTGCCAGGGCATCCACTAGTGGTGCCCCTGAAGAAAATGAAGAAGTCAGGGCAACTGCATCAGTTGTACCTGAAGAAATTCAACCCAATTCCTCTGCTCCTCCTACACCTACACCAACTCCTATCCTTCCATCTGCATCAGATGTGAAGAAGACCAAGGCTGTAGAGCGTGCAGCAGTGAAGAAAAGGAAGGCATCGATTTCATCAAATTCTTTAGCCCCAAAGAAGATGAAGCCACTGACAAGCTTGTTTGCAAACCCAATTGATGATGTTCCTATCTCAACCATGCCATCAAAGGACCTTGTTCCTTTTGATGAAGAATATGTGATTCCAAGTGAATCTGATGAAGAGAATCCCTCTGCTGCTTCGTCAGAGCAGATGGATGAAGAAATTGAAGTGGATACAATCCCTTCAACACCAGTTGTCTCCTCGCCTATGCCTCAGTTTACTGCTGAAGAGGCCGACGTTGAAGAAATGGAAGATGAAGATGTGGACATTGGCTGTACCACACCTGTGCTAAGTGATGAATTTTGGGAAAGTCAGCACCCCAACTCTCCACTCTTCACACCGTTGCAAAAAATTCCTCAGTCCCTAGAAACTACTATACAAATGGGATCTGATGAACCTCATGCCACACCGTCTGTCCACGAAGAAATACCAGCCACTAGTGCTGAAGATCATGTAAATGAAGAATTGAAGTCCCAGGCTGCCACTGAAGCAGCACCTGAAATTCCTCAGCCTGTGGAACCTAAGATTGAGATCCCGGAGGTGGTGATGCAATTGACTGACACTCCTCACCCCAAGCCAAAGGACCCATTCTGAAAGAAGCAGAAATTCAAGGCTGATGATTTCTTCAGCGAGCACATGTTCTTCACTAACTACAATCCTTATGACTCTGCTCTCGTCTAAGGAGGAAGCGTTTCTGGACTGCAAGCCAGGCCAACTTCTATTCTTCACTACTTTTCAACAAAGACAAAATCTTCTACCATGAGCATATTCCTCACGTGGACATGGAATCATTACCTTGTTTCTCTCATGTGTTCAGTGTTCTTCATGATGCAGGCCTCCTCAACTTTTGCTCTGACATTGTTGATTGGAACGAAGAGCTTATTCTTCAGTTCTACGCTACATTGCATATCACAGGTGATCCTGAAGATATCAACACCTGGGTCTTGGACTGGATGACCGAAAATACTCACTATAAGGCCCCGGCCTCTGAATTGCTTCACACCCTACCCATCAGTCCACCCAGTGAAGGAGCTCACTGCCTGTATCATGAACCAGAACTCACAGCTCATTACATGCAAAGTGTTAATGAAGCCTTTGACCCGGTCAAGCCCCAAGGACCAAATTCCTCGTAAAGGATTTACTCTATGTGCCCAGAACCGTCTATCGCATTCTGACGAGGACAATGAGTCCCATCAAAGGCCACGACTCATCTGACGAGGAAATAGTTGGCATCATGAAGACTCTGCTATTCAACATCATCCGTAGCATTCCTATCAACTATCACGATTTCTTCATGAGGACTCTGGCAAATGCTGCACTTTCTCCATTTGAGTTGAAACCTTATGCACCTTGGATTATGAGATTCCTCAGGACAAGGTCTTCACTCAACTACAAGGCTGATTTTCAAAATCACCTTAGCTATCTGCCCCCGATTGAAGTCCTCAAGCAGGCTTTTACTTCAACTGATGAAAAGGACAAGGCTCCTGCAGTCATTGATGAAGGCATTCGTCCATTGGATGACTCTGCCAATGATGACTCTGCCACACATGACTCTGCTGCTAATGCACCCAAGTCTACTCCTCAAGCCACTGCTCCTCGTGTGATGACTGACCGTGAGCTTCTGCTTAGTCTTCACCAGAAGGTGGATCGAAACCATAAATGGGTTAAGCGTCAGTTTGGTTCATTTCTTCACAACATGACTGCTACACACAATGCAGTGAAGAAAAACCATTACTACCTCCATGAAGTCTTCGGTCGCACCTGGGCTATTCTATCACATCTGTATGGTGAAGAAGATCTCAAGAAAATGGGTCTCAAGGAAGATTTTGATTGGTATGCACCTCCACCAAAGAAATTCAAGAAGGTCAAGGTTCCTTCTTTGGTGTCTAGCTCATATTCTTCATCACGCAATACCGACGAGTACGAAGACTTGGATGACACTGCGGCAAGCTCTTCCATGACAAACGACCCCAACAATGCTGGCGCTCCTTCATCAACTTGATATTCTTCAGGGGCGTTAGTCCTCATTTTCGATCCTTTTGGTCATTCGATGACAAAGGGGGAGAATTTTGAGTCAGTCTTCAAGCGGGTCTGTCTATATGGGTGTTTCTAGTTGCTGAGTTACAACTCTCGTTCTTTTGAAACTTTATTGGATCGAGTTGTAAACTTAAACCCGATGGTGCTCTGATACTTTTGATGTGCTTTTTCTGCATGCTTATTCCTCATATATGTTAATGCACGCATGCTGAATTACATCAGTCACCATATTTCATAATGCATTTCAAATTCTTCATTATGATATGTCAAATGCGTATATGAATTACAAGATATAGGGGGAGATCTCCATGATTTTACTCTTCAAGTGTGCAATGCTTCAAAAGCAAATTCCTCATCATGCACATCTTCAGGGGGAGTTCTTCTATATCTTGCAATCAAATTCCTCAATATCAGTATTTACACTTCATATGTTTATCCCTGTTGAAAACTTAACCTATATAGTCATCAATGACCAAAAAGGGGGAGATTGTAAGTGCATCTAGTGCCCCTTAGTGATTTTGGTGTATTGAAGACTTATAGGTTAAGGGACTAATGTGTTTTTGAGTGTACACATGTCTATAAGTCTATGAGGAGTTTTATATTTACAGAGAAAGTCGACCCCTAAAAATGAAGTTCTTCGACTGAAGACTTTGGATTTCTGAAGACTTTTTGAAGACTTTGAAAGTGAAGAAATTGGTGCAATCCTGAAGACTTGGTATTCATTCGAGGAACATGAAGCATGAAGACTTTTTGTTTACGTAGTTTCATTTTCTCTTTCTTGAGTCATAGGAAACACCATACTGTTAAAGGGGGTCGAGGGGGAGAGCATCTTCATACCCTTGAAGATCGCAAAGCGGAAGCGTTTATCGACGCGGTTGATGTAGTCGTACACCTTCACGATCCGTCCCGATCAAGTACCGAACGTACGACACCTCCGTGTTCAACACACGTTCAGCACGATTACGTCCTTGCCTTCTTTATCCAGCAAGACGGGCGAAGTAGTAGATGAGTTCCGGCAGCACGACGTTGTGGTGACGGTATTTGTGAAGAACAATCTCCGCACGGCTTCGGCAAGCGCTAGAAAAACTATGACGGAGGATAAATTAGAGGGGACGGGGTTGCTGGCACATGGCTTGCTGATTCTTGATGTGTCTTGGGTGCTAGCCCTGCCCCTCTATTTATATGTTGATCCCTGGGGTCGAAACTTGGAGTAAAAACCTCCTCAAAGTCGGTTTTTCCTGAAAGGCAAGAGTCCTACTCAAACTCCAGGGCTAGACGCCAGGATTCCCGGTGTCTACCCCCTAGACGCCAGGGTTCCTGGCGTCTAGCCTCTGGTCTCCGCAAAACTTCCTTTTGCACTTTCCAAAAGCCTTGTGGGCTTTCCCCTTTGGCCCAAATAAAGTGTTCTTGTACCCAAACATTTTGGGGAACATCAGGAACCCCTTCCGGTGAACTCCGGAACCTTTCCGGAGACCAAACACTATTATCCATATATCAATATTTACCTCCGGACCATTCCGGATCTCCTCGTCATATTCGTGATCACATCCGGGATTCCGAACAACATTCGGTTACCAACATACATAACTCACATAGTACTATATCGTCAACAAACGTTAAGCGTGCGGACCCTACGAGTTTGAGAACTATGTAGACATCACCGAGACACATCTCCGGTCAATAACCAATAGAGGAACCTGGATGCCCATATTGGATCCTACATATTCTACGAAGATCTTTATCGCTCGAACCTTATGACAACATAGGTAATTCCCTTTGCCATCGTCGGTATCATCATACCAAGTTCAATCTCATTACTGGCAAGTCTCTTTACTCGTTCCGTAATGCATCATCCTACAACTAACTCATTAGTCACATTGCTTGCAAGGCTTATATTGATGTGCATTACCGAGAGGGCCCAGAGATACCTCTCCGGTACACGGAGTGACAAATCCTAATCTTGATCTATGCCAACTCAACAAACACCATCGGAGACACCTGTAGATCATATTTATAATCACCTAGTTATGTTGTTACGTTTGATAGCACACAAAGTGTTCCTCCGGTATTCGGGAGTTGCATAATCTCATTGTGAGAGGAATTTGTATAAGTCATGAAGAAAGCAATAGCAATAAAAATAAATAATCATAATACTAAGCTAATGGATGGGTCTTGTCCATCACATCATTCTCTAATGATGCGACCCGTTCATCAAATGACAATACATGTCTATGGTCAGGAAACTTAACCATCTTTGATTAACGAGTAAGTCAAGTAGAGGCATACTAGGGACACTGTATTTGTCTGTGTATTCACACATGTACTAAGTTTCCGGTTAATACAATTCTAGCATGAATAATAAACATTTATCAAGATATAAGGAAATATAAATAAAAACTTTATTATTGCCTCTAGGGCATATTTCCTTCAGTCTCCCACTTGCACTAGAGTCAATAATCTAGATTACATCGTAATGATTCTAACATGCATGGAGTCTTGGTGCTGATCATGTTTTTCTCATGTGAGAGGCTTAGTCAACGGGTCTGCAATATTCAGATCCGTATGTATCTTGCAAATCTCTATGTCTCTATAGCCACCAGACCTCAAACGGTCCAATCTCTATGCTTAGGTTTCATCCCTGGATCAGTAATGCTGACACCACACAGTACTTGAAGGATTTATAGCAGAGTAGCAATCACACACTTATTACATCGAGTGTCTCAAAAGAGAACTTATTACAATAAATATGGCTCAAGGCCATCTAATGACGATAACAGCGGAAGGCTTGGAAGATAAGTGAGTCCATCAACTCCAACGGCATCACTGAGTATAGAACCACGACCTAAAACTCCTTAATCGTCGTCTGAAAAGTCTGCAACGTTAACGTTGCAGCCTGAAATGGGTCAGCACATGGAATATGCTGGCAAAGTAACACATAGAGAGTAATGGAATGAAACAGGCTATTCTATGTGCATATTTGGCTGGTGGAAAGCTCTATGGTTACAGTTTTGCGTAAAGCCAATTTTTCCCTACTACAAAGGAATAAATTTTATTGAACTATCATGGTTGTTGTTAAACATTGAGAATAGTTGACAACATTCTCAATCCCAATTAAGCATCATCATTGAACAAAACCCAACAAAATTAATTTTAGAGTAACATGTTGAGATTCACATGATAATCTAGGTACTAGATACTCAAGATGTCCATAACCGGGGACACAGCTAACCATGGTTAGTTTATACACTCTGCAGAGGTTTGCGCACTTTTCCCCACAAGACTCGATCTCCTCCGTTGGATTTCTCGCACTACATGGCGTTTGAGAAAGGAATGACCGAGACATAGTCTTTCAGAAGCGCTAGCACCTTACGAACGGGTAGACCGTACCAACCTACATCCCCTACATCTGCTAGTCTACCACTGTAAGAGTTCGCACAACTTAGTCAACTATGGTAGAGCCCATAATAGCTTGTGGCTGCACATGGAAGTTTCTAGCATGAATAATCTCATGATCCCTTTGAGCCTGGGTGGCGGTCCAAAAGAAAACAGGCAATCGCTGGAATACCCAGGTGACTCAATCCACCTAGATGTGTATTTAAGTTGCCACCTTAAGTAAACCATTAATTAACATCTCACATTTGTCATGGATACACTCACCCAATCCACGTCTACACACATAACATGGCATAATAAGCAACGTAGAAGTAACTCCTAAAGGTTTGATAATAACAGGTAATAGGTACTACCTCTGCTACTTCCCAAACCCACAATTTAATTAGATCCTAATCATGCAATGTGTGAGGATTGATCTAATGCAATAAAACTGTGTAGAGGGAAAACATGATCAAAGTGTTACTTGCCTTGCTGATGATCCGGGAAACCTAGCGATTCGAAGTAGCAAGCGGCGCACTCCGGGTACTTTATCGCAAAAAAACAAGCATACAATAAGTACTCAACTAATGCACAGGTAAAAATCAAATAAGAGATCTAACCAGAAAGTTCAACTTAAGAACTCTGGTTGGCAAAAAGAATCAAATCGGACGAAGCAACGAAAGACAAACGGCAAAAGAAACAGGCTTCATTTACTATTCTGGATCTAGGGCAATTTTTTAAAGTGGCAAAAGCTTGTTTAAATTGGTTAAACGGAAAGAGGGTTTCGAGACAAAACTCCAGGCGCTTGAATCGCCTGATTCCGATAAACGAGCGAAAAGTTAGACTAAAACAAAAATCGGATCAGAAATCGCGATCAGAAAAATCACGGATTTAATCCGAGAAAAAGAAAAACGACGAACGTTCGTTAAAATGAACGAACGGGCGAACGCTCGCTATTTAAATAAACCGGAAAACCTGATCTATTTAAAAAATGAATCTGAAAGAAACGAGCAAAACCGTCGGAAAAACCGAACGATTTTTTTTGAGAAAAACCGGAGACGAAAAAAAACTACCTCCGGCGAGCGGCGGCGGCGGCGCGGCGGGGCGGCGCGGGCGCGGCGGCGAGGGGCGGCGGCGCAGCGCGGCGGCAAGGGGCGGCGGCGGCACGGGGCTAGGGCGGCTAGGGTTGGGGGGGGGGGTCCGGCTGGGCCTCCCTGGCTTATAAAGCCGAACGGGCCTAGTGTTCGGGTCGGACACGGCCCGTTAGGTCGGTTGCGTTTTTTAAATAGTTACGCTCAGGAAAAAACAAAAGGAATACTAAACGGACTCCAAAATCCCGAAATAAATTTTCCCAGGCTTCTAAAATCAAGCCGCACAGGATGAACATTTATTTGGGGCCTTAACGCAATTTTGAAAAAACGCGCATTTTTTCTAAATTCAAATAAAATAGCAAATAAAACCAAAATAAGTCTTAATTGATTTTTTTATTAAATCCTCAATATTTCTTTAGTTTGGGAAAGTCATTTTATTCCCTCTCTCATATTTTTGTAATAGAAATAATTGAAGATAAAATAAACAAAATCTAATGAACCCATTTTTTCAAAATTTGAGACAACTCAAATATGAAAATAACGAAATCCCCAACTCTCTCCGAGGGTCCTTGAGTTGCGTGAAATTTCTAGGATCAACCAAAATGCAATAAATATGATATGTAATGATGATCTAGTGTATAGCATTCCAAATTGAAAATTTGGGATGTTACAAACCTACCCCCCTTAAGATGAATCTCGCCTCGAGATTCGGGTTGGGTAGAAAATAGGTGAGGGTGGTCCTTCAACAAATCTTCCTCTCGCTCCCAGGTGGCTTCATCCTCCGTGTGGTGGCTCCACTAAACCTTGCAAAACTTGATAACCTTACTGCGGGTGACTCGACTGGCATACTCTAGAATCTTAACTGGTTTCTCCTCATATGTCAAATCACTGTCCAATTGAATTGCTTCCAGTGGTACTATATCTCTCAGCGGTATATCAGCCATCTCTGCGTGGCACTTCTTCAACTGGGAAACGTGGAACACGTCGTGAACTCCTGACAATCCTTCGGGCAATTCCAATTTGTAGGTCACTTCTCCCATACGCTCCAAAACCTTGTATGGTCCTACAAAACGTGGCGCTAACTTTCCCTTAACTCCAAAGCGCTTAACTCCTCGAAGTGGTGATACTCGAAGATAAACTCGGTCTCCGACTTCGTAAACTGTTTCCTTGCATTTAGAACCTGCATAACTCTTCTGCCTGGACTGAGCTACCGTGAGCCTATTGCGAATCAATTTCACTTTCTGTTCAGACTCTTTATCAGATCCGGTCCAAACAACTGGCAGTCTCCAACTTCATCCCAAGACAATGGGGTCCTGCACCTCCTTCCGTACAAGGCTTCAAAAGGGGCCATCTTCAAACTGGATTGACAGCTGTTGTTGTAAGAGAACTCTACATATGGAAAATTCTCATCCCAACTAGATCCATAATCTAGCGCACGAGCTCTTAGCATATCCTCCAAAATCTGATTGACTCTCTCGGTCTGTCCATCTGTCTGCGGATTGAAAGTTGTACTGAATTCTAGCCTGGTACCCAAAGTTTCATGCAACTGATTCTAGAACTTTGAGGTAAATTGGGTTCCTCTATCTGATACAATGCTCCTTGGAACTCCATGCAGACATACAATCCTGGTCATGTATATCTTTGCCAACTTTGCACTGGTATAGGTAGTCTTTACTGGAATAAAATGAGCATACCTTTGTCAAACGATCAACTACAACCCATATTGAGTCGTAGCCTGAACGAGTTCTGGGTAAACCTGTAATAAAATCCATGCCTAACTTATCCCACTTCCATTCGGGTATCGGCAATGGCTGTAGCAATCCTGCCGGCTTCTGATGCTCTGCCTTTACTCTCTGACATACATCACAAACTGCTACATATTCTGCAATATCCTTCTTCATTCCGGTCCACCAGAAAATATCCTTCAAATTCAAATACATCTTGGTATTTCCTAGGTGAATCAAATATGGTGAATCATGGTCCTCTTGTAAAATTAACTTCCTGATCTCCGAATCATTTGGTACATAAACACGGTCTTCAAACCATAAGGTATCGTGCTCATCCTCACGAAATCCCTTAGCTTTTCCTTTGCTCATTTCTCCTTAATAGAGGCAATCTCCTTGTCAGTCCTTTGAGCTTCTCTGATCTTATCCATCAACGTAGACTGAATCTCCAATGCTGCTACGTAGCCTCTTGGAACTATTTCCAAACATAGGTCTCGAAGATTTTCGGCTAACTCACTTGGTAAATCTCCTGTCATTAGGGTGTTAACATGGCTCTTACAGCTCAATGCGTCAGCTACTATGTTAGCCTTTCTGGGGTGATAATGCAATTTCGTGTCATAATCCTTGATGAGCTCCAACCATCTCCTTTGTCTGAGATTCAACTCCTTCTGTGTGAAAATATACTTCAAACTCTTGTGATTCGTGTACACCTCGCAATGGTTTCCAATCAGAAAATGTCTCCAAGTATTCAATGCATGCACTACGGCTGCTAACTCCAAATCATGCGTAGCATAATTCAAATCATGGGGCTTAAGCTGTCGTGAGGCATATGAAACAACTCTTCCTTCCTGCATAAGCACTGCTCCAAGTCCTCAACGTGAAGCGTCACAATACACCTCATAATCCTTGGTCTGATCCGGTAAAATCAACACTGGTGAGGTAACCAAACATTTCTTCAACTCCTGAAAACTAGCCTCACATTCCTCAGTCCATATGAACTTGGTATCCTTCTTCAACAACTCCGTCATAGGCTTCGCAATCTTTGAGAAATTCTCAATAAACCTCCAGTAGTATCCTGCGAGTCCAAGAAAACTCCGGATCTCTCCAACTGTGGTTGGCGCTTCCCACTTGGTCACGGTATCCACTTTAGTGGGATCTACTGCTATACCTTCTCCGGATATAACGTGTCCGAGAAATCCAACTTCCTTCAACAAAAACTCACATTTGCTGAACTTGGCATATAGTTGATGTTCTCTGAGTTTACCAAGCACCAAACGCAAATCCTCCTTATGCTCCTCTTCATTCTTCGAGTAAACCAGGATATCATCAATGAACACTATGACAAACTTATCCAAGAACTCCATAAACACCTTGTTCATCATGTTCATAAAATATGCAGGTGCGTTAGTCAAACCAAATGACATAACAGTATACTCGTACAGCCCATACCTGGTGGTAAAAGCTGTCTTGGGTATATCCTGTTCTCGAATCTTCAACTGGTGGTATCCTGATCGCAGATCGATCTTGGAGAATACCTTAGCTCCTTGCAATCGATCAAACAGATCATTGATCATCGGTAGTGGGTATTTGCTCTTGACGGTGCTTCATTCAAACCTCGATAATCAAGAACCATTCTTAGCGATCCATCCTTCTATTCCACTAGAAGTACTTGCGATCCCCAAGGTGAAGAACTTGGGCGAATATATCCTTTATCTAGTAACTCCTTAATTTGCTTCTTAATTTCCACCAAATCCTTTGCAGGCATCCTGGTATCTTTGATATTGGCCCTGTGCCTGGCAAAAGCTCAATCAAAAACTCAATATCTCTATCCGGTGGCATGCCTGGCAACTCTTCTGGAAATACATCCGGGAAACCCTTCACCACTGGTACTTCCTCCTGCACAACTCCTGTTAAACAATTTACTTGAGTCCTCTTTGGCACATGTCGGGATACATACTTGATCCTTCTCCCTTCTGGGGTGGTAAGAAAGATTGACTTACTGGCGCAATCGATGTTTCCACCATACATCGACAACCAATCCATGCCTAATATTACATCCAATCCTTGAGATTCCAACACTATTAGGTCTGAGGGAAATACATAGTTACCAATCCTTAATGGCAACCGATCACACCATAGGCTAGCCATATATTCTGCTCCAGGCGAGGTTACTAACATGGGTGACCTAAGGGATTGGGTTGGCAGTTTATACTTATCCACAAATCCCCTTGATATGTATGAATGCGATGCACCAGTATCGAAAAGAACAAGTGCAGTAAATGACTTAACCAAAAACTTACCGATCACTGCATCCGGCTGCTCTTCAACCTCCTCCATGTTAACGTGGTTCACTTGTTCCCTATTGAAAGGGTTCGGCTTCTTCCCAGAGCTTCCATTGCCATTTCCATTCTGTGATTCAGGACATTCATTGGCATAATGTTCGGTCTTCTGGCACTTAAAGCAAGTGACTTGGCTCAGGTCTCTCTTGGCTGGGGTCGATGGTTTGGTGTGGTTCTGGCCGTTACTTCCTCCATTCCCAGTACCATTCTTGGTGCCATTGTGATTGTGCGAGCTACCTCTTCCATGGGTATGCTGAAAATGTCTTCCCGGTCTAGGGGTAAAACATGGCTTCTACTGAGCTCCTGAAGTGTACTTCCCTTGTCCATATTTCCTCTTGCGATTCTCAATCTACTGCTGCTTCTCTTCAATCATGAGAGCATGATATACCAACTCCTAGTAGTTGTTGAAGGTTGCTACCATCAACTGCATGCTCAACTCATCATTCAGTCCTTCCAGAAACTTCTCCTGCTTTGCTGCATCCGTAGCAACGTCATCTGGGGCATAACGTGCTAATTTACTAAAGTCCTCCACATACTGGCCTACAGTCCGTCCTCCTTGGCGCAAGTTGCGAAACTCTCGCTTCTTCATGGACATAGCTCCTACTGAAACATGGGCAGTTCGAAAAGCCTGCTGAAATTGGTCCCATGTGACAGTGTCGACAGGGAAAGTGGCTGTGAAATTCTCTCACCATGATGCTGCGGGTCCTTCAAGCTGATGTGCGGCAAACTTCACCTTTTCCGCATCCGTGCATCATGTTGTGGTCAACTATCTAGCTATCTTGCAGAGCCAATCATCTGCTACTATCGGCTCAGTGCTACTGGAAAACACCGGCGAATTCAGCCTAAGAAAACGGGCTAAGTGATCAACAGGTGGTGGTGGTGGTGGGTTGTTGTTGTTGTTGTTGTTCCCCTGGTTCTGATTCTGGACTAGCAACTACATCAATGTGTTCTGCTGCTGGATCAACTGAGTGAGCTCCGGTGGAAAGGTAAATCCGGGGTCACGTCTCGGAGGCATCTGAGGGTTTAGAAAAGATGAAATTTAAGAATAGGAGGGGTCTATAGAGAAAACACTACCCATATGCACATGAGGCAAAAGCAAACAATTAACTTCATTCAATAAATCAAACAATGGCATACAATCGATCTAACTATCGCAAAAGTGATCGGACTACTATATTTACATGGTGGACTACTACTACTAATGAGGTGGTCTACTAGAAATATTCTTCGGTTGCAGAGTCCATTATATCTGCTCCTGCTTCATCCACATAGTCATCATCGCTATCATCTGGATCCGAGTCGGTGTCGTCGATGATGATGTAGTCTTCCGGGCGAATCTCCTTGGGTTCTTCATCTTCTTCTACTGGTGTAGGGCCTCCCATAAATATTCCGATCTTCATTGTTAGGTCGACATTCTTATCCACTAGTACTTCGATTTCCTCTTCATAATCTTCACGTGTAGCCTTGAGTTCTGCCTCCAGTTCTTTGATTCTTGTCCTTGCCTTCTTCAGATCTATCATGTCGGTGCACATATGGTTCTCCTGACGTCGAATGTGCTGGTTTAACTCCTGGATAAATGCTGCAAATGATCTATCCTTCCTGGTGTTGATCATCTCCCAGTGCTCATCTCGTCGCCCACAAATCTGGTAGATAGTATCCTTAAGATCATTGCGGTAAACTTCTCCAATGCGTCCCATGGCGATGTGAGCTGCCATGCTCTTTCCTGGACTCCAAGTTGGTGCATCAAAATAAAACTCTACGGGCTCAGTGACTGGCATGAACGTCCTTCCTGGAACTTGAACTTGAATCATCCAGCGCTCCTCATCAGGTAAAGTGGCGTTGTAGGTTCCGGTGAAGCTTGGTACCCCTATGTTCAGGTATCTAGTGACTTCCTTCAAGTGACGTCCAAAGGGTGTATCTTCATCCGGTTGAGTGAACTTGTTCCTTGCATCCGCCATCCTAAAAGAGTAGAAAAGATGAGAAGTCAGAAAAGAGAGGAGAGTGAGTAGTGATCTAGGTCTTTAGCTTAATGGTCGTGTCCTACAGTCAGCTTGTGCTCTGATACCATCTTGTAGCGACCAGACCTCAAACGATCCAATCTCTATGCTCAGGTGTCATCCCTGGATCAGTAATGCTGACACCACACAGTACTTGAAGGATTTATAATAGAGTAGCAATCACACACTTATTACATCGAGTGTCTCAAAAGAGAATTATTACAATAAATATGGCTTAAGGCCATCTAATGACGATAACAGCGGAAGGCTTGGAAGATAAGTGACTCCATCAACTCCAACGGTATCACTGAATATAGAACCACGACCTAAAACTCCTTAATCGTCGTCTGAAAAGTCTGCAACATTAACGTTGCAGCCCGAAACGGGTCAGCACATGGAATATGCTAGCAAAGTAACACATAGAGAGTAATGGAATGAAACAGACTATTCTATATGCATATTTGGCTGGTGGAAAGCTCTATGGTTACAGTTTTTCGTAAAGCCAATTTTTCCCTACTGCAAAGGAATAAATTTTATTTAACTATCATGGTGGTTGTTAAACATTGAGAATGGTTGACAACATTCTCAATCCCAATTAAGCATCATCATTGAACAAAACCCAACAAAATTAATTTTAGAGTAACATGTTGAGATTCACATGATAATCCAGGTACTATATACTCAAGATGTCCATAACCAGGGACACGACTAACCATGATTAGTTTATACACTCTACATAGGTTTGCGCACTTTCCCCACAAGACTCGATCTCCTCCGTTGGATTTCTCGCACTACATGGCGTTTGAGAAACGGATGACCGAGACATAATCTTTCAGAAGCGCTAGCACCTTACGAACGGGTAGACCATACCAACCTACATCCCCTACATCTGCTAGTCTACCACTGTAAGAGTTCGCACAACTTAGTCAACTATGCTAGAGCCCATAATAGCTTGTGGCTGCACACGGAAGTTTCTAGCATGAATAATCTCATGATCCCTTTGAGCCTGGGTGGCGGTCCAAAAGAAAATAGGCAATTGCTGGAATACCCAGGTGCCTCAATCCACCCAGATGTATATTTAAATTGCCACCTTAAGTAAACCATTAATTAACATCTCACATCTGTCATGGATACAGTCACCCAATCCACGCCTACTCGCATAGCATGGCATAATAAGCAACGTAGAAGTAACTCCCAAAGGTTTGATAATAACAGGTAATAGGTACTACCTCTTCTACTTCACAACCCCACAATTTAATTAGATCCTAATCATGCAATGTGTGAGGATTGATCTAATGCAATAAAACTGGGTAGAGGGAAAAACATGATCAAAGTGTTACTTGCCTTGCTGATGATCCGGGAAACCTAGCGATTCGAAGTAGCAAGCGGCGCACTCCGGGTACTCTATCGCAAACAAACAAGCATACAATAAGTACTCAACTAATGCACATGTAAAACTCAAATAAGAGATCTAAGCAGAAAGTTCAACTTAAGAACTCCGGTTGGCAAAAAGAATCAAATCGAACGAAGCAACGAAAGACAAACGACAAAAGAAACAGGCTTCGTTTACTATTCTGGATCTCGGGCAATTTTTACAGTGGCAAAAACTTGTTTAAGTTGGTTAAACGGAAAGAGGGTTTCAAGACGAAACTCCAGGCGCTTGAACCGCCTGATTCCGATAAACGAGCGAAAAGTTAGACTAAAACGAAAATCGAATCAGAAATCGCGATCAGAAAAATCGCGGATTTAATCCGAGAAAAAGAAAAACGACGAACGTTCGTTAAAACGAACGAACGGGCAAACACTCGCTATTTAAATAAATCGGAAAAACCAATCTATTTAAAAAAACCGAATCTAAAAGAAACGAGCAAAACCGTCGGAAAAACTGAACGGTTTTTTTCGAGAAAAACCGGAGACGAAAAAAAACTACCTCCGGCGAACGGCGACGGCAGGGCGGTCCGGCGGGGCGCAGCGGCGAGGGGTGGCGGCGGCGACAAGGGCGGCGGCGGCGCGGGGCTAGGGCGGCTAGGGTTTGGGGGGGGGGGGTCCGGCTGGGCCTCCCCGGCTTATAAAGCCGGACGGGCCTAGTGTCCGGGTCGGACACGGCCCGTTAGGTCGGTTGCGTTTTTTTAAATAGTTACGCTAAGATAAAAAAAGGAATACTAAACGGACTCCAAAAATCCCGAAATAAATTTTCCCAGACTTCTAAAATCAAGCCGCATAGGATGAACATTTATTTGGGGCCTAAATGCAATTTTGAAAAAAAACACGCATTTTTCCTAAATTCAAATAAAATAGCAAATAAAATCAAAATAAATCTTAATTGATTTTTTTTATTAAATCCTCAATATTTCTTTATTTTGGGAAAGTCATTTTATTCCCTCTCTCATATTTTTGTAATAGAAATAATTGAAGATAAAATAAACAAAATCAAATGATCCTATTTTTTCAAAATTTGAGACAACTCAAATATGAAAATAACGAAATCCCCAACTCTCTCCGAGGTTCCTTGTGTTGCATGAAATTTCTAGGATCAACCAAAATGCAATAAATATGATATGCAATGATGATCTAGTGTATAACATTCCAAAATTAAAATTTGGGATGTTACAGTCCCCCTCCTCGACTTGATCGCAGATGGAATTGAAGATTCTCTTTATGTGTTTGGTTCTCTTGTGAAATCTGGATTCCTTTGCCAAGGCAATTGCTCCAGTATTGTCACAAAAGATTTCATTGGACCCAATGCACTAGGTATGACACATAGATCGGATATGAACTCCTTCATCTAGACTCCTTCATTTGCTGCTTCCGAAGCAGCTATGTACTCCGCTTCACATGTAGATCCCGCCACGACGCTCTACTTGGAACTGCACCAACTGATAGTTCCACCATTCAATATAAATATGTATCCAGTTTGTGACTTAGAGTCATCCAGATCAGTGTCAAAGCTTGCATCAACATAACATTTTACGACGAGCTCTTTGTCACCTCCATAAACAAGAAACATATCCTTAGTCCTTTTCGGGTATTTCAGGATGTTCTTGACCGCTGTCCAGTGATCCACTCCTGGATTATTTTGGTACCTCCCTGCTAAACTAATAGCAATGCACACATCAGGTCTGGTACACAACATTGCATACATGATAGAACCTATGGGTGAGGCATGGGGAATGACTTTCATTTTATCTCTATCTCCTGCAGTGGTCGGGCATTGAGCCTGACTCAACTTCACACCTTGTAACACATGAGAACCCTTTCTTTGACTGATCCATTTTGAACTTCTTCAAAACTTTATCAATGTATGTGCTTTGTGAAAGTCCAATTAAGCGTATTGATCTATCTCTATAGATCTTGATGCCTAATATATAAGCAGCTTCACCGAGGTCTTTCATTGAAAAATTCTTATTCGAGTATCCTTTTATGCTATTCAGAAATTCAGTATCATTTCCAATCAACAATATTTCATCCACATATAATATCAGAAATGCTACAGAGCTCCCACTCACTTTCTTCTAAATACAGGCTTCTCCAAAAGTTTGTATAAAACCATATGCTTTGATCACACTGTCAAAGCATATATTCCAACTCCTAGAGGCTTGCACCAGTCCATAAATGGATCGCTGGAGCTTGCACACTGTGTTAGCACCTTTTGGATCGACAAAACCTTCTGGTTGCATCATATACAACTCTTCTTTAAGATATCCATCAAGGAATGCAGTTTTGACATCCATTTGCCAAATTTCATAATCATAAAATGTAGCAATTGCTAACATGATTCGGACAGACTTAAGCATCACTACGGGTGAGAAGGTCTCATTGTAGTCAATTCTTTGAACTTGTCGAAAACCTTTCGCAACAAGTAAAGCTTTGTAGACAGTAACATTACCGTCAGCGTCAGTCTTCTTGAAGATCCATTTATTCTCTATTGCTCGCCGATCATCGGGAAAGTCAACCAAAGTCCACACTTTGTTCTCATACATGGATCCCATCTCAGATTTCATGGCCTCAAGCCATTTCGCGGAATCTGGGCTCATCATCGCCTCCTCATAGTTTGTAGGTTCGTCATGGTCAAGTAACATGACCTCTAGAACAGGATTACCGTACCACTCTGGTGCGGATTTTACTCTAGTTGACCTACGAGGTTTGGTAGTAACTTGATCAGAAGTTTCATGATCATCATCCTTAGCTTCCTCACTAATTGGTGTAGGAATCACTGGAATTGATTTCTATGATGAACTACTTTCCAATTCGGGAGAAGGTACAATTACCTCATCAAGTTCTACTTTCCTCCCACTCACTTCTTTCGAGAGAAACTCCTTCTCTAGAAAGGATCCATTCTTAGCAACGAATATCTTGCCTTCGGATCTGTGATAGAAGGTGTACCCAATAGTCTCCTTTGGGTATCCTATGAAGACACATTTCTCCAATTTGGGTTCGAGCTTATCAGGTTGAAGCTTTTCCACATAAGCATCGCAACCCCAAACTTTAAGAAACGACAACTTGGGTTTCTTGCCAAACCACAGTTCATATGGTGTCGTCTCAACGGATTTAGATGGTGCCCTATTTAACGTGAATGCAGTCGTCTCTAAAATATAACCCCAAAATGACAACGGTAAATCAGTAAGAGACATCATAGATCGCACCATATCTAATAAAGTGCGGTTACGACATTCGGACACACCATTACGCTGTGGTGTTCCACATGGCGTGAGTTGCGAAACTATTCCGGATTGTTTCAAATGAAGACCAAACTCATAACTCAAATATTCACCTCCACAAATAGATCGTAGAAATTTTATTTTCTTGTTACGATGATTTTCCACTTCACTTTGAAATTCTTTGAAGTTTTCGAATGTTTCAGACTTATATTTGATCAAGTAGATATACCCATATCTACTCAAATCATCTGTGAAGGTCCGACAATAACGATACCCGCCGCGAGCCTCAACACTCATCGGTCCACATACATCAGTATGTATTATTTCCAATAAGTTTGTTGCTCGCTCCATTGTTCCGGAGAACGGAGTCTTAGTCATCTTGCCCATGAGGCATGGTTCGCAAGCATCAAGTAATTCCAAAAGTCCATCAGCATGGAGTTTCTTCATGCGCTTTACACAAGTATGACCTAAACGGCAGTGCCACAAATAAGTTGCACTATCATTATTAAACTTGTATCTTTTGGCTTCAATACTACGAATATGTGTATCACTACTATCGAGATTCAACAAAAATAGACCATTCATCAAGGGTGCATGACCATAAAAGATATTACTCATAAAAATAGAACAACCATTATTCTCTGATTTAAATGAATAACCATCTCGCATCAAACAAGATCCAGATATAATGTTCATTCTTAACGCTGGCACCAAATAACAATTATTTAGGTCTAAAACTAATCCCAATGGTAGGTGTAGAGGTAGCGTGCCGACGACGATCACATCAACTGTGGAACCATTTCCCACGCGCATCGTCACCTCTTCCTTAGCCAATCTTCGTTTAATCCGTAGCCCCTGTTTCGAGTTGCAAATATGAGCAACAGAACCAGTATCAAATACCCGGGTGCTACTACGAGCATTAGTAAGGTACACATCAATAACATGTATATCAAATAAACCTCTCACTTTGCCATCCTTCTTATCTGCCAAATACTTGGGGCAGTTCCGCTTCCAATGACCAATCCCTTTGTAGTAGAAGCACTCAATCTCAGGCTTAGGTCCAGACTTGGGTTTCTTCACTTGAGCAGCAACTTGCTGGTCGTTCTTCTTGAAGTTCCCCTTCTTCCCTTTGCCCTTCTTCTTGAAACTAGTGGTCTTGCTAACCATCATCACTTGATGCTCCTTCTTGATTTCTACCTCTGTAGCCTTTAGCATCGCGAAGAGCTTGGGAATTGTCTTATCCATCCCTTGCATATTATAGTTCATCATGATGCTTTTGTAGCTTGGTGGCAGTGATTGAAGAACTCTGTTAATGACACTATCATCAGGGAGATTAACTCCCAGTTGAGTCAAGTGGTTGTGGTACCCAGACATTCTGAGTATATGTTCACTGACGGAACTATTCTCCTCCATTTTGCACCTATAGAACTTATTGGAGACTTCATATCTCTCAATCCGGGCATTTTCTTGAAACATTAACTTCAACTCCTCGAACATCTCATATGCTCCATGATGTTCAAAATGTTGTTGAAGTCCTGGTTCAAGGCCATAAAGCATGGCACACTGAACTATTGAGTAGTCGCCAGCTTTGCTCTGCCAGACGTTCATAACGTGTGGAGTTGCTCATGCAATGGGTCTTGCACCTTGCGGTTCTTCCAAGACATAATTCTTCTGTGCAGCAATGAGGATAATCCTCAAGTTACGGACCCAGTTCGGATAATAGCTACCATCATCTTTCAACTTAGCTTTCTCTAGGAACGCATTAAAATTCAAGGGAACGGTAGCACAGGCCATTGATCTACAACAACTTAGACATGAAAAATACTATCACGTACTAAGTTCATGATAAATTAAAGTTCAATTAATCATATTACTTAAGAACTCCAACTTAGATAGACATCTCTCTAGTCATCTAAATGATCACATGATCCATATCAACTAAACCATGTCCGATCATCACGTGAAATGGAGTAGTTTTCAATGGTGAACATCACTATGTTGATCATATCTACTATATGATTCACGTTCGACCTTTCGGTCTTAGTGTTCCGAGGCCATATATGCATATGCTAGGCTCGTCATGTTTAACTTGAGTATTCTGCGTGTGCAAAAATGGCTTGCACCCGTTGTATGTGAACGTGGAGCTTATCACACCCGATCATCACGTGGTTTCTCGGCACGACGAACTGTAGCAACGGTGCATACTCAGGGAGAACACTTATACCTTAAAATTTAGTGAGAGATCATCTTATAATGCTACCACTGTACTAAGCAAAATAAGATGCATAAAAGATAAACATCACATGCAATCAAAATAATTGATATGATATGGCCATCATCATCTTGTGCCTTTGATCTCCATCTCCAAAGCACCGTCATGATCACCATCGTCACCGGTTGACACCTTGATCACCATCGTAGCATCGTCGTCGTCTCGCCAACTATTTCTTCTACAACTATCGCTACCGCTTAGTGATAAATCAAAGCAATTACATGGCGATTGCATTTCATATAATAAAGTGACAACCATATGGCTCCTGCCTGTTGTCGATAACTGTTACAAAACATCATCATCTCATACAACAATTTATATCTCATCACATTGTGACCATATCACATCACAACATGCCCTGCAAAAACAAGTTAGACATCCTCTACTTTGTTGTTGCAAGTTTTATGTGGCTGCTACGGGCTTCTAGCAAGAACAGTTCTTACCTATGCATCAAAACCACAACGATTTTTCGTCAAGTGTGCTGTTTTAACCTTCAACAAGGACCGGGCATAGTCAAACTTGATTCAGCTAAAGTTGGAGAATAGACACCCGCTAGCCACCAGTGTGCGAAGCACGTCGGTAGAACCAGTCTCATGAATGCGGTCATGTAATGTCGGTCCGAGCCGATTCATCCAATAATACTGCCGAATCAAAGTAAGACGTTGCTGGTAAGTAGTATGACTATTATCGCCCATAACTCTTTGTGTTCTACTCATGCATATAACATCTACGCATATACCTGGCTCTGATACCACTGTTGGGGAACGCAGTATTTCAAAAAAAATTCCTACGATCACGCAAGATCTATCTAGGAGATGCATAGCAACGAGAGGGGGAGAGCATCTTCATACCCTTGAAGATCACAAAGAGGAAGCGTTTATCAATGCGGTTGATGTAGTCGTACACCTTCACGATCCGTCCCGATCAAGTACCAAACGTACGGCACCTCCGCGTTCAACACACGTTCAGCTCGATGACGTCCTTGCCTTCTTGATCCAGCAAGACGGGTGAAGTAGTAGATGAGTTCCGGCAGCACGACGGCGTGGTGACGGTGTTGGTGAAGAACAATCTCCACAGGGCTCCGGAAAGCGCTACGAAGACTATAATGGAGGATAAACTAGAGGGGACGGGGTTGCCGGCACACGGCTTGGTGATTCTTGATGCGTCTTGGGTGCTAGCCCCGCCCCTCTATTTATATGTTGAGCCCTGCGGTCGAAACTTGGAGTAAAAACCTCCTGAAAGTCGGTTTTGCCCGAAAGGCAAGAGTCCTACTCGGACTCCAGGGCTAGACGCCAGGGTTCCCGACGTCTACTCCCTAGACGCTAGGGTTACTGGCGTCTAGCCTCTGGTCTCCGCAAAACTTCCTTTTGCACTTTCCAAAAGCCTCGTGGGCTTTCCCTTTGGCCCAAATGAAGTGTTCTTGTACCCAAACATTTCGGGAAACATCCGGAACCCCTTCCGGTGAACTCCGGAACCTTTCTAGAGACCAAACACTATTATCCCATATATCAATCTTTACCTCCGGACCATTCCGAAGCTCCTCGTCATATCCGTGATCACATCCGGGATTTCGAACAACATTCGGTTACCAACATACATAACTCAGATAGTACTATATCGTGAATGAACATTAAGCGTGTGGACCCTACGGGTTCGAGAACTATGTAGACATGACCGAGACACATCTCCAGTCAATAACCAATGGCAGAACCTGGATGCCCATATTGTCTCCTACATATTCTATGAACATCTTTATCGGTCGAACCTTATGACAACATACGTAATTCCCTTCGTCATCGGTATGTCACTTGCCCGAGATTCGATCGTCGATATCATCATACCTAGTTCAATCTTGTTACTGGCAAGTATCTTTACTCGTTCCGTAATGCATCATCCCGCAACTAACTCATTAGTCACATTATATTGCTTGCAAGGCTTATAGTGATGTGCATTACCGAGAGGGCCCAGAGATACCTCTCTGATACACAGAGTGACAAATCCTAATCTTGATCTATGCCAACTCAACAAACACCATCGGAGACACCTGTAGAGCATCTTTATAATCACTCAGTTACGTTGTGACGTTTCTTATATAGCACACAAAGTGTTCCTCGGGTATTCGGGAGTTGCATAATCTCATAGTCAGAGGAATATGTATAAGTCATGAAGAAAGCAATAGCAATAAAACTAAACGATCATAATGCTAAGCTAACGGATGGGTCTTGTCCATCACATCATTCTCTAATGATGTGATCCCGTTCATCTAAATGACAACACAAGTCTATGGTCAGGAAACTTAACCATCTTTGATTAACGAGCTAGTCAAGTAGAGGCGTACCAGGGACATTCTGTTTGTCTATGTATTCACACATGTACTAAGTTTCCGGTTAATAAAATTCTAGAATGAATAATAAACATTTATCATGATATAAGGAAATATAAATAACAACTTTATTATTTCCTCTAGGGGATATTTCCTTCAAATAGCCGCCCCCTACAACCACTAGCTGGTTGGCTGCTCCGAGAGAAACTAACACTTGTCATTGACAGCATCCCATCCTCCGAGGACTTTGAGCAAAAATCATCAAGTGAGGAAAAACTGAAAACCCAAACCCAAACACCTACAAACCCAAAGTGATTGAGCATCGCTGAACAGATTGTTCCTGTGTGGGACCGTCGCTTGTTACCTTTGAGGACTGTATATCCTCCAGACGGTTAGGCGTCATGGTCTAGAGCATCCAAAAGGAAATTGTGGATCGCCGAGTGACTGAGTCTGTGAAGGTTTGGAAGTCACCTGAAGACTTGCCACGAGTGATTGGGCAAGGTCAGTGTGACCTTAGCTCAAGGAGAATACGGTGAGGATTGTGTTCCTCAGGTTTAAATACCTAGCCGCTCTAACCAGACGTACGACTGTCACAACTGTTGGAACTGGTCTACAAATCTTCGTCTTCACCAAGCTACTGGTTCTATTTCCTCAACTCTTCCATTTCCTCATTCAGATCCTAGTGTACTTGATCGTTACTGTTTGAAGACTTTGAATGAAGACTTTCTCAATTTCCTCAATCCTATTTCTTCAGTCAGTTTGTCTTCAGCCTGCTTATCCTGTATTTATGCTACTTGTACTCTATGCTTGTTTTCATTTCTTCATGATGACTATGATACTACACTGTTATGCTTGCATCTGAGTGCTTATTCCACTGCTAAGTAGTTCGTTGCTTAGGAATTTCATCACCCCGAAATTCCTTAGTGACGAATTTGTAAAAATCGCCTATTCACCCCCCTCTAGTTGATATAACGCACTTTTAATTGGTATCAGAGCAAGGTACTCCCTTGTTCTGTGTGATTTTGGTTTAACCGCCTGGAGTTTTAGTTATGTCGACCACAGGAATGAAGACAGTGACATGCCCCATCTTCGACGGTCATGATTATCCCAAGTGGATGGCCATGATGAAGAAGCACCTCATGGCGATGAACAATGAATTGTGGACCGTCACTGAGATTGGTCTTACCGATCTATGCAAGATGGCGGAGGCTGATGATATTCGCAAGTACACTCTACTTAACCTCATGACAAAGGACATCATCTGCTCCTGTTTGTCCCACTATCAGTTCAGGAACATTATGCATCTCAGCCATGCGAAGCTCATCTGGGACCGACTCTCTGAGGTCTATGAAGGTCATCGATCTCATCATGATCCCTGGTTTGAGGATTTCAAGGAATCGCGTAAGGCTATGACTTTCAATCCAGAACCATCATCCTCTACACCATGCCTTATGGCAAAAGGTACCAAGGTAACTAAATGCTACCTATCCGAGTCTAGTGATGATGAATCTGGTGATGAATTTGGACCCCAGTTATACAAAACTTGCTTCCCTTGCCACTAAATAACAAAGAGCTTTGGAAAAAGTTCAAAACATGCTAGATGAGAGCGATGATATGTTGGGTGAAGAAATGGATCGTTCTAAAGTTTTGCCTGAAAGTCTTCAGAGACTTTAGACTAAGTTTGACAATCTTCAGAGTCATCATAACACTCTCTTATCTCATCATGAGAAGCTTTCTTATGAATTTCTTCAAAAAAGCAAGATCTTGAGCAGCTAAGGGTGAGTTATGAAGATCTTCAGAAGGAACACGATTCATTGCTTGCTCAACAGATCAGTTCCGCTCAGGTTGAATTCATTCCACCATGTTTGAAATGCATTGAACGTGAATCTGCTAATTCTTCACATGAAACTTCAAATGCTCCTATTGCTGCAAATTCTTCAACTTTCTCTTCTATCACAAATTCCTCATCTGAGGATGCTGCTAGTATCCCTGACCATGTAGGGCTGAAGGAATTGTATGTGACAGGCATGTACAAAAGTCTCAAAGGGCATCGGTCTCTTTGTGATGTGCTTAAAAAGCAGATCCTCAACAGGAACCCTAGGAAAGAGGGTATTGCCTTTGAAAGGAAACTCAATGCTGATGGGACCTACTGGAAACCTAAGCAGTATCCCAAAACCTCATGGGTTGCTGCGAAGGGACCTTCAGTGGATCCATCTACTTTATCTGGCTTTACATGTGAATCTTCATATTCTTCTGATGAGTCATTTGACTCCAACTATAAACTGTTCAAAAATCAGAATGATGAAGTATTTGCTAGATATGTTGGCACTAACTGTAGGAATGGTCCCCCTATGAAGAAAATCTGGGTTCCAAAAAGTGCCTTGAAAGTCTTCAGGTGAATGTCATCATGACACCACCTGTGAAGAATAGGAACCCCAGATCAAATTCTTCATATGGATCCATGTCCTCATATGGACCAAATTCTTCACGTGGATCAAATTCCTCATATGGACTCAGATCCTCATATGAACATCATCATGCTAACCCTTCTGTTTTGAAGGGAAGATCTAAGGGTTATGAATATGTGCATTATTCTTCAAACCATTATGTTCATAAGTCTTCGAAGAATTTCTCTGCTTATTCATATGCTTACTCTAACCCCTCTTTTGTGAAACAAAGTGGACTGACTTCTATGCCACCTTTCTCTTCTGGAGCTTGCAGATTGAGGAACTCTTTGCCACCCCTACAGATGTCGGTGGTGAAGAAAAAGAACTAATCTCTTATGTAGGGCCAGGTCTCCAGACAAACTTAAATATTTGAAGAATTTGCTGGAGACCTGAATATGCTTGAAAGGATGCAAGCTAATCATGAAGAAATGAATTTCATTTATCACGTCCTGGTACTACTATATCTGTTATGTTGCTTGATGATATTGATCTGATGAATTTGATGTCATATTCTTCACTATTGAAGTATATGAGTTCGTAAGATGCGCTAATTCATCTGCAGGATGATCAACCGAAAGCCACTGAGTGGGTCCTCGATAGTGGATGTAGAAATCACATGACTAGTGACAAGAACTTATTGATGGACACTGCTTTATCTCCATCGAATCTGAAGCATATCACCTACACTGACAAAGGCAAAAGCAAGGTATTGGGTCTAGGTAAGGTTGTGATCTCAAAGGATCGACACATGGACAAAGTCGTGCTTGTCGAGTCCTTAGGGTTCAACCTCATGTCTGTCTCAATGCTTTGTGATCTTGATATGGTTGTTGTGTTTGGAAAGTATCGCTGTGTTGTGGTCATGGAAGCTGACAATTCCGAAGTCTTCGAAGGCTTTAGGAGAGGAGATTTGTATATTGTTGATTTCTCTACAGGATCACAACCTGCTACATGTCTACTTGCAAAAGCTTCACAAGGCTGGCTATGGCATCGACGACTTGGTCATGCTGGCATGAGGAACTTGCACACACTCGGGAAGAAGAAGCATGTCATTGGCATTGAGGGTGTCAAATTCCTCAAGGATCATCTATGTGGACCTTGTGAAGCTGGAAAGATGACCAAGGCCAAGCATCCCTCAAAGACCATCATGACTACCACTCGTCCATTTGAATTAGCATCCCTCAAAGACCATCATGACTACCACTCGTCCATTTGAATTGCTTCACATGGATCTCTTTGGCCCTGCTCATTATGCCACATTTACTAATGCTGTATTTTTATATGGCTTTGTCATTGTTGATGACTATTCTCGTTACACATGGGTGCATATCATCAACTTACAAAACTGAAGTGCAGGAAGTCTTCAAACTATTTTCCTCGAGGGCTTCAACCAACTTTGGTGTGAATATCAAACACATCAGAAGTGACAATGGAACCGAGTTCAAGAATACTGGTCTTGATGACTATCTTGACGAACTTGGTATTACTCACAGGTTATCTGCTCCTTATACTCCTCAGCAGACTGGCGTCGTGGAGCACAAGAACAGAACTCTTGTTGAGATGGCTCGCACTATGCTTGATGAATACAAGATGCCTCCTCGCTTCTAGCCTGAGGCAATTGATACTACGTGCCACATCATCAACAGGGTATATCTTCACAAATTCTTCAGAAAGACCTCATATGAATTCCTCACTGACAAGAAACCCGATGCGAGTTATTTCAAAGTCTTCGGTGCTAAATGTTAAATTAAAGATCCTCATCACAATTCTAAATTTTCACCGAAAGCACATGAAGATTTTATGCTTGGTTATGGTAAGGACTCGCACATCTACAGAGTTTTCAACACCTATCACCACAAGGTTGTTGAAACTGTAGATGTGCGGCTCGATGAGACTAACGGCTCGCAAAGAGAGCACCTACCTCCTGTGCTAGATGAAATATCGCCTGAGGAAACCATTAAGTTCAAGGCTACAGAGGATGTCATTCCTACCGAAGAATCTGCTGAAGAAGTCATTCCAGAATGTGAAGAACATCATGCTGATGCACCTGAAGAAAATGTCTCTGAGGAAAATGCTGAGCCCCCTCACCGTCGTCAACCCGCTCATCCTCGCATTGTTAATGAAGTGCAAATTCAGAGAATCATCAATGACATCAAAGCACCAAATCTACTCACACACTCAAAAGCTTCACATTTGTCTAACTTTTGTGGGCACTTTGCTTTTGTCTCTATCATAGAGCCCACCAAAGTAGATGAGGCATTTCTGGAGCCTGAGTGGATTCAAGCGATGCAAGATGAATTACATCAGTTTAAGCTCGACAATGTCTGGGAACTTGTCAAGCGACCAAACCCACACAAGCACAATATCATCGGCACCAAATGGATCTACCGCAACAAGCAAGATGAAAATGGCCTTGTGGTGAGGAATAAGGCACGGCTAGTAGCTCAAGGCTACACACAGGTTGAAGGAATTGATTTCTATGAAACTTTTGCACCTCTTGCTAGACTTGAGGCTATTCGCATATTACTTGCTTATTCTAACCATCATAATATCATATTATATCAAAAGGATGTGAAAATTGCATTCCTCAATATTAAGCTTGAGGAAGAAGTATATGTTTCTCAACCCCCAGGTTTTCAAGATCCAAAGCATCCTGACAAAGTCTTCAGACTCAACAAGGCCCTCTATGGCCTCAAGCAGGCCCCTCGGGCGTGGTATGATACTTTGAAGGAATTCCTCAATTCATCATGAAGAAAGGCTTCAAATCCGGTTCACTTGACCCAACTCTTTTCACCAAAACCTATGATGATGAATTATTCGTGTGCCAAATCTATGGTGATGATATTATGTTTAGCTGTACTAATCAACGTTACACTAACGAATTTGCCTATATGATGAGTGAGGAATATCAAATGTCTATGATGGGAGAATTGAAATTCTTCTTAGGTCTTCAAATTCGTCAACAACACAATGGCATCTTCATATCTCAGGAGAAATACCTCAAGGATGTGTTGAGGAAATTCGGCATGCAAGATTGCAAAGGCATCAAAATCCCTATGCCCACAAATGGCCATCTATGCACTGATGAAAATGGTATTGACTTTGATCAAAAGGTATACCGCTCCATGATCGGCTCTTTATTGTATCTATGTGCAGCTAGGCCAGATATTATGCTTAGTGTTTGCATGTGTGCCCGATTTCAAGCTACACCGAAGGAATCACACCATAAGGCTGTGAAGCATATTCTTCGATATCTAGCTCACACACCAACACTTGGATTATGGTATCCCAAGGGCTCGGCTTTTGATATCATTGGATATTCAGACTCTGACTATGCTGGTGATCATGTGGACCGCAAGTCAACATTAGGCACATGCCATTTCCTCGGACGATCCTTAGTATGTTGGTCCTCAAAGAAGCAGAATTGCGTATCACTCTCTACTTCTGAAGCTGAGTACATTGTTGTTGGTTCGTGTTATGTTCAATTGCTATGGATGAAGCAAACCCTCAAGGACTACGGCATCAATGTGAAGAATGTGCCACTCTATTGTGACAATGAGAGTGCCATAAATATTGCTCATAACCCAGTCCAGCACTCGAAGACAAAGCACATCCAGATTCATCATCATTTTCTTTGTGATCATGTGTTGAAGGGCGACATCTCTATCGAGCACGTGAAGACTGAAGAAGAGCTAGCCAGTATCTTCACAAAGCCCTTGGATGAGAAGAGATTTAGCAAGTTGTGGTGTGAGCTAAATATTTTAGAATCTTCGAATGTTCTTTGAAAAGGACACACATCCTAACACTTATGCAAATTGATGAATTAGATGTGCAACACACGAAGTAACGTTTTTCTTCAATCAATGAAGACTAACCCTCTAAGTGTGAAGAAATTAACGAATAATTTGATTCGCAGAGCCCTACGACAATTGTACTCGGCGTCTGAATCATTCTTATATGGTGGGTCACGCCACTAACAAAAGTAGAAAATCTTCAAATTTGAGTATTTCTTCAGTTTTGAAATTCCTCAGTTGTTCAAATTCTTCAACTTTGCATAGTCTTCACTCTTTCCGTCGTTGTTCTTCATTGGCTATATATATATGAGTTTTCCGTACTCTACAACATTCACTTATAGCTATTTCTTCAAGTTGACTTTTCTGCTAAGTGAATGTGATCAGACCCTTCCCCCTCTATGCTAAACTCAACCCAGTCTGTTCGCAAATTCTTCATATGCGTTCTATTTGAAACCCGTTCGAAATCTTCACTATGTCCTTGTGAGCTGAAGATTTTGCGAACGAAACCTTAAAATATTCTTATCTGAATTTTCGGCTTTTGCCGCTCAAGTCGTTCCGCATCCCACGATAAGACTTATCTATTCATCCATGATCTCACATGATCTCCACCTCACTGTACGTGGGTGAAACATGTCGCTAGGATGAGAAGGGTCAGGGGCACGTTCGTCCAATTTCTTCGGGCAAGCAGTTTTTCACCTCGGCTATAAATACCCCTCACCCTCCTGAGACTTCATTTACCCCGCTCGACCTCAGTCCCCTTGCTCGAGCTTCCAGACCTAGCACCGCCGCTACTTCTATCATCGCCGGTGAGGAAGAGCTTCACTGCCTCGACCTCGTCGCCGTCGTACTCGCGCCGGCCATGGAAATCTTCACTCTGCCGCGGTCGTAGCTATCTTCCGCCGCCAAGTTAGGGCATGGAAGATCTGAACGGAAGAACTTCCCCTCTACAAATCTGATTTCATCATGTTCTTCGTCAAGGGTAAATAAAATTTATTTTTACCGCCCTTGTTGATTCTTTTGTTTTCCTCAAAATCTTCAAAAGGTTTTTATTCTTCAACTTCCTCACACGTAAACACCTCACATACATCTGTTCTTGATCTGTTTCTCTAAGCAACGTTTTTCTTCCAGATTCCTCAATTGTGTGGATTTTACAATCTGCACAACTCTAGAACCTAAGTCAAAGAACGCTTAGTGAAACTCCTCAAGACACCTTTGGTCAAATTCCTCAAAGTTGTTATTTTTGCAAAAACTTCAGAGAACGCATGTGACCTCTCCAAATTCTTCGCACCTATACTCTGTTCACACGTACTCATGTCTGCTACTGAATCACCAGGTTCTCATCAACTTAACTCATTTGCAGCGTTCCTCAAAGAAAAATTGCATACCTCGTCAGAGAACTCTATTGTTCAATTTCCTTAGCTGAAGAAAATGGCTGATGGCAAGAAACCTGAGAAGGGAGGAAAGAGATTGGAAGTCAACACAGCGTTTGAGATCCTTGATAACATCTATGTAGGGTACCGCACACCAGCTGAAGAAACCAAGAATGAGCGCAAGGTGCGCATACAGAAGATTGAGAGGAGATGGGCACGGGAATGGAGGGAATACAGATATGTAACTCCCAAATACATGAAGAAATTTATGTTACACCCTCGTTGCCCAAGACCTCCATTGGCACCTGGCCAGATTGCTGATCCCACCAGCCTCAAGCGCGGTGAGGACTATCCTGATGAATGGGCCAAGAGGCAAGCCAAGTTGGCCAAAGTGGCCAAGGAAGCAGTGAGGAAATTCAACGAAGACTCTACTTCTGCTGCTGAGGCGTCTGCTAGCAAGCATAAGAAGGCTATGCCCAAGAAGCCTGCACACAAGCCCAGTGACTCTGCTTCAATGCCCTCACGTCAAAGCTCCTCAGCAATGCCCTCACGGCCTAGCTCTTCAAAGCCTTCACGGCAAATTCCTCAAGCAGCTCCAGTCCCCTCGGCTACAAAATCTTCAGCTGCTCCTACGAAGTCCTCAGCATCTGTGCACCTCGCCTCGTGCCAAAGGACCACTGGCATCTCAATTGCTTCAGGAGCCTCTACAAGTTCCTCAGCTCCTCTTCAGTCCTCAACAGGCCCTATTTTGCTGAAGACAAAAGCCACTACTGGACGAGGCACAAGGCCAAGTCGTCACAAGAAGCAGGTTGCCTTCCATGTACCATCTAGTGAAGACGAGGCTGATGATGAAGAATTAGAAGAAATCATCAGAGACAGACATCAACGGGCCCTAGAGCCAAAGGCACCAATGTGCCTCCTTTGCTGGATCCCAAGTTGATCCTGGACTTCATTGACCTCTGGCACAAGGACCCCAACACTCCTATGCCTAACTTCAATCTCACACTTGGCCAAAGTCACGTGTTGACCGCCTTCATAGGTGAAGCAAAATGGAAGTTTGAGAAGGCCAGGCAGCTGAAGAAAGCTCAATACAAGAAGGAGCATTTTTTGAAGAAGCATGTTGTAAAAATGACAACTGATGAACATGTGTCCATGCAAGCTAAGATCAAAGGACTCAGTGATGAATTTGACACTTATCGTGCAGATTGTCTAGGAGCCAAAGTCAGATTCGTCAGGATGGCGAAGGGATTCACCTCCAATGTTGCAGCCCTAGCACAACAAGGAATTCCTCAGGCCGAAGCATCTGCTCAGCCTACTAAAGAGCATGCCAGCACCACTGATGAAAATCAGGTTGCTGAAGAAAATGAGAGTACCAGGGCTGATGAAGACTGAAAGTGCAACTATCCCTGGGTGGTTTTGGTAATTCCTAACAACATATAGCTCATTGAGCTAATACTATTTCAAGATAAATATTTCAGGAAAGCTCAATGAATGGCATGGCATGGATTAGAAATGTGGACCCCTCAAAATGCTAAGGACAAAAGATTGGCTCAATCTCTAAAGCTCAAGACTCTACTTTTTACCTTTTAGTGATACAAGATCACATTGAGTCCATAGGAAAAGCCAATACTATTAAAAGTGGATGAGGTGTTGCTTAATGGGTTACTTGCTCAAAGTGCTTAGTGATATGCTCCAAAACCCTCAACCACTTTCTCATATCCAGATATGTCCGAAACCAAAAGTCAAACTAGGCCCCACCAAAACTTTTCATCCGGCGCCACCGAGTTTAGTTGACATAGCCACTGCCACAAAACCCTAGTCTTTTCGGTCTCACTAATAGGGATCTCGGCCTCACCGAGATGGGATTGCAAACTCTATGTTTCCCTTCATAATGTTTCGGTCTAATGGATATGAGCGACCGGTCCCACCGAGTTCGCAATGCAAACTCTCTGTTTCCCCTTCATAACGTTTCGGTCCAACCAAGATGAGCGAATCGGTCCCAGCGAGTTTGCCTGACCAACTCTCTGGTTAGCTTAATACCAAAATCGGTCCCACCGAGTTTGTGTAATCGGCCTCACCGAGATTACATTATGCCCTAGCCCTAATGAAATCGGTCCCACCGAGTTGACATGTCGGTCCCACCGAAAATCCTAATGTTCACGTTTTAAACTGAATCGGTCTGACCGACTTTTCTGATTCGGTCCCACCGAGTTTGGTAAACTGTGTGTAACGGTTAGATTTTGTGTGGAGGCTATATATATACCCCTCCACCCACTCTTTATTCGTCGAGAGAGCCATCAGAACATGCCTACACTTCCATCATACATTTTCTAATAGAGAACCACCTACACTTGTGTTGAGGTCAAGATATTCCATTCCAACCACATAAATCTTGATCTCTAGCCTTCCCAAGTTGCTTTCCACTCAAATCATCTTTCCACCAAATCCAATCTTATGAGAGAGAGAGAGAGTTGAGTGTTGGGGCGACTATCATTTGAAGCACAAGAGCAAGGAGTTCATCATCAACACACCATCCACTACCTTTTGGAGAGTGGTGTCTCCTAGATTGGTTAGGTGTCTGATAACCCACAAGTATAGGGGATCGCACTAGTTTTCGAGGGTAGAATATTCAACCCAAATTTATTGATTCGACACAAGGGGAGCCAAAGAATATTCTCAAGTATTAGCAGCTGAGTTGTCAATTCAACCACTCCTGGAAACTTAATATCTGCAGCAAAGTGTTTACTAGCAAAGTAATATGATAGTAACGGTAATGGTGGCAAAATTAACGGTAGCAGTTTTGGTTTTATAGTGATTGTAACAGTAGCAACGGAAAAGTAAATAAGTGAAGATCAATATATGAAAATCTTGTAGGCAATGGATCAGTGATGGATGATTATGTCGGATGCGATCACTCATGCAACACTTATAACATAGGGTGACACAG
Source organism: Triticum dicoccoides (assembly GCF_002162155.2). Classification (NCBI taxonomy): domain Eukaryota; kingdom Viridiplantae; phylum Streptophyta; class Magnoliopsida; order Poales; family Poaceae; genus Triticum; species Triticum dicoccoides. Next base: position 440,640,569 of record NC_041390.1, on the reverse strand, counting down.
AACTAGCTCCAGTTCATCAATGTAATGTAGGCATGTATTCCGAATATAGTCATACGTGCTTATGGAAAAGAACTTGCATGACATCTTTTGTCCTACTCTCTCATGGCAGCAGGGTCCCATTGGAAACAAAGGTATATTAAGGCCTCCTTTTAATAGAGTATCGGACCAAAGCATTAGCACTTAGTGAATACATGAACTCCTCAAACTACGGTCATCACTGGTAAGTATCCCGATTATTGTCACTTCGGGGTTAACGGATCATAACACATAATAGGTGACTATAGACTTGCAAGATAGGATCAAGAACTCACATATATTCATGAAAACATAATAGGTTCAGATCTGAAATCATGGCACTCGGGCCCTAGTGACAAGCATTAAGCATAGCAAAGTCATAGCAACATCAATCTCAAAACATAATGGATACTAGGGATCAAACCGTAACAAAACTAACTCGATTACATGATATATCTCATCCAACTTATCACCGTCCAGCAAGCCTACGATGGAATTACTCATGCACGGCGGTGAGCATCATGAAAATGGTGATGGAGTAAGGTTGATGATGACGATGGTGACGGATTCCCCTCTCCGGAGCCCCGAACGGACTCCAGATCAGCCTTCCCGAGAGAGATTAGGGATTGGCAGCGACTCTGGATCATAAAACGCGATGAATCCTTCTCTCTGATTTTTTTCTCCCCGAACGTGAAAATATGGAGTCAGGATGGACGTTGGTGGAGCATCAGGGGGCCCATGAGGCAGGGGGCGCGCCCCCACCCTCGTGGACATGGTGTGGACCCCCTGACATTGATTCTTTCGCCAGTATTTTTTATATATTCCAAAAATATTCTCCGTTGATTTCTAGGTCATTCCAAGAACTTTTATTTCTGCACAAAAATAACACCATGGCAATTCTGCTGAAAACAGCGTCAGTCCAGGTTAGTTCCATTCAAATCATGCAAGTTAGAGTCCAAAACAAGGGCAAAAGTGTTTGGAAAAGTAGATACGTTGGAGACGTATCCGTGTCACTTGGGAGCCTCCGTCAAGATTGTGGAGTTGAACCAAGGAGTTTGTATGGGCAACGAGATCGCCTACTTTGTGAAGATCTACCCTAGTGAGGCAAGTCCTTCGTGGGCGATGGCCATGGTGGGATAGACAAGGTTGTTTCTTTGTGGACCCTTCGTGGGTGGAGCCGTCCATGGACTCGCGCAACCGTTACCCTTCATGGGTTGAAGTCTCCATCAACATGGATGTACGATAGCACCACCTATCGGAACCATGCCAAAAATATTCGTGTCTACATTGCGTTTGCTCCGTCCAAACTCCTCCCTTTACCTTCATGTGCAATGTTTTACATTCCGCTGCTATACTCTTAGACTTGCATGTGTAGGTTGTTTACTTGACTAGTGCTAAGTTGCTAAAACCTGCCAAGACTTAAAATTGGGAAAAGGCTAGATTTTTATTTTGTCAAGTAGTCTAATCACCCCCCCCTCTAGAGATACTTTCGATCCTACAAGTGGTATCAGAGCTTTGGTCTCCATTTGCCTTGATTTCCATAGCTTTTGGTGATCATAGCCTTGGTTTTACAACCTAGTAGAGTATGGCGTCTAGCGAGGGAAATTACCACTGTAGAGGTCCTTACTTTGATGGTACAAATTTTGCTAGTTGGAAGCATAAGATGAAAATGCATATTCTTGGACATAACCCCGCCGTTTAGGCTATTGTGCGTATTGGCTTGCAAGGTGAATTCTTTGATGGGAGAGAACCGAACCGTGAAGATAGCGCGTTAGAGTTGAAGATGCTACAATACAATGCTCAAGTTTGTGATATTCTCTTCAATGGATTGTGCCCCAAAGAATTCAACAAAATCAGCCGTCTTGAGAATGTAAAGGAAATTTGGGATACTTTGATTAATATGCATGAAGGTACCGACTCCATCAGGGAATCCAAATTGGATGTGCTTCAAAGTCAACTTGACAAGTTCAAAATGAAGGATGGTGAAGGTGTCGCTGAAATGTACTCTAGGCTTGCTGTCATCACAAATGAGATTTCCAGCTTAGGAAGTGAAGAGATGACCGATGGATTCATCATCAAGAAGATCCTAAGAGCCTTGGATGGAAAATATGATACTGTGTGCACATTGATCCAAATGATGCTCAACTACAAAGATCTCAAGCCAACAGAAGTCATTGGAAGAATTGTTGCTCATGAGATGTCACTCAAGGATAAGGAAGAGCTTCACAACAAGTCAATTGGTGCATACAAAGCCTCATGTGATGGTCCCACATAATCAAGTGAGAAACAAGCCTTCAATGAAGAATTGAGCCTAATGGAGAAGAATTTCAACAAGTTTTACAAAAGTAGAAGCAAGGAAAGAAGTTCCAAGTCAAGGTCCTACAATGACAAAAGATCTTCAAGTCGTGAACGTAACTGCTACAACTGTGGAAGACCGAGACACTACTCCATTGAGTGTACGACTCCCTACAAAAGAAGAGAAGATCCTCCCAAAAGAAGAAGTAGAAGAGAAGAATCACCACCAAGAGAGAGAAGGGGTAGATATGACCGTTATGAACGAAGAACATCACGGAGAAGCAAGGATTTGGAAAGGAAGGACAAATCATCAAGGAGCTACACAAAATGAAGACATCAAGATCACATTGGTGAATGGGTATCCGACTCCGACTCCGACAATCACTCCGAGAGAAGTTATCACTCCGACTCCGAATATACTCAAGATGAAGGTGTTGCCGGTCTAGCACTTGTGTCAACCAACTCCTACGACATATATGAGTCACCAAATGAAGGAATTGGAAGATGCTTCATGGCTAAAGGCCCAAAGGTATCACACCCCAAGTATGTTGATTTCAATAGTGATGAAGATGACTTGCTAGGTGATGATGATTTACTTGTTGACAATTCTAGTGATGAAAACTATGATGAACTTGCTATTAATCATGCTAATCAAGAGAAAACAAATGACGATGATAAGAAGGAGATTGAGCGTCTAACTAAAGAACTAAACACTCTTAAGTTAGCTCATGAAACTACCTTGGAAAATCATCGAGAGCTTTTAAAGACTCATGAGAAGTTACACTTCGAAAAGCTCAACCTTGAGCAAGCGCATGGGTTCTTAAAAGTAATCAATGATGATCTTTGCAAGAAAAGTTCTTCTTACATTGCCAAGCCTTAACTCTTGCCTACTTACATGCCACGAGTTAAATCTAGAAATAAGAGTAAGAAAGATTCTTCTTCTAGTAGTAACAATAATCATGCCAAAACCAATGATGTTGCTTCTAGTAGTTCTCTTGATTCCACTAATGATTCTCTTAGACAAGTTACACTTGAGCAAGAAAATAGCTTATTGAAGGGAATGATAGAGAAAGGTGTTTACAAGAGCCTTGCCGGAAGTTAGCAATTTGAGGAAATTGTACACAAGCAAGGAAGACACCGGAAGAATCAAGGTGTTGGTTTTGAACGAAAGTTCAATGCCAATGGAGTTGAGTGGGAAGAATATCAATACCCCAAGACGAAGTTTGTTCCTCAACAAGATAAGTATTATCCTACTTCTTTCCAAGGAACACAAGCTCAAGATGGTCTTCCACCACAAGACCACAAGCAAAAAGGGAAGGACAAGCTTCAAGAGGAGATTGATGCATTTGAGGAACCTCCCAAAGCCTTGGTCAAGTGGGTTCCCAAGACTACATCAAGTTCTACTTCATCAAGTACGACTACAACTCCAAGGATTCCCATCAAGATGGTGTGGATACCGAAGAAAAAGAACTAGAAAGTTCTTGAGGGTGACTCCGCCAACATACTTCACTCATATAATTTTGGCAAGGACAAGTGCAAACAACTTCCATATCTTGCACTAGTTCAAGGAGTCACAAACCCTCTTGTTGGTAATACAAGGGACAAGGTAACCTAATGCTTTCATGGACATCATGCTATGTGAAAATCACTCTATGTCTATGGATATCCTTGTTTGTTCCTTGTGGGACTAACCTGTGTAGGTATTGAAAGTGCAACTCACTCCAATGGATTGCTCCAAATGATCTACATCAACATTGAGCATCTACATCCTCAACACCTACATGAAGTCATCATCGACAAAACCCAAGGTTAGTTCATCCCTCTTAGGGGGGATATCAAATCTAGGGGGAGCTTTACTCTAATCAAATGAGCTAAAGCAACTCTAATGGTGTGAACACAACAATGCTTTATGTAAAAGTGGCAGCCCCACTTATGCTTAAACGATGAGTATGACCTACGAAACAATGTTATCATTTGACTCCTCAATCAATATACTCATATATAGATGACCTAGTCATCGCCAATTACTTGATAGATGCTAGAGTGTTTGTGCATGCTCTTCCACATATTTCATTTTCCATTTTATTGTGTGAGCATGCTGGTTGCATATTTTACTCATTCGAGGACATCCACTTGTAGTTTTTATTGTCTGGAATTTTTCTCTTTTGCCAAGTGGATGAACAAGAATGGCTAAGAACCTCCTCTAGCTATCTATGCTTTTCTCGTCTCAAACTCTATTCATGCTACATCACAAAGTTTGATCAAGTCAGATTTGAACCACTCTATGTGAGGAGCACTTGGAGTCCCCAATTCGTCATAGACTTGAACTTCCATAACCTCTTTGTGCATTTCGGTATGACCAAGTCATCCACTTCGGTCACATCGAGTTCACTAAGTTGATCCAGGTTTTCAATCTCGGTGCAACCGATTTGAACTTTTCGGTCACACCGAGTTACAGTAACCGCTTGCAATTCTGCATCTCAGTGCCACCGAGTTGTTCCACTCGCTCACACCGACAGGGTCGGGATATATATACTCACGGGTTGAATTTAGGAAATTTATCCAAATCCCTTCACCCCATGCGTTTCCTGCTCTGCCTCCTCGGGTCTCCGGATCGTCTCCTCACCGCCAGCGACCTCCCGCTGCTGGTCTCCGTCGCTGTCAATGGAATTCTGCTCTGTCATTGTCGCCGTAGCGAACTCCGGCCGAACTAGGGTATGAGTTCGACTCTTTGTGCTATTTCCCAACTTTGATTCATAGCACATTACTTTGCCATGATCTTTACCACGTATGCAAACAATCCGTCCAGAAGAAAACATCCTTAGATTATAATTGATTTGAAAATTTAGGGTTAGGTCTCCCCCGGACTCATCTCGGACCGACCAAATTGTAGAAATCGGTCTCACCGATTTGGCTTAGGCCATAGCACATACATTTTCGGTCTGACCGAAAATTGCAAATCGGTGTGACCGAGTTTGATTCTCTGTGAAACCCTAGCAGTCTCGGTGCCACCGAACTGTGACTCGCTCTGAACGAGTTCACTAGTTTAAGTTCCAAAAGCTGCTTCGGTATCACCGAGTTTATCAAATCGGTAGCTCCGAAATGCTTTCTATGGAGAACTAAAACTAAATTTTTAATTCATCTGTTTTGCAAAAACTCTGCACTTTGTGATGCTCATCCACTCTACCTCATCTACATCTATTCACAGGGTCTGCTATCAGTAAGTTTGCAAAGATGTCTGATTAGAGTGACAGTCAGACGAGGTCTGAGGAACATGTGCAGCTGAGTGAGGGTTCAAATCCCTCAAGCACTTCTGATGATGGCAGCAGGAGCACTCCAAGTAACTTGCCAAAGGAAGCCACCAGAACAAGGAAGAAGAGAACCTCAGATTCAGAGGATGAGGACTATGTGGCTACTGAGGAGGAAGTAAGCTCCAAGAAGAAGGTGCTGAAAAAGGAGTATGGCACAGCTACTACAGTTAAGCCAGGGATGAATAAGAAGGCTCTGGCAAGAAGGATTCCTATGTCAAAGGCCAGAGCCTCTACTCAAGAGACAATGGAGTTCACTCTTGAACCCAAAGAGGCTGGAGAAGGCAAGAATAAAAAGGAGAGGGTCAAGAAGACCACTACCAGAGTTCTAGGGAGATCATCCATGTTCAAGGATCCCGCAGAAGAAGAGGAAGAGGATGCTCCAGCACCCAAAGCTCAGAAGCTTATGGGAGATGCGATTAAGTCAGGGGCTGCAACATCAAAGCCCAAAGCTGCTCCCAAAGCTCAAGCTCAGAAGCCCACTAAGCTTCAAGAGGAACACCAGAAGTATTCCTGCTGAATAGAAGAATAAGGCCCCAGTGCCTGAAGCTGAAGAAGAGGATGATGAATCCCATGTGTTGAGAATTTGAAACCCAAGATCCCAGACCACAATGATACTCATCCAGTGGCTGAAGACATGCACATCAGAAAAGATGCTGGACTGAGATTGTGGAGACAGTCTGATCCCTATGCTGTGAGGAGAAGGACTGCAGTTGACTACAGGTTCCACACAAAACAATAGCAAGACTTCTATGAAACTATTTTGCTTGACAAGAAGCCCATTGTTTGTGACAGGAGATGAGTTGATTGGGAATTCATCAAGGATAATGAATATCACTTCTCATGAGTATATGACAGCTTCAAAGCATGTGGAGTAGATGACTTTGTTGGACAAAAGCTCACAAAATGGAATGATGAGCTGATCATGCAGTTTTACTCCACTGCTCACTTTTACCCATATGGGAAGATCATATGGATGTCTGAAGGTACTAGGTACCAGTCCACTGTGGACGAATGGGCCAAGCTGATAAATGCCCTAGAGGAACATGAGGATGACTTGGATGTGTATGCCAAGAAGAAGAAAGACCACAACACTATGGCAAACATGTACAAGGACATCCCAGACAAAGCTTTGGATACTCACAAGCTTGGATCAGTACATTACTTATTGTCTGGTCTTCCTACCATCAACTGGATTCTAAGGCACACATTGCTACCCAAGTTAGGAGATCACAAGATGATCATAGGGCATTCTATCAACCTGCTACAGCTTTTTGATGTCCCTAAGAAGTTCAAGGTCATGAGTCTGATTGTAGAGACAATCAAGAGGACTGCTGCTAACCAGAAGAGAAGCCGTGGGTATGATCCACGCACTCAGGAGCTCATCAACTCCAAGATGGGCACAGGAACATATCTGTTGGATAAGGAGCATCTACCCTCATATCCTGATTTTGAAGACAACACTGTAGTGATGAATGAGGAGGAACCATCATCAGCTCAAGCATAGGAGAAGAGAGCCAAAGCAAAGGCTAAGAAAGTTGCCAAGATGCCAAGTGTTGAAGAGGCATCTCAAGTTTTCCTGAAGAGCAAGAAAGATCAACTTGCATATCTGATCTAGTCTACACTGAGGATTGAGAAGGGCTTGGCCACCCTGACTCAAAACCAGGAGAGCTTGGAGAGGATCGTAGAAATCAAATTTTATGATCTTGATCTGAAGGTAACTGAGATTAAAATAGTAGTTGAGCAGCTCCAGGAGGAAGTAGAAGAGAAGAGGGAAGGCAACTACTGATGCATTTCAGCGAGTGCCTAGAGGACAGAGATCTGCTGCAGTGCATGTTCCTGATACAAGAGCAACAACATCAGCACGAGCAGCTACAACCTCAGTACCACCTCCAGCAGCCACTCCACAAGCTCCAACTACATTAACAGATGCCTTCGTCCTTGGAGTTCTCTCTACACCACCTCACGAATACCAAGCCTGAGAGAGACATAACACTATGCATATTTGAACTTTTTGGTAACTTGTTGCCAAAGGGGAGAAATATGTACAGATCATAGGCTTCGAGAGAGTGTTTTGCTTCTTTGCCTTTGGTTGACCTTTTTATTGTGTGCTTGTGTGAGATACTTGTGTGATCATGTGATTGATCATATGCTACTTTAATGCTTGCTTGGATGATATTATCCTCTATTTTCTTATATGATCATTCACTTTGCTTGGTGATGATTGCATGCTTTTAAGTTATATGATTTTGAGCGATCCACCAAGATGTATGTGACATGTAAGAGTAACCCATGATCCTAATCGATTGTGCATTTGCATACAAAAGAAAATTTTAAATAATGCACAAATTTAGGGGGAGCTCTTGCGTATCACATACTTCTAAAAGCAATGTTGTATTTCAATCTTATAATAATTTGTCGAAGCTTTGATCTATATGTTGTCATCAATTACCAAAAAGGGGGAGATTGAAAGTGCAACTATCCATGGGTGGTTTTGGTAATTCCTAACAACATATAGCTCATTGAGCTAATACTATTTCAAGATAAGTATTTCAGGAAAGCTCAATGATTGGCATGGCATGGATTAGAAATGTGGACCCCTCAAAATGCTAAGGACAAAAGATTGGCTCAAGCTCTAAAGCTCAAGACTCTACTTTTTACCTTTTAGTGATCCAAGATCACATTGAGTTCATAGGAAAAGCCAATACTATTAAAAGGGGATGAGGTGTTGCTTAATGGGTTGTTTGCTCAAAGTGCTTAGTGATATGCTCCAAAACCCTCAACCACTTTCTCATATCCACATATGTCCCAAACCAAAAGTCAAACTCGGCCCCACCAAAACTTTCCATCTGGCGCCACCAAGTTTAGTTGACATAGCCACTGCCACAAAACCCTAGTCTTTTCGGTCTCACCGATAGGGATCTCGGTCTCACCGAGATGCAATTGCAAACTCTCTGTTTCCATTCATAACGTTTCGGTCTAACCGAGATGAGCGATCGGTCCCACCGAGTTCGCAATGCAAACTCTCTATTTCCCCTTCGTAACATTTCGGTCCAACCGAGATGAGCGAATCGGTCCCACCGAGTTTGCCTGACCAACTCTCTGGTTAGCTTATTACCAAAATCGGTCCCACCGAGTTTGTGTAATCGGCCTCACCGAGATTATGTTATGCCCTAACCCTAATGAAATCGGTCCCACCGAGTTGACATGTCGTTCGCATCGAAAATCCTAACGTTCACATTTTAAACTGAATCGGTCTGACCGAGTTTTCTGATTCGGTCCCACCGAGTTTGGTAAACTGTGTGTAACGGTTAGATTTTGTGTGGAGGCTATATATACCCCTCCACCCACTCTTCATTCGTGGAGAGAGCCATCAGAATATGCCTGCACTTCCATCATACATTTTCTAAGAGAGAACCACCTACACTTGTGTTGAGGTCAAGATATTCCATTCCAACCACATAAATCTTGATCTCTAGCCTTCCCAAGTTGCTTTCCACTCAAATCATCTTTCCACCAAATCCAATCCTATGAGAGAGAGTTGAGTGTTGGGGAGATTATCATTTGAAGCACAAGAGGAAGGATTTCATCATCAACACACCATCTATTACCTTTTGGAGAGTGGTGTCTCCTAGATTGGTTAGGTGTCACTTGGGAGCCTCCGTCAAGATTGTGGAGTTGAACCAAGGAGTTTGTATGGGCAAGGAGATCGTCTACTTCGTGAAGATCTACCCTAGTGAGGCAAGTCCTTGGTGGGCGATGGCCATGGTGGGATAGACAAGGTTGCTTCTTCGTGGACCCTTCGTGGGTGGAGCCCTCCGTGGACTCGCACAACCGTTACCCTTCGTGGGTTGAAGTCTCCATCAAAGTGGATGTACGATAGCACCACCTATCGGAACCACGCCAAATATCTCCGTGTCTACATTACGTTTTCTCACTCAAAACTCCTCCCTTTACCTTCGTGTGCAATGTTTTACATTCCCCTGCTATACTCTTAGACTTGCATGTGTAGGTTGTTTACTTGACTAGTGCTAAGTTGCTAAAATCTATGGAGACTTAAAATTGGGAAAATCCTAGATTTTTTTTGTCAAGTAGTCTAAACACTCCCCTCTAGACATACTTTTGATCCTACAAAGACATTCCAGCCACTGAAGAATCTGCAGGGCAACCTCTAGTGCTGCACCTGAAGAACAAGCCAGGCCAACTGAAGCATCTGCTGCTGCGCCTGAAGACACCGACAATGCCAGGGCAACTACATCAGTTGCGCCTGAGGTAAATGAACCAATTTCCTCTGCTCCTCCTACTCCAACAACAAGCATCAACCTTTCTTCTGCATCAGAAGTGAAGACAACCAAGGCTGTAGAACGAGCTGCTATGAAGAAAAGGAAAGCATCTGCTTCCTCAGAGTCTTCTGCTCCCAAGAAGGCGAAGACTTTGACAAGCTCGTTTGAAAATCCTATCGATGTTGTTCCTGTTTCAAGCATGCCATCAAAGGAGATTGTTCCCTTTGGTGAAGATTACAAAATTCCAAATGAATCTGCTGAAGAAGATCCTTCTGCTGCTTCGACAGAGCAGTTGGATGAAGAAGTTGAAGTGGATAACATCCCTTCAACACCTCTGGTTTCGTCGCCCATGCCTCAGTTCACTGCTGAAGAGGCCGGCGTTGAAGAAATTGATGAGGAAGATGAAGACGTGGATATTGGGTGCACCACTCCAATTCTGAATGATGACTATTGGGAAAGTCATCACCCCAATTCTCCATTGTTTACACCTCTCCAACAAATTCCTTAGTCCTCGATCCAAACTGAAGAAATTCACATCGTCTCTGAAGAACCTCAAGCTTCTCTTCTTACCATCCCTGAAGAAGCTCCACCCACTAGCGCTGATGCAAATGCTGCTGAAGAAATGGAGACCCAGGCTGCTACTAATGATATTGAAACTGGAATTCCTCAGCCTACGGCTCTAGAGAATGTGATTCCTGAGGTTGTGAAGACATTAACTGACACTCCTCAGCCCAAGCCAAAGAATCCCTTCTCCAAGAAACAGAAGTTCATAGCTGATGAGTTCTTCAATGAACACATTTTCTTCACGGAATAGAATCCCTATGACTCTGCTCATCTTCGATGCAAGCGCTTTTGGACAACAAGTCAGATGAACTTCTATTCTTCACTGCTATTTGATAAGGACAAGATCTTTGACCATGAGCACATTCCTCATGTGGATATGGAGTCGCTGCCCTGCTTCACCCCAGTCCTCAGTGTTCTTCATAACGTTGGGCTGCTCAACTTCTGCACCGACATCTGCGACTAGAATGAAGAACTCATTCTTCAGTTCTATGCTACGTTGCACATCACTGGCAACACTGACGATGTGAACTCATGCGTGTTGGAGTGATGACTGAAAACACTCACTACAAAGCACGGCCTCTGAATTGCTTCATGTCGTCCCAGTCAATCCTCCCCTTGAAGGTGCAAGGCTCATCTACCATGACGCTAAACTATCTGATCATTTCATGCAAGTCCTAATGAAGCCTTTGAAGCCTGGCCAAGCTCCTCTGACCAAATTGCTCGTTAAGAAATTGCTCTATGTGCCAAGGACTATTTACAGGATATTGACCAAGACCCTCAGTCCAATCAAGGGCCATGACTCTAATGAAGAAGAGGTCGTTGGCATCATGAAGAATCTGCTTTTCAACATCATACATGGTATGCCTATCAACTACCATGATTTCTCCATGAGGACTCTGGCAAATGTCGCCCTGTCACCTTTTGAGTTGAAGCATTACGCTCCTTGGATTATGAGATTCCTCATATTAGTCTTCAGTTTATTACAAGGGAGACTTTCAAAATCATCTCAGCTACTTGCCCCGATTGAAGTCTTCAAACGACCTATTTCCTCATCTGATCAGAAGGGCAAGGATGTAGTTATTGATGAAGGCATTCATCCATTGGATGGACAGTTCCGCAAACTGCATCCTAATCCACCAATGAGGACTCTGCCACACATGACACTGCCGCGAATGCTTCAAAGCAATTTCCTCATGCCATTGCTCCCAGGGTGATGACTGATCGTGAGCTTCTCCTCAGTCTTCATCAGCAGGTTGATCGCAACCACAAGTGAATCAAGCGTCAGTTTGGTGCTATTCTTCAGAACATGACAGTCACTCAAAATACTGTGAAGAAGAAACACTATTATCTGCATGATGTCTTTGACCGCACCTGGGCCATTCTGTCTAACCTCTATAGTGCCGAAGATCTCAAGAAGATGGAATTTCAACAGGACTTTGACTGGGCACAGCCACCTTCGAAGAAATTCAAGAAGGTCAAAGTTTCTCAGCTTGTGGCTAGCTCCTATTCTTCAACGCGCGAGCCTAATGAAAATGAAGATTTAAATGACACTGTGGCAGGCCCTACTCGGAAGGACGACCCCAACAACGCTGGCGCTCCTCCATCAACTTCGTGATATTCTTTAGGGGCGTTGGTCCTCATTTTTCGTCCCTTTTGGTCATTCGATGACAAAGGGGGAGAAATTTGAGTTAGTCTTCAAGAGGGGTCTATCTATATGGGTGTTTTTTTGCTAAGTTACAACTCACGTTCTTCTGAAGTATTTGTTGGATCAAGTTGTAAACTTAAGTCCGATGGTGGTCTGATACTTTGCTATGTTTTTCTGCATGATATTTCCTCATGTATGTTAATGCACGCATGCTGAATTACATCAGTCACCATATTTCATCATGCATTTCAAATTCTTCATATCCTATGTTAAATGCGTGTATGAATTACAAGATATAGGGGGAGATATCCATGATTCTACTCTACAATGTGCATTGCTACTCAAAATAAAATTCCTCACTCATGCACATCTTCAGGGGGAGTTCTTCTATATCTTGCAATCAAATTCCTCGGTATCAGTATTTACACTTCATATGTTTATCCCCATTGAAAACTTAACCTAGGCTTTCTGAAGACTTTGAAAGTGAAGAAATTGGTGTGATCCCGAAGACTTGATATTCATGCGAGGAATATGAAGCTTGAAGACTTCTCTTTTCATAGTTTCGTTTTTGTCTTTCTTACTGTTGAAGGGGGTCGAGGTAAAACTAAGGAAAAGTTTCCAAGTGATGCTCATCTCAAAATCCTACACCTACCAATCCTTTCGAGTGAAGCCATTGGAAATCTCATAGAGTTCAGTCAATTTCTTCAGTGACAGAGACGAAGATCTTCTGGTCTCTGAGGAATTTATTTTGACCGAGAAGTTAGGAATTCGCCAATGCAGATTGCCTACAAGTGAGGAACATGATAGCCCTGAGGAATTTGATAGTCAAATTTCCGACCGTTGTTGTGCTATGCGCCAGCTGTCCCAAAATATCTACCCACCTAACAGTCATATCATTGAAGGGCATTCATGTCTTATCATGTCGGGCTGCTCCCTAGGCTATAAATAGCCGCCCCCCTACAACCACTAGCTGGTTGGCTGCTCCGAGAGAAAGTGACACTTGTCATCGAGAGCATCCCATCCTCTGAGGACTTTGAGCGAAAATCATCAAGTGAGGAAAAACCGAGAACCCAAACCCAAACACCTACAAACCCAAAGTGATTGAGAATCACTAGAGATATTGTTCCTATGTGGAACTGACGCTTGTTACCTTTGAGGACTGTGCATCCTCCAGACGGTTGGGCGTCATGGTCTAGAGCATCCAAGAGGAAATTGTGGATCGCTGAGTGACCGAGTCTGTGAAGGTTTGGAAGTCACCTTAAGTCTTTCCATGAGTGATTGGGTGAGGTCTGTGTGACCTTAGCTCAAGGAGAATAATGTGAGGACTGTGTATAACGCCCCGAGACCGTTGTGCCAGGTGTCTTCCAGTTATTCGATGTTGTTGCCTTGTCATTCGCTTGCGTGTTCCATCTTGCCATGTCAGCATGTGCATTGCATCATCATGTTTTCAAAACTTGCATTCGTCCGGGTCCCCCAGTTCCGTCCGTTGTCCGTTCTGAGCCTAGACACATTCACACGCGCCTCCGGCACCTCCGAAATATTATTTTATAAGTGGCCGGAAAATGTTCTCGGAATGGGATGAAAGTTGGCGTCCGGTGTTGCTATGTTGTCAGTAGGTCGGTTGCCAAGTTTCATCGCATTCGGAGTCTGTTTGGCGCCCCAACGGTTAACTATAGCGGAAGTATAGTCGGTCTATCATCGGACATTTTCGGTCTCCGGAAACAGCTGCCAGGCTGCATTCCTCCTCTTTCCTCGCAGACCACCTCCTCTCTACACAGCCCACTATCCCCATCGGCAGCCCACCTACCCCTTCTCGCGTCCGGAGCCGTCTGATGGTGATCGCATGGTCCGAAAACACCCCTAAAACCCTCTCAACCCTAATCCTGCCTATAAATGGACACCCTCCCTCCTATTTTGGCATCACTAGTCTCCACCTACCTGCAGCCACCAACCATCCTTAATTTCCGCGTTTGCCCGCTCCGCCACCGCCACTTGTCGCCGCCGTCTTGCCACTTGGCGCCATCTGTTTGGCCGCGCCGCCACCTGAGGAGTCACCCCGGCCTATCGGGTGCCTCCACGTCACCTCCCCGCGTTCTCCCCATGCCTCCCACCGTGTAGGGCCCGCCGGAGCCCATCGCGAGCCTGCCGCGGGCCGAATCGGGCCCGGCGCCGCCCTGCAGGCGACCGAACCGCCCCGCTTGTAACAATCACAATGCGGCTATATCTCCCACGTGTCGGGACACGACTTAGAGGCATAGCCGCATGGTAGGCTTGTTGCAAGAGGGGTAATCTTCACACATCCTATGTACTGAATATGCAAGGGATAAAGAGTTGGCTTACAATCGCCACTTCACACAAATACAAGTTAAACATACATCATCCAGAATACAATCAAGATCCGACTACGGAACCAAAATAAAAGAATACAACCCCATATGCTAGATCCCCGATCGTCCCAACTAGGCTCCACTACTGATCAGCTGGAAACGAAACAACACAACGAACACGATCTTCATCGAGCTCCCACTTGAGCTCAGTTGTGTCATTTTCACTGGTATCATCGGCACCTTCAACTGTTTGGAAGTATCTGTGAGTCATGAGGACTCAGCAATCTCACACCCTCGTGATCAAGACTATTTAAGCTTATGGGTAGGAAAGGGTAGTGAGGTGGAGCTGCAGCAAGCACTAAGCATATATGGTGGCTAACATACACAAATAAGAGCGAGAAGAGAAGCAACGCAACGGTCGAGAAACTAGAAGTGATCAAGAAGTGATCCTGAAACTACTTACTTTCAAGCATAACACAATACCGTGTTCACTTCCCGGACTCCGCAGAGAAGAGACCATCACGGCTACACACACAGTTGATGCATTTTAATTAAATTAAGTGTCAAGTTCTCTACAACCGGACATTAACAAATTCCCATCTGCCAAATAACCGCGGGCATGGCTTTCGAAAGTTCAAACCCTGCAGGGGTGTCCCAACTTAGCCCATCACAAGCTCTCACGGTCAACGAAGGATATTCCTTCTCCAAGGAAGACCCGATCAGTCTCGGAATCCCGGTTACAAGACATTTCGACAATGCTAAAACAAGACCAGCAAGACCGCCCGATGTGCCGACAATCCCGATAGGAGCTGCACATATCTCGTTCTCAGGGCAACACGGGATGAGCACTCCGTACAACTAAAACCAGCCCTAAAGTTTCCCCGAGGTGGCGCTGCAAAGGAATCTAGTTCGGACCAACACTTAGAGAAGCACTGGCCCGGGGGGGTTAAAATAAAGATGACCCTCGGGAGCACGGCTCCCCAAGAGAAAAGTAGGTGGTGGTGAGCCAAATGTAAAACCAAGGTTGGGCCTTACTGGAGGAGTTTTATTCAAAGCGAACTCTCAAGGGGTTCCCATAACACCCAACCGCGTAAGGAACGCAAAATCAAGGAGCATAACACCGGTATGACAGAAACTAGGGTGGCAAGAGTGGAACAAAACACCAGGCATAAGGCCGAGCCTTCCACCCTTTACCAAGTATATAGATGCATTAATTAAAATAATAGATATTGTAATATCCCAACATATCCATGTTCCAAACATGGAACAAACTTCATCTTCACCTGCAACTAGGAACACTATAAGAGGGGTTGAGCCAAAGCGGTAACATAGCCAAACAACGGTTTGCTAGGAAGGTTGGTTAGAGGCTTGACATGGCAATATGGGAGGCATGATATAACAAGTGGTAGGTAGCGCGACATAGCGGTAGAACGAACAACTCGCAAGCAAAGATAGAAGTGATTTCAAGGGTATGGTCATTGTCGATGTCAAAACCGGCGGATCTCGGGTAGGGGGTCCCGAACTGTGCATCTAAGGCGGATGGTAATAGGAGACAGGGAACACGATGTTTTACCCAGGTTCGGGCCCTCTTGATGGAGGTAAAACCCTACGTCCTGCTTGATTTATTCTTGATGATATGAGTATTACAAGAGTTGATCTACCACGAGATCGGAGAGGCTAAACCCTAGAAGCTAGCCTATGGTATGATTGTATGTTGTCCTACGGACTAAAACCCTCTGGTTTATATAGACACCGGAGGGGGCTAGGGTTACACAAGGTCGGTTACAATGGAGGAGATATACATATCCGTATTGCCTAAGCTTGCCTTCCATGCCAAGTAGAGTCCCATCCGGACACGAGACGAAGTCTTCAATCTTGTATCTTCATAGTCCAACAGTCCGGCCAAAGGATATAATCCGGCTGTCCGGAGACCCCCTAATCCAGGACTCCCTCAGTAGCCCCGAACCAGGCTTCAATGACGATGAGTCCGGTGCGCGGTGTTGTCTTCGGCATTGCAAGGCGGGTTCTTCTCCAATTTTCAAGTGTTCGTAAGCAGTGTCCGGCTCCATAAATGTTGAACCTCTTGGCTTCTATGCCCAATAAGGGCTTTTTCCCACACGTCGAATGAATACGAGGTGCCAGGGCGTTTTTACATTCGCCCCCCTAGCCAAATAAATAAATTGTCTATTAAAGGGATGGGGATTCTTAGATCCGATCCATACCATCCTCCCCCAGCGAGAATCCATCAGAGCGCATTTCTGAAAGATCCATTCCAGCATGGTCGACCTCCGCAGCTCCTCCTCCCACCCCCGTAGCCCTAAGCCCGGTGATTGGGAGAGGTGTTTAGTCCCGCACAGTCGATTAGTCGAACTTCAGACTAAGGGATTTCTCCCTCCGGCGTATATGGTGCCCGTTCGAGCTGGGCTTGCCACCTACAATGGCGGGGAGCAAGCGAAGAGCTTTCCCTGTCCCTCCATGGGGGAACGGGTTTGCCTTGTTCCTTATTTACTAAGGGGACTCCGATTTCCAATTCATCTGTTTCTCCGCGGGCTCCTGGAGTTCTACGGCCTCCAATTACACAATCTCACCCTGCCTCCATTCTACATATCGCCGGCTATGTTGCTCTCTGCGAGTTGTTCCTGGGCTGCGAGGCTCACTTCGAGCTGTGGAAAAGGCTATTTTGCCTCGTCCCTCGCATACAGAGGAGATCACTTTATCAAGTGGGCGGAGCCGAAATATAGTGCATCGCCGATACCGGATACCTGTCCAGTACCCCGAAGAAGTCGTCCGAAGACTGGCCTTCAGAATGGTTTTATATGGAGGACGTTCCCCTTCCGGACCCTGTTCAGCGGGGTCTTCCTGAGTTCAACAATGCTCCTCTGAAGAAGCGCCAAAGTTGGCGCCTACGGAGCCCCCAGGCGGAAGACAACGGAGAAGTCCTCTATCTGATGAACCGGATCAAAGCACCAGCTCAATCAGGATTGACAATAATCGAAGTTATGTCGATTTGCATAATGCGGGAAGTGCAGCCACTTCAATATCGTGGGCACCCCTTGTGGTGTTATAACGGGGCGGATGACGCCACCCGCTGCGCGCGTATGGGTCCGGACAATGCTGCCGCTCTAGCGAAAATTCTGTCCGAACTGTTCAAGGGTGAGGAAGAGGAGTTCGCCCGCATCAAGCCACGAGATGGATTCTCCATGTACAATCCTCCAAGCTGGGTAAGTTATATCTCCATGCTACCATTTTTCCCACATTCTTTGTGGTAAGTATTCACCTGGCCACTTTGCGGCAGGAACTGCGAAAAGCCATAAAGGAGGTCAGCAGCCCTTCTCCACAACCAGAGGACCCTGACCGGGCCCTCGACTCCAGACTTGAAGAAGATTCAGTTATATTCGTGGAGCTGATAGACCGACAGTTCTATCAGTTAAGCTGCGACGATGCCATGGTGGCCATTACGGCCGACTATCCCGGACTGCTCCCTGCATCGCAAGTAAGAAAAACCAAAAATCCCAACTCCAAAACTAGGATCCCCTTTTAGGCACTTCACCCACCATATACACATGGCATCTTTTACAGGGAAGGCATTCGGGACGCCCTGCCGAACCTGCAGCAACTCGCCAACAAGAGGCACCGAGGCCGGATAGGCCAAAAAGGAAGGCGGTCAGGACGGAGACACTGGCGCAAAGATATGAGAAAAACCCCGCTCCGTGGTTGTCGTCTTTCTCGAAATGTAATAATGCCCGTGTTTCTTTAACAGAAAAAACGCTCGTTGGAATATGTCCGGCGATGTTGCCAATCACGCTTCCACCAGTCGGGCGCCAGGACCGGACATGGATGCAGAAGCCGATATGGGGCAGGCGCCGGATAATCCCCCTACAGAGGATGCAGATAGATTATCCGCTACAAACTCAAAAGTGGAAAGCGCCATGAATCATAGGCACCGTCGGGCCGTACTCTGTGACGCTTGTTTCTTACCAGAGGCGTTTGACGCCTTCAATTCTGGAGAGGCGTACCTCCGTGCTGCTCAAGATGGTCTAGCCAGAGCCACGGATCAGTATGTAAAGGATGTACGGGTGAGTAAATCTGACGATTTATATGTATCAGTAGCCCCTGGGACTTGAAACAGTTAGCAGAACTGATTTAAGGATCATCTTTATTGTGCAGGTTCTTACAGAGAAGAATACTAGGCTGTCACAGGATCTAGAGGAATGCAAGACCCAACTACGGGCTGCTGTGGCCGCCTTGCAGGAACCGAAAAAGTCACCTGCTGGTAATATTTACTTTAAAGAATGATGGTTACCATATAACGTGCGGCATGGCTGAAGATCTAACAACAAATGTTGCAGATGAATCCGGAGAGAATCCGGAGGACCAGCATGTTATGCGACAGCTAGAGGCTGGCAAACGCGTGCTGACTGAGGTTAGGCGGGAGAAAAACAATCTCCAAGACGCCAATATAAAGCTGAACGTGTAACTAAAAGACGTTTAGGGCCAGCTTGCAGACTCCGAGAAGGAGATTAAGCGGCTTCGGCGCGGCATTTTTAGTAAGTGCTTGAACGAATCCTTATAAAGGAGTTCGGCAAAGAAGCCGACTAACAACGTTATGTTTGTAGGTGTGCTGACGGGTCATCCCGTGGAGGAAATGCCCGGGTCTGCGGGTGATCTTCTGCCCGAGCTGTCACATCTGCACGAACAAGTTTGGCAGGTGATGCAGGGTGTTGCCCAGGCCTTGTGGCCGTCCGTCTCCCTGCCACAGGGCGTCGCCGAGCTTGCGGAGAAGCTCAAGGGAGCACGGCGGTGCTTCCGATTATGGAAGATATCAGCCTGCCGACAGGGTGCCAGAGAAGCCTGGGCCATGGTGAAGACGTGGTATACTAAGACAGACCCAAATCACATGGCCGAGGTCGGACCTGTGGGGCCCGACGGGAAAGAGATCCCCGTTAGCTTAGTTTATGGGCAAGTAGAATTAGCCGCAAAGTATTCTCAACAGGATTGTAAGTTTGACCACCTGTTGGATGGTATAGAAGAGGAATTTAGTCAGTCTGCATGACTATGTAATTAAGGTGACATGTATAATGCCTTCTAGCCGGATTATAGATCATTTGTCGTTGCGGACCTTTTCGCTTCAACCTCAGGGCTCAATAGTCCGGAGTGTATCCGAATACCCGCTCAGTTATATAAGAACCGGGGTATGCGTGGAGACCAGGCATAGGGGTCATTAGTGCTTTATCAGACAAGTGCCCAACTAGTTATGTTATATTACATGGGTAGTAAGAAACATCTTCCAGGGAGAATAGTTCCGTTAAGGGTTCCTTTCCCTGGGTAAGCATGCCCTAAAGTGCATGTCCGTACTGCGATAGGAAACGTAGGAAAAACATCTGGGGCAGATATGGACAATAACTAAAAATCATCTTTTGTTCACCGACCGAATATTCCCTTAAGAACGCTAGCTTTCGTCTTCACCCAGTCTGAGGTACACATCCGGCTGACCCGGTAGTAACAATCGCAGAGGTGCTCCCCTTATGCCCTAGCCGAATTAACGGGAACGTAGGGCAAAAATACAAGAGCCAGGCAACCCAGCTTGGCCAAAACTTAAGTCATATCGATGCATATAATGGTGAAAAAGGTACATGCGGAAGTATAACACATGTGTGGGACATGAGGCCCAGATAAATAATTTAAGCTTCTGTGAAAGAAGCCCCCATGCGTGAAGAGTGCGGCTAGCGCATCTGTAATGTGCAGGCCAGGCACAAGGTGACCCTTGAAGGCCTAGAGAAATAATAAAAGAAAGAAAGAAAGAGAAACAAGAGAGATAATGTATTTACAGAAAATGGACAAAGGGAGGGGACTAACATAGAGTCCGGTGCTAGGCGTAGAATCTTCGGAGCCTAGCCGCGTTCCATGGGTTCGGCTCGAGTCGACTAGTCGATGCATCCCGCAGTCGGTACGCTCCATCGGTCAAAACTTGGTCAATAATGAAGGGACCTTCCCATTTGGGCTCGAGCTTGTTCTTTTTCTTATCCGGCAGGCGTAGAACTAGTTCGCCAACGTTATAAGTTTTGGCCCATACTTCTCTGCTTTGGTATCTGCGAGACTGTTGCTGATAAATGCGGAACGGGCTTTGGCTATGTCGCGCTCCTCCTACAGGGTGTCCAAACTGTCCTGCGATCGAGCTCGGCTTCTCTTTCTTCGTACATGCGCACTCGAGGTGAGTCATGAATTATGTCACAGGGCAAGACTGCCTCTGCGCCGTACACCATACAGAAGGGTGTATATCTGGTACTACGATTCGGCGTGGTCCGCAGCCCCCAGAGTGCGGAGTTGAGCTCCTCTACCCAGTGCGTGTTAAGGAGCGCACTAATCTGGGTTTAATGCCGCTCATTATAAGACCGTTTGCTCGCTCGACTTGACTGTTGGTTTATGGGTGATAGACTGAAGCATAATCGATCTTGATGCCCATTTTGCTGCACCAGAGTTTTACCTCGTCGACCGTGAAGTTTGTGCCATTATCAGTGATGATGCTATGGGGGACGACATAACAGTGTACAACCCCGGATACAAAGTCTATCACCGGTCCGGATTCGGCTGTTTTAACAGGTTTGGCCCCTATCCATTTGGTGAATTTATCCACCATGACCAATAAGTATTTTTTCTTGTGGGTTCCCCCTTTAAGGGGTCCAACCATGTCAAGCCCCCAGACCGCAAAGGGCCATGTAATGGGGATTGTTTGGAGGGCGGTGGGTGGCATGTGGCTTTGATTTGCAAAGAGCTGGCAACTGGCGCAGCATTGGACCAAGTCCTGTACATCTGCCCAGGCCGTTGGCCAATAAAATCCTGTACGGAAGACCTTGCTTACAAGAGCCCGGGCTGCGGCGTGATGACCGCCGAGTCCGGCATGAATTCTGCCAAAAGATTTCGTCCTTCCTCTTCGGAGATGCACCTTTGAAGAACTCCGGTAGTGCTTTTTTTGTACAATTCTCCCTCATGGACCCTGTAGGCCTTGGATCGCTGCACTATGCAGCGTGCCTCATTTTGGTGCTCCGGAAGTTCCTGTCTAGTTAGGTAGGCTAGGAATGGTTCTGTCCACGGGGCAATAACGGCCATTATTTCGTGGGTTGAAGGTGTTATTTCGGTGGCGGAGCCTCCTATTGTGTCAGAGAGTTCGGTATCGGGTATTTTGGCCGGGTCTGGACTGTTGTTACCGGTGTCCCCTTCCCATACTATGGATGGCTTGAACAGGCTTTCCAAAAATATGTTGGGGGCGACCGCATCACGTTTTGCGCCGATGCGGGCAAGGATATCCGCCGCCTGATTGTTTTCCCGAGCCACATGGTGAAATTCGAGCCCCTCGAACCGAGCTGACATTTTTAGGACGGCATTTCGATAGGCCACCATTTTAGGATCCTTGGCGTCAAAGTCTCCATTTATTTGGGATATTGCAAGGTTTGAATCCCCACACACCTCCAGGCATTGAATGCCCGTGGAGACTGCCATCCGAAGACCATGCAACAGAGCTTCGTATTCGGCTGCATTGTTGGAGTCTGTATACAATATTTGCAATACGTACTGAATGGTATCTCTGGTTGGGGACATCAGGACAACGCCAGCCCCTAGAGTAGCCAGCATTTTAGAACCGTCGAAGTGCACGATCCAATTGGAGTATGCGTCGTACTCTTTAGGTAGTTCGGCCTTCGTCCATTCGGCGACGAAGTCGGCCAATACTTGCGACTTAATGGCTCATCAAGGTTTGTATGTTATGTCGAACGGGAGGAGCTCAATGGCCCATTTGGCAATCCGGACCGTAGCGTCGCGGTTGTTTATAATATCATTAAGTGGCACTTCCAAGGCTACTGTAATCGAACACTCTTGAAAGTAGTGTCGCAGCTTCCGCGATGCCATGAATACCGCATATGCTATCTTTTGGTAATGCGGGTACCGTGATTTGCATGAAGTGAGGACAGTGGATACATAGTATACCGGCTTTTGAAGAGGGAATTTATGTCCGTCCGCTTCCCGTTCGACAACGAGCACCGCGCTTACAACTTGATGAGTTGCCGCAATGTACAACAACATTGGTTCGTCGATGTTTGGCGCGGCAGGATTGGGTTGGTTGCCAAGGTGATCTTTATTTGTTCCAATCCGGTTGTGGCCGCGTCCGTCCGCTCGAAGTGTTCGGTGCGCCGAAGGAGGCGATAAAGGGGTAAAGCCTTTTCTCCTAAGCGGGAGATAAAGCGGCTTAGAGCCGCCACGCATCCAGTTAACTTCTGGATTTGTTTGAGGTCTGTTGGGGTAGCCAACTGTGACAAAGCTCGGATTTTGGCCGGATTAGCTTCAATACCTCTACTGGAGACAATGAAACCAGGGAGCTTTCCGGCTGGTACGCCGAAAACGCATTTTTCCGAATTGAGCTTGATGTCGTATGTTCGGAGGTTGTCGAATGTGTGCCTCAAGTCGTCTATCAAAGAGTCAACGTGTTTGGTTTTGACGACCACATCGTTTACGTATGCCTCTACTGTTTTGCCGATTTGTTTCTCCAGACATGTCTGAATCATGCGCTGATATGTTGCGCCAGCGTTTTTGAGCCCAAAAGGCATTGTGTTAAAACAGAAGGGATCGTATGGTGTGATGAATGTCGTTGCGGCTTGGTCGGACTCCGCCATCTTGATTTGATGGTAACCAGAGTATGCGTCGAGGAAACACAATGACTTGTGTCCTGCGGTAGCATCAATGATTTGATCGATGCGTGGGAGGGGGAAGGGATCCTTTGGGCAAGCTTTATTGAGGTCTTTGAAATCGACACAAAGGCGCCAGGATTTGTCCTTCTTTGGTACCATCACCAGGTTTACTAGCCAGTCCGGGTGTTTTATTTCTCTGATGAATCTGGCCTCCAATAACTTGGCTAGTTCCTCTCCCATGGCATGTCTCTTAGGTTCGGAGAAACGCCGAAGAGCTTGCTTGACCGGCTTGAATCCCTTTAGGATATTGAGGCTATGCTTGGCCAGCCTGCGTGGGATTCCTGGCATGTCTGAGGGATGCCAGGCGAATATGTCCCAGTTCTCGCGCAGGAACTCTCATAGTGCGGCGTCCACAGCGGGGTTTAACTGTGCCCCGATGGAGGCTGTTTTTGTAGGGTCTGTTGGGTGGACTTGGAATTTGACTATTTCATCTGCTGGTTTAAAAGAGGTGGACTTGGATCTCTTGTCGAGTATCACGTCATCCATGTCCACTGTGGAGCGTGGCGTGGTTAATTCCTCGGCCGAGAGGGCTTCGGATAATGCCTCGAGGGCCAGTGCGACTGTTTTGTTTTCGGCGCGGAGTGCTATGTCCGGATCGCTGGCGAGAGTGATGATTCCGTAGGGCCTGGCATTTTGAGCTTCATGTACCCGTAATGGGGTACGGCTTGGAAGATTATGAACGCCTCCCATCCTAAAAGAGTGTGATAACCACTGCTGAACGGGGCCACTTGGAATGTAATTTCTTCGGACCTGTAATTATCCGGCGTGCCGAATACCACATCTAGTGTGATTTTCCCAGCACAGCGTGCATCCCGACTAGGGATGATTCCTCTAAAGGTTGTGCTACTTTGCTCAATGCGGTTCCAGTCTATTTCCATCTTTTGAAGTGTTTCCTTATAGATGAGGTTTAATCCGCTGCCGCCATCCATGAGTACTTTGGTGAGTCGAAAGCCGTCCACGATTGGACCGATGACCAGTGCGGCTGGTGCTCGGGCTATTCGGAATTTAGGTTCGTCACTAGCATTGAAGGTAATAGCCGTGTCACTCCATGGATTTATTGCTGCTATGTGGCAGATTTCGGACATGCTGCGGAGTGTTCGCTTGCGCCTATGATTTGACGCAAAGGTCTCAAAGACTGTTAACATTGTATTGTTATCCACGGGATGGTGCTCTGTGGTATTTGGGAGAAGAAGATCCTCACCACTTTTGGCCACCTACCGGAGTATCCAACATGCTCGAAGGCTGTGCGTTGGTATTGTATCTGTTGTACTATGAATTTTGCAAGGTCCGTTGAGCCATCCCTCCAGTACGGTTGCATGCCCTGTAGAGGGTTTTTGCTTTTTGGTAGTTGACCCGGGTGTATTGTGATAATGCACCCTTTTATTTCGGACTAGGTTTGTATTCAGGGCCGGATTATCCCAAAAGTTTGTTTCGGTTTTCCAGGCACTTTCCATCGCACAGTACTTTCGTACTATGGACACCAAGTCAGCGAAGCGTGTTATCTCACGGTGATTTATGGCGTTGAGGATTCTCTTGTCCATGCAATTATTGCAAAAAAATAGGATTGCGTCTTCCTCGCGACATTCCTTAACCTTGTTCATTGCAAGGAGGAATCTGGCCCAATAGTGATGTATTGTTTCCTGGGGCTCTTGCCTGATGTGGGAAAGATCGCTTATGTTTGGGTGGGTGGGTGAATTGAATCCGAACCCTTACCTGATTTGGGATCCAGGGGCCGAGGAGTTTCCAATTTTATAAGTTTCGGTTCCGGGGTGTTACCCGATAATCCTGGCCCACTGCCTGACTCTAAGTTCAGGGATTGGATGTTGTCCTCCCGCGAACGGGTGTCCGGCTCGGAGAGCTCGGGAATCCGGACATAGTTGGTCCTCAAGATAGAGGAAAGGTCGTCGCATTGTTCCTCCACCGCTGCAATATGATGGGTGACCGGTGGACAGTTAATCTCCCTTTGATCGGGTTTAAGCCCAATCCGATCATAGTCCGTAGCGACTCCCAAGGCGGCGATGTGATCCAAGAGCTCATTTAAGGAGGCGAGCTCCATTGGATCCATCTGTTCGACGAGTGCTGATTTGACGTGGAGGCTGTTTTCGATGACCCGAGAAGTCATCGTTGGTGCGGCGGCCGAACAGGTGGTCATGATGAAACCGCCTAGCCGGAGAGTTTGGCCGACAGCCAAAGCTCCCCCAACAGTAGTACCGTCTTTAAAGACGAAACAAGACACCCTTCCTTCTGGCGACGGCATAGAGGAACTCTCAATGAAAGCACCAATATCGGTGTCAAAACCGGCGGATCTCGGGTAGGGGGTCCCGAACTATGCGTCTAAGGCAAATGGTAACAGGAGGCAGGGAACACGATGTTTTACCCAGGTTCGGGCCCTCTTGATGGAGGTAAAACCCTACATCCTGCTTGATTTATTCTTGATGATATGATTATTACAAGAGTTGATCTACCATGAGATCGGAGAGGCCAAACCCTAGAAGCTAGCCTGAAATCCCGCTAGGAAGAAGAACGTGTCCATGAAGAAGACGAACCAACATAGTCGAACGAATCCTCACAACTCCGGAATGAAACCGAAGCTAACGAGAGAAGCAACCTGGAAAGAAGCAAGCAACATAGTAAACAACCATCACATAAACATGGCATGATGCACAACCAAGTATGTTGCATGTCCGGTTTAATGAGGCATGGCATGGCAAAATGCACAAACAATCCTACAAATTAAGTGGAGCTCAATATGCAACAAGTTGCATATTGACGGAACACCACATGTCTTATTTAGTTCTCTCTCAGTTATGTACCCAACAATGTTAAATTTAATTAAACATGGCAAGAGGTGAAGCATATGAAAACCACCTATCTAGGCAAGCTTAAATGAGGTCGGAAACAACAAACAACAATTCCGGAAAATCCTCATATGCAATTTATGGATTTGGTACTGTTCTTCCCTAAACCATATTTTAGAGTTGTTAAACATGCAAAGTAAAGCCACCATGTTAAACTATGCATTTTTCTACCCCATTTACATATCAAGTTTATTTAAATCCGAGCTATGGTTATTTCGTTATGAAATAAAGCATTTTAACATGGCATTAGGCAAATTTAAACAAATAGCAATTTAGACATTTTAAACATGCATGAAAGTTGGAAATTATGAAACTAGATAAAATTCTATTCATTTTTCATATATAAATCATTTCAATGCGATGATCGGTTAATGAGTTATTATATGCATGAAGACTAGGGTGTTTTCTGCAAAACAGTTATCTCAGGATAAATGCTAAAATCGTTGGACAGGAAAAAAACATGACGGGCTGAAACAGGTTGGCCCAACAGGAGGAAAGAAAAAAATAGAGGAGGGGCGCTGGGGTGTGGCCTCACCCATGGGCTTTGGCCCAAGGCGGTGAAGCTGGAGGTAGGCCTGCTGGAGCGCTGGTGTCGGTGTCAAAACCGACGGATCTCGGGTAGGGTGTCCCGAACTGTGCGTCTAGGCCGGATGGTAACAGGAGGCAGGGGACGCAATGTTTTACCCAGGTTCGGGCCCTCTTGATGGAGGTAAAACCCTACGTCCTGCTTGATTAATATTGATGATATGGGTAGTACAAGAGTAGATCTACCACGAGATCAGAGAGGCTAAACCCTAGAAGCTAGCCTATGGTATGATTTTATGTTGTCCTACGGACTAAAACCCTCTGGTTTATATAGACACTAGAGAGGGTTAGGGTTACACAAGGTCGGTTACAAAGGAGGAGATATCCATATCCGTATTGCCTAGCTTGCCTTCCATGCCAAGTAGAGTCCTATCCGGACACGAGACGAAGTCTTCAATCTTGTATCTTCATAGTCTAACAGTCCGGCCGAAGGATATAGTCCGGCTGTCCGGAGACCCCCTAATCCAGGACTCCCTCAGTAGCCCCCGAACCAGGCTTCAATGACGATGAGTCCGGCACGCAATATTGTCTTCGGCATTGCAAGGTGGGTTCCTCTCCAAATTCTGTGTACCTGTTGAAATAGAGTCCGGCTTCTTGTGAATGTTGCGCTCTTTGGCTTCCATGCCCAATAGTGACCACTTTCCACGTGTCGAGGGAATGTGAAGAGCCAGGGTGTTTTTACATTTACCCCCCTAGCTGTGTGAATGAGCTGCCTATTAAAAAGACGAGGATTCAGATCCAAATCACACCATACTCCCTTGGCGAGCCTTCATCGGAGTGCATCTGACAGAGATCCATTCCATCATGGCCGGTCGACGCAGCTCCTCCTCTCACTCCCCTAGCCCCAAGCCTGGAGATTGGGAGAGATGTTCCGTCCCGCACAGCAAATTAGTGATGCTTCAGATCAAGGGATTTCTTCCCCCAACGTACATGGTCCCGGTTCGAGCCGGGCTCGCCACCTATAATGGCGGAGAGCAAGCGGAGAGCCTTCCCAATCCCTCCAAGGGAGAGCAGGTATGCCTTGTCCCTCATTTGGTAAGAGGGCTTGGATTTCCAATTCATCCGTTTCTCCGGGGGCTCCTGGAGTTCTACGGCCTCCAGTTGCACAACCTTACGCCTGCCTCCATATTGCATATCGCGGGATTCGTAGCCCTTTGCGAGCTGTTTTTGGGCTTTGAGGATCATTTCGTGCTGTGGAAGAACTTGTTCTGCCTTGTGCCCCGTTCTCAGAAGGGGTCAATATATCCAGTGGGCGGAGCCAAAGTGTGGCGTATTGCCGGGACCGGATATCTGTCCGGAACCCCAAAGAAGACGTCCGAAGACTGGCCTTCAAAATGGTTTTATATAGAAGACGTCCCCCTCCCGGATCCTATTCGAATCGGCCTCCCTGAGTTCGACAACGCTCCTTTGAAGAAGCACCGGAGCTGGCGTCCATGGAGCTCCCTGGAGGAAGATGACAGGGACGTTCTTTACCTGATGAGCCGGATAAGTTTGTTAGCTCGATCCGGATTGACCATGATCGAGGTCATGGCTACATGTATTATGCGAGGGGTGCAACCGCTTCAGTATAGCGGCCACCCCATGTGGGATTTCAACGGGGAGGATGACGCCTCCCGCTACAGCCGTAAAGGGCCGGGATCGGTTGCTGATATAACAAAGATCTTATCCACTTTGTACAGGGGGAAGAGGAGTGATTCCTCCGTGTCAACCCGCAGGGCAGATTTTCTATGTACAATCCTCCGATCTGGGTAAGCGGAGACTTTTTCTCGCCCATCCGTTTCATATTCCCATAGTTAAGTATTTAGCCTAGCGATTTCAATGCAGGAGCTACGCTTGGCTGTAAGGGAGATAAACAACCCCCCTCCACAGCCCGAGGACCCGGAACGGTCCCTTGACCCAGCCTCCCAGGAGGATCCGGACATATCTGTGGAGCTGATCGATGGGGTATTTTACCAATTGAGCAATGACAACGCCTTGGTGGCCATTACGGCCGATTACCCTGGGCTACTTCCAGCCTCACAGGTAATTGAGACCAAAGTCCCAGTACTTTGACTAGCCCACAAGGGGACGCGAGGCCAGGCAGGCTGAAAAGACATGCAGTCCGGATTGAGACACCGGCGCAGCGGTACGGTGCGCCATCTTTATTCCAAGACATTATTCTCATAGGCATACTAACGCCCATGCCTTCTTTTTAGGAAAAAGAGCGCTCGTCGGACTATACCCGGAGAGGCTACTAATCGCGCCTCCACCAGCCAGGCTCCAAGGCCGGATTCGGAGGCGGGAACGAATACGAGGCGTGCGCCGGGTGCTCCTCCGACAGAGGATGCGGATAAACTTTCCGCCACCAATTCGGAGGTGGAAAGTGCCATGAACCATAGGCGTCGCCGAACTGTTCTTCGTGATGCTTGTTTCTCCCAAGAGGCATTGGATGCCTTCAACTCGGGAGATGCGTACCTCCGTGCCGCTCAAAATGGTCTAGCCAGAGCCATGGAGCTGTATGTAAAAGACATACGGGTGAGAAAATTTGATGGTTATATATATCAGTAGCCCCCGAGACATGAAACAGTTAGAATAACTGATTTAAGGATCATTTGTAATGCAGGTTCTTATAGAAAAGAATACCCAACTGTCCCAAGAGCTGGAAGAGTGCAAAGCCCAACTTCAGGCCGCACTGGCCGCAGCATGGGATCCCAAAGAGACCCCCTCTGGTAATATATCCTTCGAATGATAAGTATCATATAGAGTGCGGCGTATATGAAGATCTGATGATAAAATTGCAGATGACGCTGGAGTAAATCCGGATAAGCAACAGCTCCTACACCAGCTGAAGGCTGGTGAGAGCGTGCTTACGAGGGTGAGGTAGGAGAAGAATGATCTCCTAGATGCCAACACCAAGCTGGGCGTGGAACTAAAAGATGTTCGTGCCCAACTATCGGACTCTGTTAAGGAGAATCGGCAGCTTCGACGCGGCATATTTAGTGAGTGCTTGAGCGAACTTTGAAAAAGAGTTCGGCGAGGAAGTTGGCTACAGAGTTATGTCTGTAGGTATGCTAACAGGTCGTTCTGCAGAGGAAATGCCCGGTTCTACGGGTGACCTTCTTCCCGAGCTCTCCCAACTGCACGAACGAGTTCGGCAGGTGATGCAAGGTGTCGCCCAGGCCTTGTGGCCATCCGTCTCCATGACCGAAGGCCTTGGAGAGCTTGCAGAGAAGCTGAAGGGAGCGCGGCGGTGCTTCCGATTATGGAAGATATCAGCCTGCCGTCAGGGCACCAGGGAAGCCTGGGCAATGGTGAAGACGCGGTACACGAAGGCTGACCCGAACCACATGGCCGAGGTCGGACCTGTGGGGCCCGACGGGAAGGAGATCCCTCTGAGCTTAGTGTACAGACAAGTAGAATTGGCCGCAAAGTATTCCCAACAGGACTGTAGACTAGACAGCCTATTGGATGGTATTGAAGAGGAATTCAACCAGTCAAATTGACTATGTAATTTAAAGTGACATGTATAATGCCTTCTAGCCGGATTGTAGATCGTTTGTCGTGGCGGACCTTTTCGCTTCAACCTTGGGACCCGACGGTCCGGAGTGTATCCGAATACCCTCTCGGTTATGTAAGAACCGGGGCATGCGTGGAGACCAGGCGAAGGGTCGTTAGTGCTTTAACGGACAAGTGCCCAACTAGTTATGTTATATTACATGGTTAGTAAGAAACATCTTCGAGGGAGAATAGTTCCGTTAGGGGTTCCTTTCCCAGGGAGGCATGAACTAAAGTGCATGTCCGGACTGCGAGAAGAGACGCAGAAAAAAAATCTAGGGGCGCATAAATGAATAAGCGAAAAATCATCTTTAGTTCACCGACCGAATATTCCCTTAAGAATGCTAGCTTTCGGCTTCACCCAGTCTGAGGTACACATCCGGCTGACCCGGTAGTAACAATCGCAGAGGTGCTCCCCTTATGCCCTAGCCGAATTAACGGGAACGTAGGGCGTAAATACAAGAGCCAGGCAACCCAGCTTGGCCAAAAATTAAGTCATATCGATGCATATAATGGTGAATAAAGGGTACATGCGAAAGGATAACACATGTGTTGGGCATAAAGCCCGTATGAATAAGCTTCTGTTAAAGAAGCCCCCAGGTATGATGAGCGCGAATAGCGCGTCAGTTACTTGCAAACAAGGCACGAATGGGCTCCTAAACGCTGTGAGAGAAAACAAAAGGAGAAGGAAAAAATATAACACAAATAGTGTATAAAAATGGACAGAGGAAGGAGACGAACATAGAGTCCGGCGTTAGGCGTAGAATCTTCGAAGTTGGGCTGCGTTCCATGGGTTCGGCTCGAGTCGATTATCCGATGCATCTCGCAGACGGTACGCTCCACCAGTCAGGACTTGGTCAATGATGAAGGGACCTTCCCATTTGGGCTTGAGTTTGTCCTTTTTCTTATCCGGCATGCGTAGAACTAACTCGCCAATATTTTAAGTTTTGGCCCGTACTTCTCTGCTTTGGTATCTTCGAGCCTGTTGTTGATAGAATGCGGAACGGGCTTTTGCCACGTCATGCTCCTCCTCCAAGGCGTCCAGACTGTCCTACCGATCGAGCTCGGCTTCTCTTTCTTCGTACATGCGCACTCGAGGTGAGTCATGAATAATGTCGCAGGGCAGAACCGCCTCTGCACCGTATACCATAAAGAATGGTGTGTATCCGGTAGTGCGATTTGGCATGGTCCGCAGCCCCCAGAGTATGGAGTCGAGCTCCTCTACCCAATGCGTGTTAGATTCCTTGAGGTACCGCACTAATCTGGGTTTGATGCCTCTCATGATAAGACCATTTGCTCGCTCGACCTGACTGTTAGTTTGTGGGTGATAGACTAAAGCATAATCAAGCTTGATGCCCATGTTTTTGCACCAGAGTTTTACCTCGTCGGCCGTAAAGTTCGTGCCGTTATCAGTGATGATGCTGTGGGGGACGCCGTAACGGTGTACGACCCCGGATATGAAGTCTATCACCGCTCCAGATTCGGCCGTCTTAACAGGCTTGGCTTCTATCCATTTGGTGAACTTATCCACCATGACCAGTAAGTATTTTTGCTTGTGGGTTCCTCCTTTAAGGGGTCCAACCATGTCAAGCCCCCAGACCGCAAAGGGCCAGGTGATGGGGATGGTTTGGAGGTCGGTGGGTGGCATATGGCTTTGGTTAGCAAAAAGCTGGCAACCAACGCATCATTGGACTAAGTCCTGAGCGTCTGCCCAGGCCGTCGACCAATAGAAGCCTGTAGGGAAGGCCTTGCTTACAAGGGCCCGGGCCGCCGCGTGGTGACCGCCGAGTCCGGCATGAATTTCAGCCAGAAGATTCCGCCCTTCCTCTTCGGAGATGCACCTTTGAAGGACTCCGGTGGTGCTTTTCTTATAAAGCTCTCTCTCATGCACTTTATAGGCTTTAGATCGTCGCACTATGCAGCGTGCCTCGTTTTGGTCCGCGGGAAGTTCCTACTTAGTTAAGTAGGCTACGAATGGTTCTGTCCATGGGGCGATGACTGCCGTTATTACGTGGGCTGAAGATGTTATTTCGTTGGCACGGCCTCCAATTACGTCAGAATATTCGGTGTCGGGCAGTGCGGTTGGGTCCGGGCTGTTATTTCCGGGTTCCCCTTCCCATACTACGGATGGCTTGAACAGCCTCTCCAAGAAGATGTTTGGAGGGACGGCATCGCGTTTTGCACCGATGCGTGCCAGGACGTCTGCTGCCTGGTTGTTTTCCCGGGCTATATTGTGAAATTCGAGCCCCTCGAACCGAGCTGACATTTTTAGGACGGCATTGCGATAAGCTGCCATTTTTGGATCCTTGGCATCAAAGTCTCCATTTATTTGGGATATCGCGAGGTTCAAATCCCCGCGCACCTCTAGGCGTTGAATGCCCATGGATGCTGCCATCCGGAGACCATGTGGAAGGGCCTCATATTCGGCTGCGTTGTTGGAGTCCGTATACATTATCTGGAGTACATATTGAACTGTATCTCCTGTTGGGGACGTCAAAATGACGCTAGCCCCCAGACCAGCCAACATTTTGGAGCCGTCGAAGTGCATGATCCAGTTTGAATGTGTGTCGTACTCTTTAGGGAGTTCGGCTTCCGTCCACTCGGCGACGAAGTCGGCCAAAACTTGCAACTTAATAGCTCACCGTGGCTTGTAAGTTATGTCGAAGGGGAGGAGCTCAATGGCCCATTTGGCAATCCGGCCCGTTGCGTCGTGGTTGTTTATAATATCGTTAAGTGGTGCTTCCGAGGCTACTGTTATCGAACACTCTTGAAAGTAGTGTCGCAGCTTCCGGGATGCCATAAATACCGCGTACGCTATCTTTTGATAATGCGGGTACCGTGACTTGCATGGAGTAAGGACAGTGGACACATAGTAAACCGGCTTTTGAAGGGGGAATTTGTGTCCGTCTGTTTCTCGTTCGACGACGAGCACTGCGCTTACTACTTGATGAGTTGCCGCAATGTATAATTGCATTGGTCCGCCAATGTTTGGCGCGGCCAGGACTGGGTTTGTTGCCAATATGGCTTTTATTTCGTCGAGTCCGGCCGTGGCGGCATCCGTCCACTCGAAGTGTTCGGTGCGCCGAAGGAGGCAATAAAGGGGTAATGCCTTTTCTCCCAAGAGGGAGATGAAGTGGCTTAGAGCCGCCACGCATCCGGTCAATTTTTGTATTTGTTTGAGGTCATTTGGGATGTCCAATTGTGATAGAGCTCGGATCTTGGCTGGGTTTGCTTCAATTCCTCTACCGGATACAATGAAGCCCAAGACCTTTCCGGCCGGTACGCCGAAAACGCATTTTTCCGGGTTGAGCTTGATGTCGTATTTTCGGAGGTTATCGAATGTGAGCCTCAAGTCGTCTACTAGAGATTCGACATGCTTGGTTTTGACGACCACGCCATCTATGTATGCCTCCACTGTTTTGCCGATCTGGTTTGCCAGACATGTCTGAATCATGCGCTGATATGTTGCGCCGGCGTTTTTGAGCCCGAAGGGCATTGTCTTGAAGCAGAATGGGTCGTACGGTGTGATGAATGCCGTTGCGGCTTGGTCTGGCTCTGCCATTTTAATTTGATGGTAGCCGGAGTATGCGTCGAGGAAACACAATGAATCGTGTCCTGCGGTAGCGTTGATGATTTGATAGATGCGGGGGAGGTGGAAGGAATCCCTGGGCAGGCCTTGTTAAGGTCCTTAAAATCGACGCACAAGCGCTGGATTTGTCCTTCTTTGGTACCATCACCAGGTTTGCTAGCCAGTCCGGATGTTTTATGTCTCTGATGAATCCGGCCTCCAATAGCTTGGCTAGTTCCTCTCCCATGGCTTGTCTCTTAGGTTCGGAGAAACACCGAAGAGCCTGCTTGACTGGCTTGAATCCTTTTAGGATATTTAGGCTGTGTGAGGCCAGCCTACGTGGGATTCCTGGCATGTCTGAAGGGTGCTAGGCAAAAATGTCCCAGTTCTCGCGTAGGAACTCTCATAGTGCGGCGTCGACATCAGGGTTTAATTGTGCCCCGATGGAAGCTGTTTTGTAGGGTCCGCTGGATGGACTTGGAATTTGACTATTTCGTTCGCCGGTTTAAAGGAGGTGGACTTGGATCTTTTATCGAGTATCACATCGTCCCTGTTCACCGTGGAGCGCAGCGCAGTCAGTTCCTCGGCCACTAGGGCTTCGGATAGTGCCTCAAGGGCCAGTGCGTCTGTCTTTTTTTCGGTGCGGAGTGCTATGTCCGGATCACTAGCAAGAGTGATGATTCTGTTGGGCCCGGGCATTTTGAGCTTCATGTACCCGTAATGGGGTATGGCTTGGAAGATTGTAAACGCCTCCCGCCCTAATAGAGTGTGGTATCCGCTACAGAACGGGGCCACTTGGAACGTGACCTCTTTGGACTTGTAATTATCTGGCGTGCTGAACACCACATCTCGTGTGATTTTTCCTGTACAGCGCGCTTCCTGACTGGGGATTATTCCTCTAAAGGTTGTGCTGCTTCGCTCGATGTGGTTCTAGTCTATTTCTATTTTTCGAAGGGTTTCCTCATAAATGAGGTTCAATCCGCTGCCACAGTCCATGAGTACCTTGGTGATTCGAAAGTCGTCCACTATTGGACAGAGGACCAATGCGGTTGGTGCTCGGGCTGTTCGGAATTTAGGTTCATCACTGGCATTAAAAGTAATAGTTGTGTCACTCCATGGGTTTATTGTTGGCGCGTGGTAGACCTCGGCAAGGCTGCGGAGTGTTCATTTTCGCATATTATTTGATGCGAAAGTCTCGAAGACTGTTAATACCGTACTGGTATCCCTAGGCTGGTGCTCTGTGGCTTCTGGGGTTAGAAGATCTTTGCCACTTTTGGCCACCTACCGGAGTATCCAACATGCTCTAAGGCTATGAGTTGGTGAGGCGCCCTCTGCACTGTGAATTTTACAGGGTCCATTGAGCCATCCCTCCAGTACAGTTCCATGCCCTGTAGAGGGTTTTTGCTTTTTGGTGTTTAACCCGGGTGTCTGGCGATAATGCACCCTTTTATTTCGGACTGGGTTTGTATTCAGGGCCGGATTATCCCAAAAATTTATTTCGGTTTTCCAGGCGTTTTCCATCGCACAGTACTTTCGTACTATGGACACCAAGTCGGCAATGCATGTAATTTCGCGGCGACTTATGGCGTTGAGGATTCCCTTGTCCGTGCAATTATTACAGAAGAGTGAAATTAAGTCTTCCTCGCGGCAGTCCTTTATCCTGTTCATGACCAGGAGGAATCTGGCCCAGTGATGGTGTACTATTTCTTCGGGCTCTTGCCTAATTTGGGCTAGATCACTTATGTTTGGGTGGGTGGGAGGAATTGAATGTGAATCCTCACCCAATCTGAGACTCAGGGGCCAAGGAGTTTCCGAACTCAGAAGTTTGGATTCTTGGATGTTTTCCAATGAATCTAGCCCGCTGCCTGATTCTAGGTTCAGGTCTTGAGTGACGTCCTCCCCTCCGCGGGCATCCAGCTTGGAGGGATAGGGAATCCGGACATAGCTAGTCCTTAAGATAGATGAAGGGTTGCCGCACTGTTCCTCCACCACTTCAACGTGATGGGTGACATGGGGAGAGTTGATCTCTCTCAGATCGGGTTTAGGCCCAATCTGATCGTAGTCTGTAGCGACTCCTAGGGCGGCGGTGCGATCCAAGAGCTCATTTAGGGAAGAGAGCTCCATTGGATCTAACTGCTCGGCAAGTTCCGAGTTGACGTGAAGATTGCTTTCGATGACCCGGGAAGTCATCGTCGGCGCAGCGGCCGAACAGGTGGTCATAAGAAAACCACCTAGCCGGAGAGTTTGGCCGACAGCCAAAGCTCCCTTGGCAACAGTGCCGTCTTTAAAGACGGGATGAGGCATCCTTCCTGATGGCGACGCACAGCGAAACTCTCAATGAAAGCACCAATGTCGGTGTCAAAACCGGCGGATCTTGGGTAGGGGTCCCGAACTGCGCGTCTAGGACGGATGGTAACAGGAGGCAGGGGACACAATGTTTTACCCAGGTTCGGGCCCTCTCGATGGAGGTAAAACCCTACGTCCTGCTTGATTAATATTGATGATATTGGTAGTACAAGAGTAGATCTACCACGAGATAAGAGAGGCTAAACCATAGAAGCTAGCCTATGGTATGATTCTATGTTGTCCTATGGACTAAAACCCCCGGTTTATATAGACACCGGAGAGGGTTAGGGTTACACAAGGTAGGTTACAAAGGAGGAGATATCCATATCCGTATTGCCTAGCTTGCCTTCCACGCCAAGTAGAGTCCTATCCGGACACGAGACGAAGTCTTCAATCTTGTATCTTCATAGTCTAACAGTCCGGCCGAAGGATATAGTCCGGCTGTTCGGAGACCCCCTAATCCAGGACTCCCTCAGCTGGGCCGAGGAAGCGGTCAACGCGAGCAGGATGAGGCGGCTCTGTTCTCGTCTCTCAAAAACAGACACAGCAGCGGGGGCGCGAGGTTCAGAGCTGCGGGGGTGGCAGAGACGAGCGGGACAAGGTGCGGGGCGGCGACGGGTCTTGGCGCTGGAGTGGTCGCGGTCAAATGCCTGAGGCGCGCATTCGTCCTCCTGCTCGAAGCAGGGGGTGCAGGGGGGCGAAGCAGGGACTTGGCGGGCGGCGCAGGTGGTCTCCTATGGGGCGGGTGGCGCCCTGGAGGCGGGGACGAGCCGAGGACACAGGCCGCGTCGGATCCGGCCAGTGGGAGCCCATCTCCGATGGTGGTGGCACCAGATGGCGCTCCTGTTCAAGGCAAGGATAGAGAGAGAGAGAGTTATTCAGAGAAGCCGAACGAAAAGGGGAAGAAGAGAGAAGGCGAGGGCGACGGGCGTGCGAGGAGGCATCGGGTGCACTGGCGACCCTGTTGTTCGGGTGCTGGTCGCGGTAGAGGCTCGGGGCAGAGGGGGAGCACGGCGAAGTCGAGACAGAGGCGTCCTGCATATCCGGCAGGGATGGCGACCTTGACACAAGGGAGAGGTGGAGGCATGGATTCGGTGAGGCGGCGGAGTTCCTTCGGCGGCCATGGCGCCTGGCATGCTCCCTGTTGCAGCGGTACAGAGAGAAAGAGAGCCAAGTGAGAGAGAGAGAGAGAAGTTGGGAGAGAGAGAAGAGAAGAGGGGAATGGGCATGCACAGCTCACCGGGGTTCTCACCATGCACACGAGGCATGGCGGATGGAGCGACTCCAGCCGCGCTCGAACGAGGAGGCAGAAGCGGGGCGGTGCTCTAGTGGCTCAGGGACACGAGCAACGGCTGCATCCGGATGGCTCAGCGGCTGGACGCGAGGAGGAGGCGATGGAGAGGACAGTGAGGCGCTGCATCGAGCGAGGTGGAGGGCAAGGGGATCTGGAGGCAATAGGTGGCGAGCGATGCTTGGGGATGGATGGATCCCAAGGGGGATTTGGTGAGTGGGTGGCGGCGGCTGATCCGAGGAGGGGGAAGGGTGTAGTTGGCGGCTGTAGGGGGGACAAATGTCCTAGGATTTAGGGTTTGGGTCTAAAAATGGATTAGGGGTCTATAAATGTACAAAAGGGGAATGATTTGGATCCTCCGATCACGATCGGGCGGTCCGGAATAAATGGATTAGGGAGTTTGTCGGCGTTCTGGGAACGGGGGTCCCGAGACTTGCCTGCCTGCGGCCCATGGCGTGGCCAAGCAGCAGGCCATACGGCCCATCTTCATCAACAAAGCATCCAAGACCCTCGCGAGGGGCCAAGCCTCGCGAGGGGGACGACGCAAGACCTCCTCTGGAGCGCCTGGTCAGGCAAGCTCGCGAGGAGCAGAGATATCAAGGCAAGGCGAACCTCACGAGGCTCTCGTGACGTGAGGCATGACGATCGACACCAGGCGGGCGCCAGCGCGCGCAGTGTCCTTGTTTCCCCTTTGGTGCAAAGGGGTCAAGCGCAGCCGCGGAGTACTGAGGCCTCGTGCAAAGGTTGCCATTTCGGTGCAACAAGACCAAGACCATGGACTGCAAGATGAAGGTCATTGTGGAGCCCAAGACGGCGTCACCCCAGAGCCTTTCACATGCGAAGACCGCTTTTGTCAGGATAGCTTGTACTAGATGTCCCCCTTCAAATTAGCCCGCCATTGTTCTCTCTCTTCCCGCTCGATATTTGGGAAGAGGACCAGGGCCTCTATAAATAGGACTAACCACCACCATAGTATCGGAGCTCATCTCATCCTAGCTTTAGAGAATCTACACACCACAAGTTCATAAGCATAGGAACACCTCAACCTCAGGAGGCCGTTCTTCCCCTTGTATTGTTCATCATCAGCCCAAGAGGCAATCCACCACCACCACACTGGAGTAGGGTATTACACCACAACGGTGGCCCGAACCAGTATAAACCCCGTGTCTTTCTGTGTTGTGAGTTCGTCGAGTTCGTCTGCAAGATCTTATCGAGCTAGAGCATCGATCGGTAGGAGGGAAAGACTTCGCGTGCACCCCAGTGTTCGAACCTTAAGGGTTAGTCGGAACCCCACATCCGACAATTTGAGCGCTAGGTAGGGGTGTGCCATAGTTTCCCTTCCGTCGGTTCATCGCTCCGTCCCTCCGTCACTCCGTCGTCTCCAAGGCGGACGATGGCCGTGCTCGAGCTGAGCGTCGAGCCGCCCTCGCTGCCCGCATCGCTCAGACGGCTCCCGTCGGCGGGCCGCCTCATCACTCTCCGTCTCCCGCTGCCAACGCTGCCACTGTCTCGGGGGGAACGAGCAGGAGGCATCCTCGCAGCATCCTACGGTGCGGCAGGACGGCCGCACCGCTACTCCCTCACTCACCCCTGCTGGTTCTTCGTCCCACGCGCACCGCGCTCCCATGGAGGCACGGGCTGCGCTCATCACGGCGAACGAGCTCCTGCGTTACCGCCCCATCGACAACCTCTATGGGGAGTGGCTCGACCGCGTCGCCGAGCTTGTTCGTGCCGTAGAGGGCTCTCCGACGCCGTCCCACTCTCTGCCTCCCCCTCAACTAGTCGCGGGCGACGGGGCTCATGGCATGCCTCCACCGCCTCGAACCCAAGACGGTGCCTTGGCACCAAGGCGCGCGCCTCCACAGCGTGATCCACCACGCCCGGCGCCTGCGTGTGAAGAAAGAAGCTGCCAAGAAATCCCGCGGCTGCGAAAAGCTACACCGGCGCTCCCCGCACCACCTCGTCAAGACCGCATGCTGCCTGCAGTGGCGCAGCGCGGACCTCGTCAAGACCAAGTTCTGCCTTAGAAGTGGGCCCCGGCGACCACGGCTGGCTGTTGTGCCTTCACCCCCGAACTATGTAGCGTCGCCTGGCCAGGCAAGTTCAAGCCAGATCTACCTCCTCGATATGACGGCACCGCCGACCCTGCGGAGTTCCTGCAGCTCTATGAGTTGAGCATCGAAGCGGCCAACGGCTACGAAAAAGTCATGGCGAACTGGTTTCCCATGGCTCTCAAGGATGGGGCCCGCTCCTGGCTCCTGAACCTGCAGCACGGCTCGATCTCCTCCTGGAACGAGATGCACGACCGCGTCGTCACTAACTTCCAGGGCACTCGCGACCGCCCATCGGCCGCGGGCGATCTACACCGCATCAAGCAACAGCCAGGAGAGACCCTCCAGAAGTACATCCAGCGCTTCAACAACACCCGCCTCAAGATCCCCAAGGTCACGGACGAAGCCATCATCTCCGCGTTCTCAGACGGCGTCCGTGGAGTCAAGATGAAGGAAGAGCTGGTTATCCACGAGAAGCTTTGCACATCTCAGGAGCTGTTCAACCTGGCGACCAAGTGCGCGAGAGCTGAGGAGGGGCGCCTCTCTCTCCTTGAGCGGCCAGCTGCAGGAGTGGAGGAGAAGAAGGCCAAGGATGTGAAGCGCAAAGAGGTAGTAGTGCTCGCAGCGGAGCCTGACACCATGCGAGGTAGAGATCAGCCCGAGTCATCCAAGAACGGTCGTCCGCTCTGCGCCTTCCACAACTTGAACACCCACAACACCAGCGACTGTCAAGAGCTCAGAGCCATAAGGGAAGGATGCTTTGGTCGACACCCCGAGCGCAACGATCGGGGCTACAGCCATGGAGGAGGATGCGGAGGCGTACGCTGGGACAACCATGGCCCGCGCCAGGAGTGGCGGGACCGGCCTCGTGAGGACCGCAGGCAGGACCAACCTCGCGAGGGCGCCTGGAGGGACCGGCCTCATGAGGATCGCCCCCAGGGCAACGCCGGTCTTCCCCCGTTGCCGCCACCGAGAAGGAACGGCGACCACCACCCGGACAAGGGGGCTGGGGGCTTCCAGGAGCAGCGTGCGATAGCTTGCATCTTGGGAGGTGCTCAGGCCCCAGCCTCTCAGCGCATCTTCAAACAGTTCGCTCGCGAGGTGAACGCGGCGCTCCCCAAGCTCGAGGCCACGCACCCACTCAGGTGGTCCCAATGCGTCATCACCTTCAACTCGGTGGATCAGCTCAAGTGCGCAGCCACCGCTGGCACCGTGCCTATGGTGTGCTCCCCAGTCATCAGCAATGTGCAAGTCACCAAGACTCGCATCGACGGTGGTGCAGGGCTCAACGTCCTATCCGTCGACACGTTCGACAACCTCCAAGTGCCCTATGGGAAGCTCCAGCCCAACCAAGCCTTTCTCAGGAGTGACTGACGGTTCCACCACACCGATAGGGCAAGTCCGCCTGCCTGTCACCTTCGGGGAGCGCAAGAACTACTGCACCGAGCTCATCGACTTCGACGTCGCGCACATCTGCCTGTTGTACAATGCCATCCTCGGGTATCCAGCCCTGGCCAAGTTCATGGAAGTCACTCACCACGGCTACAACGTTCTCAAGATGCCAGGAAGCGGGGGAATCATCACGGTCCCATGTGAAGAAAGGGATGCGGTGTGCTCCCTTGAGCGCGCCTTACAAGCCACAGCAATCGACAACCCTGACAGCAGAAGTGAAGGCCCTCCGGAGACCATCCCCAAGAAGAAGCTGTCGCATCGCGCAAGACCCCAAGAAGATGGGGTCGCGCCAGGAGCCCCGTCAGGATCAGCGCCCGCTCCAGGGGCGCCTCCCTCCACCGCATAGGAAAGAGCGCTCGGCGCCCTCCTCAGGCAGGACTCGGGGGCTCTCTCCTGGAGAGTATCAGACCTTGCCAACCTCATGAGGGAGGTGCTTGGGCACCACTTGGAAGCATGCTTCACGACACGCTTTCCACAGGAGAGCACAGGGCAAGGAGTGCCCACCACACAGGAGTTCATCACCAAGACCAGCCAAGAGCTACAAGACGCGAGAGCCATGTGCGGCGACAGCCGCTCACCGAGCGCGGCTCACCATCCAGGCAAGGGTGTTGAACTGCGCGTCTGCATCGACATCCCAGGGCTCAACAGGGCCGCATCTCATGAATGCTTCTGGCCATCACGTGCGGGCTGCTGTGAGGGTCCACCACACAGCTACGTTCGCATGCCCTTCGGCTTGCCGACCGTGGCGTCGGCCTACCAGCGCAACGTGCGGCAAGTCCTGGCGGCTCAGGAGGCCAAGTTCCACGCCGTTCTGGAGGAGATGGGGACGGTCTTCAGGGAACATCCTGAGCCCCCAGAGCCTCCCGAGGCTCAGGGTCCCGGTGGCTCATGAGGAGCCATTCCTTCAACGCGTGGCTTCAGTTGCACCAACTCTACTTCGTCTACATGACCAGTTGACATCTTCCAAGTTCATTTAAGCTGGGAGCGCCCCTCGGGCTGAATTATTCCCAGGCCACATGGGTCTGTTCCTGTGGCATGTATCCCTTTTGCTCATGTCTTTATCTTACCTTGTTGGGGGCGCCCCTCGGGCTGCATCATCCCCACGCCGCTCGGGCCAGACCCGGTGGCATGTATCTTCCTGCATTTACCTAAGTCGATCTGCTCTTCATGCTTAACCTGCCAACTGCTATCACCTGCTCGATCATCGCCTCCCTCGGGGCCTCTACACAGGCACGGCGCTGGTGCATGGGTCCGTCTATGCCACGACCGACAAATCTGAGTGGTCGAGCTCTGGCTCGCAGCACGCGCCATGCACGTCACCTCACCAGGCCCTCAGTGCCTTCACTTCATCCGGACCAACTAGCGGCAGGCAGGCGGCAGTAACGGCAAACCATGTTTCTTCTTGTGCCTGACCACAGGGATCCCGCGGGAAGGATAGCAGGCGGCACCGCGAGTCCCCTTTTCTCTCATGCGATTCGCTTGCGCGTTAAAAGGGGGCTCCTGAGCATCGCGACTCAGGAGCTCTTACTGGCTCTCCAGCCCTCACCCCCTGGCCTTGACCACGGCATCACGACCTGGCATACAAGTGGCGGCTGAGCTCGCTCGAGGGCCGGGACCTGAGGACGTAGAGCACTAAGAAGAGCTCGGGAGAAGGAAAATTCGTACGGACCTGCCTAGCTATGTCGCGTAAGTTGGCGCGCAGCCCTAGCGTAACATCAGGAATCACCGCGAAGTCAGCAAGATAAGTCTCGCCCTCGGATCAGCTAAATATTTGGGCCTAGTAGACTCTCACACCATGCCGCAACCCCATTGCCGCCAAGTCATCTTCCTTTCTTTCTTTACCATGGCCGCTTGGGCGCTAAGGGGGACCTCCTGAGCATCGCGCCTCAGGGGCTCTTACTGGACCTCGGGCCGAGCACCTCCTGGCCTTGACCACGGCATCGCGACCTGGCATACCAGTGACGGCTATAGCCGCCTTGGGACCGGGACCCGTCAGTGTAGAGAAACAAGCTATCGCGAGGAAAGAAAGGGGGGACCGATCCTTAACGGGACGCGCGTTCATCAAATCTTCATAACAAGGAAGGTAAGTACAAAGGCATTGCAGATCCTTACATGACCCCATGGGCTGATTCATTATTCTTCATAGGAAACAAAAGCTGATGCTACGGGGGATCCTATCTACATCCTTCCGTGGCGACGCCATCATCAACAGTGGGCCACGGGAGGCCGGCGCCAACCCCATCCAGATCAGCGGTGGCGGCAGCCGGACACCGCAGCCCTGCTCCGAGCACAGCGCGAGCTCGGGGGGACGTAGCTGTCGTCGCTCGTCTCCGGAGTCTCGTAGAGCTCAGGAGAACTGCTGGACTCCCAAGGACTGCTGCTGCTGCAGTGGACGCGAGCGGAGCGCGCATCAGCCTCGCGTTCTTCTCCGGAGCAGCACTCTAGGCGACGCCCTCGGCATCGAAGACCTTGAAGAAGAGTGTGGAAGCATCGTCATACTCGAAGTGGATCGCGAGGGCGCCCCTCGCACGACAGACCCGATGTCACACCCTGATTTTCATGCCACAACACTTAAGCTAATAAATCTTGATAAAATGTGGTTTGACAAAAACTTTTGAGTGTTTTGTCTTTGCTTTGATTGAATGTTTGACTGTTGTTTGCAAGTGCTCTAAAAATCAAATAAATCCTCCAACTCTTATACTCCTTCTCCTTGGTCCAAAACCTTTTCCCAATGATCATGCCATGTGTATAGAGCAATATAGTATTTCCTTACAAAATTAATTTGACAAAAAAGTATTTTCGAAAATTAGTTTTCCAAAAACCCCTAAATTGAGGTTTGCACTGCAAATACTTAATTAAGGGCAGTAAAAAACTTTTGAGGGTACTGTCGTCGTTCTGGGAACGGGGGTCCCTAGACTTGCTTGCCTGTGGCCCACGGCGTGGCCAAGAAGCAGGCCGTATGGCCCATCTTCATCAACAAAGCATCCAA
The DNA here is from genome assembly GCF_002162155.2 of Triticum dicoccoides. Classification (NCBI taxonomy): domain Eukaryota; kingdom Viridiplantae; phylum Streptophyta; class Magnoliopsida; order Poales; family Poaceae; genus Triticum; species Triticum dicoccoides. The sequence goes on along the minus strand of NC_041390.1, from coordinate 440,596,720 downwards.
GACCCTCGCGAGGGGCCAAGCATCGCGAGGGGGACGATGCAAGACCTCCTCTAGAGCGGCCTGGTCAGGCAAGCTCGCGAGGAGCGGAGATATCAAGGCGAGGTGTACCTCACAAGGCTCTCGTGACGTGAGCCATGACGATCGACACCAGGCGGGCGCCAGCGCGTGCAGCCTCCTTGTTTCCCATTTGGTGCAAAGGGGGCAAGCGCATCTGCGAAGTACCGAGGCCTCAGGCAAAGGTTGCCATTTCGGTGCAACAAGACCAAGACCATGGACTGCAAAACGGAGGTCATCATGGATCCCTAGACGGCGCCACCCCAGAGCCATTCATAGGCGAAGACCGCTTTTGTCGGGATAGCTTGTACTAGCTGTCCCCCTTCAAATTAGCCCGCCAATGTTCGCTCCCCTCCCGCTCGATGTTTGGGACGAGGACCAAGGCCTCTATAAATAGGACTAGCCACCACCATAGTATCGGAGCTCATCTCATCCTAGCTTGAGGGAATCTACACACCACAAGTTCATAAGAACAAAACACCTCAACCTCAGGAGGTTGTTCTTCCCCTTGTATTGTTCATCATCAGCCCAAGAGGCAATCCACCACCACCACACTGGAGTAGGGTATTACACCACAACGGTGGCCCGAACCAGTATAAACCCCTTGTCTTTCTGTGTTGTGAGTTCGTCGAGTTCGTCCGCAAGATCTTATCGAGCTAGAGCGTCGATCGGTAGGAGGGAAAGACTTCGCGCGCACCCTAGTGTTCGAACCTTAAGTGTTAGCCGGAACCCGACATCCAACAGAGTCCAAAAGATAAACCGAAGATAATTAGGGGATGTTTGGGGATGATCCGGATCCATCGGTACCAACAACCCGGGTCGGGTTCGGGTACGTTTCGGACAAACGTGAGGGGTCGATGCACTGGGCAAAGAGGGGTTAGGCGAACGAGGTCAAGTGTGTGGTTGGGCTGAGAAGAGAGAGGGGGAATGCAACCCGGCAACCATTTCCGAAGACCGGAAACGTCCGACGAATGACCGGCTATATTGCCGCTATAGTTTAACGGTTGGGCTATCAAACGGACTCTGAAAGCGATGAACCTTGGCAGGCGGTCTACTGACAACATAACAACACCGGACGCCAACTTTCATCCCATTCCGAGAACACGTCCCGACCACTTATAAATAATATTTCAGACGTGTCGTGGGTACGTGCGAGTGTGGCTGGGCTCAGAACGAACAACGGACGGAACTGGAGGAACCCGGACGGATGCAAGTTTTGAAAACATGATGATGCAATGCACATGATGACATGGCAAGATGCAACACACAAGCAAAATACATGGCAACGACAGCGAATAACTGGAAGACACCTGGCGCATCGGACTCGGGGCGTTACACCGCTCCTCCCACCTCTCACACCCTCTCGCTCGATCCCGATGGGATCGGGAGCGTTTGCCGCCGCCCTCTGGATGAAGCCATCTGCCGCCGCCATCGCCGGAGATGAGTACCCGGCGACCCTGCACCCTCCTTCCTCCTTCCTCCGTCCCGAACTCTATCTAACCTCTCCCTATATCGTTCTCTCTCTGCTAGGAATCTTGTGGAGCATCGCCGCCGATCTGCTCCCCTTGCCGGATCCATCGACCATCGCCGGAAATGGGGCCGCCGCACCTGGATCTGGTCTGCTCTGGCCTCCGGCGCTCGTCCCCAACTTCCTGGACCTGCTGCCTCCGCCTAGTTCGCGCCGCCGCCGTTGAACCCTGCCTCCTGCGTCGTCTATTGCGTACGAGGATGCACGCACGCCCGCGTTGACCTCGCCAGCACGCCTTCCAGCTCCAGGTGGGCCGGCCTCCACTCTAGCCGAGGCCAGCGCGCCAGGCTTCGCTGCCGGCCTCTCCTTCGACCTGGGCATGGCCCATGGTGAGAGCCCAGCTCAGTGCCTAGCTTTTCAGCCCGTTGTATGTTTTTCCTGATGCTGTGATTTTCTTTTTATTCCAGTGAGCTGCAGTTTTACAGAGAAGTCCCCCTAGTTCATACAGTTAATAACTCACAAATGGTGCATCGGTTTAAAATGATTTATATATGAAAAATGACTAGAATTTCATCTAGTTTCATAATATCCAACTTTCATGCATGTTTAAAATGTTTAAAATTGTTGTTTGCATTAATTTGCTTAATGCCATGCTAAAATGCTTTATTTCATAACTAAATAACTGTAGCTCCAAACTTAACAAACTTTATATGTAAATGCGGTAGAAAAATGCCTAGTTTAACATGGTGCACTCTTCTTGTATGTCTAACAACTCTAAAATTGTGTATAGGGCAGAACAGTACCAACTTTAAATTATGCACATGGAGAGTTTTCAGAATTGTTGTTTGTTGTTCCGGCCTCATTTAAACTCGTCTAGATAGGTAGTTTTCATATGCTTCACCTCTTGCCATGTTTAACAAAATTTAATATTATTGGGTACATAAACGGGAGAGAACTAAATATTTGATGTGGTGTTCCATCAATATGCAACTCATTGCATATTGAGCTCCACATAACTTGTAGTATTGTTTGTGCACTTTGCCATGCCATGCCTCTTTAAACCGGTCACGCATCATACTTGTTTGCGCATCATGCCATGCTTATGTGATGGTTGTTTACTATGTTGCTTGCTTCTTTCCGGGTTGCTTCTCTCGTTAGCTTCGGGTTCGTTCCGGAGTTGTGAGGATTCATTCGACTACGTTTGTTTGTCTTCTTCATGGACTCGTTCTTCTTCCTTGCGGGATCTCAAGCAAGATGACCATTCCCTCGAAATCACTTCTATCTTTGCTTGCTAGTTGTCCGTTCTATCTCTATGTCGCGCTACCTACCACTCGTTATGTCATGCCTCCCATATTGCCATATCAAGCCTCTAACCCTCCTTCCTAGCAAACCGTTGTTTGGCTATGTTACTGCTTTTGCTCAGCCTCTCTTATAGCGTTGCTAGTTGCGGGTGAAGCTAAAGTTTGTTCCATGTTGGAACATGGTTATGTTGGGATATCACAATATCTCTTATTTAATTAATGCAACTATATACTTGGTAAAGGGTGGAAGGTCGGCCTTATGCCTGGTGTTTTGATCCATTCTTGCCGCCCTAGTTTCCGTCATACCGGTGTTATGTTCCTTGATTTTGCGTTCCTTACGCGGTTGGGTGTTATGGGAACCCCTTGACAGTTCGCTTTGAATAAAACTCCTCCAGCAGGGCCCAACCTTGGTTTTACATTTGCCTAACAACCTATTACACTTCCCTTGGGTCGGCCAACCCGAGGGTCATCTTTATTTTAGCCCACCACCCCGGGCCAGTGCTTCTCTAAGTGTTGGTCCGAACCGGGCAACCTGCGGGGCCACCTCGTGGCAACTTGAGGGCTGGTTCTACTTGTAGCTTGACCTATCCGGTGTGTCCTGAGAACGAGATACGTGCGACTCCTATCGGGATTGTCGACACATCGGGCGGCTTTGCTGGTCTTGTTTTACCATTGTTGAAATATCTTGTAACCGGGATTCCAAGACTGATCGGGTCTTCCCGGGAGAAGGAATATCCTTCGTTGACCGTGAGAGCTTGTGATGGGCTAAGTTGGGACACCCATATAGGGTTTGAACTTTCAAAAGTTGTGCCCGCGGTTATGTGGCAGATGGGAATTTGTTAACGTCTGGTTGTAGAGAACTTGACACTTAACTTAATTAAAATGCATCAACCGCGTGTGTAGCCGTGATGGTCTCTTTTCGGCGGAGTCTGGGAAGTGAACACGGGTCTTGTGTTATGGTTGTGCGTAAGTAGTTTCAGGATCACTTCTTGATCACTTCTAGCTTCTCGACTGTTGCATTTCTTCTCTTCTCACTCTTATTTGCGTTTGTTAGCCACCATATATGCTTAGTGCTTGCTGCAGCTCCACCTCACTACCTTCCCCTACCCATAAGCTTAAATAGTCTTGATCTCGCGGGTGTGAGATTGCTGAGTCCTCGTGACTCACAGATACTTCCAAACAGTTGCAGGTGCCAATGATACCAATGCAGGTGACGCAACCGAGCTCAAGTGGGAGCTCGATGAAGATCTAAGTCGTTGTTTTGTTTCGTTTCCTGTTGATCAGTAGTGGAGCCTAGTTGGGACGATCGGGGATCTAGCATTTGGGGTTGTCTTCCTTTATTTTGGTTCCATAGTCGGACCTTGATTGTCTTCTGGATGATGTATGTTTAACTTGTTATTTGTGTGAAGTGGCGATTGTAAGCCAACTCTTTATCCCTTTCTTATCCAGTACATGGGATGTGTGAAGATTACCCCTCTTGCGACAAGCCTACCATGCGGCTATGCATCTAAGTCGTGCCCCGACACATGGGAGATACCTAGCCACTCATGACTGTGTGTTCGGGATTGTGTGTTCTCGGGTTTAAATACCTAGCCTCTCCAACCAGACATACGGCTGTCACAGCACTTCGAACTGATCTACCTAATCTTTGTCTTCACCGAGCTACTGGTTCTATTTCCTCAACTCTTCCATTTCCTCAACTCTTCCATTTCCTCATTCAGATACTATTGTACTCGATCGTTACTATTTGAAAACTTTGACTGAATACTTTCTCAATTTCTTCAATCCTATTTCTTTAGTCAGTTTATCTTCAGCCTGCTCATCCTGTGTTTATATTACTTGTACTCTATGCTCGTTTTCATTTCTTCATGGTGACTCTGCTACTACTCTGTTATTCTTGCATCTGGATACTTATTCCACTGCTAAGTAGTTCGTTGCTTAGGAATTTCCTCACCCTGAAATTCCTCAGTGACAATGTCGGGGATATACCCCGCGCCGTAACCTGGCCGGAAGAATAACCCGGCTGGACTTGGCGACTCACAAGAGAGCCGGCTGATATTTGGCGTTTCATTTGTAAGCCGCCCAGAGATTGGCCGCTCACTGGTAACCCGGCAGGTGGGGCCGACAGATGATAAGGCCCAAGGCCCAGAAGGCCGGTTTATGTTAATGGTGGGCCGGTTTAAGAGGAAAGGCATGAGGAATATTTACCTTACCAGGAGTTAAGACCCGGACTTGTATCCGGTTTGTATTAGAAGGTAGACTAGTCCTAATCCTAATAGGACTCGACATGTAACCCGCCCCACTAACTTATATAAGGAGGGGCAGGGCTACCCAAAGAGGGACAAGGAAGAAGAAACAATCTCCAGGGCTAAACACAAAGAGTCGGTTTACCGGCGACTCCGTCATGATGATAATGAGACCTAGCCACAAACAGCATGTAGGGTTGTTACGGGATGATGTTTCCCGGGGCCCGAAGCTGTCTAAACCTTTGTCTTGCATGTTGTGTCTCTTGATTATGATCAACCCCTTCAAGCTACCGCATAGATGCGTTGGTCTCACGACTAAGTCCTCACACTAGGACATCTGCCGTGACAAATCCATGACAGTTGACGCCCACCGTGGGGCATGCGCACGGTGGTGTTGAGTTCTTGGAGGGATCTGTCCTAGGGATCGAGGGACTCGCAATTTTTCAGATGAAGAAGAGCTGGTTTGAAAGGATTTACATCAGTATAAAGTTCAGCAGTCCAGATTTGACGATTTGTGAGATTTAAGGTTTAAAAGGAATTAGGGTTGCGATCGGTTCGCTACTGTAAGTTGCCAAGAAGTCGACATCCGAAAATGTTTCCTACGCCGCCCCCTAATCGCTACAAGCCCTGTGTTTTCTGGACCATAGGAAAACTACGTGTGAAGAGAATTGCATCTACAACAGCGGATCCATTTTGACTTCTGAGGGGTTTGGTGATCCAAACTTCACGCAACATTACCCATCCACGATTTCCACAGGTTTGACTGGGTCTAGGTGGGGACTTGATGCCATCCACGTGGGGTCAAGATAAAGTTGTTTGCTATCCAAGAGAAGATTATGGTTTGGGAAAAAAAGGATGACCACGACCCGGAGGAGGATTTCATCTTCAACGCCACAACTCGCCTGGTCCGAGTCTTCCCCGGACTACCGAGTCACCAAATCGCCTTGGCTTCGAGATGCTGCGTTCATCCTTGAGCCGGCCGAACCCGTGGTTCTGAAGTCGCCTCGCCAAACCCTCGCGTTGAGCGGCTGAGCTCTGCCGTGGCTCTGCCTTCGCTAGCTCGCCGCCGTCTGAGATGCTCCGTCGAGCCGCCCCGCGCCGTGAGTTGCCCGCCCTTGCGCCTGGTCAGTTCTGGCCACGACCAAGCCGCCGCCGTTCTGCTGAGTCGCGTACGTGGCCCGAGTAAAGCCGCATGCTCAACCCGCTGTATGGCCACCCTCGCCGGCGTCAGGCTCGGCCCCTTCTATGTATCGCTATGATCTCAAGCTGATGATTCCATGGGCCATGGCAGAGACAGCAGTAGGAGGTGAGAGCTGCGGGGTGATACGTCCATTTTGCATCATGCTTTTATATCGATATTTATTGCATTATGGGTTGTTATTACACATTGTGTCACAATACTTATGCATATCCTCTCTTATTTTACAAGGTTTACATAAAGAGGGAGAATGTCGGCAGCTGGGATTCTAGGCTGGGAAAGGAGCAAATATTACAGACCTATTCTGCACAACTCCAAAAATCCTGAAAATTCACGGAAGATGTTTTCCAAATATATAAAAAAATACTAAGAGCAAGAACTTCACCGGGGGGGCACACCCTTCCCATGAGGGTGGGGGCACGCCCTACCCCCCAGGGCACGCCCCCTACCTCGTGGGCCCCCTGGTTGCCCTTCGCTGGCCATCTTCTGCTATATGGAGTCTTTTGATGGGGAAAAATGATAAGCCATCTTCTCGGACGAAAATCTGCCGCCACGAGGCGGAACCTTGGCGGAACCAATCTAGGGCTTTGGCAGAGCTGTTTTGCCGGGGAAACTTCCCTCCCGGAGGGGGAAATCATCGCCATCATCATCACCAACGCTCCTCTCATCGGGAGAGGGCAATCTTCATCAACATCTTCATCAGCACCATCTCATCTCAAAACCCTAGTTCATCTCTTGTATCCAATTCTTATCTCCAAGTCCGGGATTGGTGCTAGTAGGTTGCTAGTAGTGTTAATTACTCCTTGTAGTTGATGCTAGTTGGTTTAATTGGTGGAAGATCATATGTTCAGATCCTATATGCATATTAATACCCCTCTGATTATGAACATGTTTATGCTTTGTGAGTAGTTACTTTTGTTCCTGAGGACATAGGAAAAGTCTTGCTATTAGTAGTCATGTGAATTTGGTATTCGTTCGATATTTTGATGAGAAGTATGTTGTCTCTCCTCTAGTGGTGTTATGTGAACGTTGACTACATGACACTTCACCATTATTTGGGCCTATAGGAAGGCATTGGGGAGTAATAAGTAGATGATGGGTTGCTAGAGTGACAGAAGCTTAAACCCTAGTTTATGCGTTGCTTTGTAAGGGTCTGATTTGGATCCACATGTCTCATGTTATGGTTAGGTTTACCTTAATACTTTTGTTGTATTTGCGGATGCTTGCAATAGAGGTTAATCATAAGTGGGATGCTTGTCCAAGTAAGGTCAGCACCCAAGCACCGGTCCACCCACATACCAAATTATCAAAGTACCGAATGCGAATAATATGAACGTGACGAAAACTAGCTTGACGATATTCCCATGTGTCCTCGGGAGCGCTTTACATCATATAAGAGTTTGTCCAGGCTTGTCCTTTGCTACAAAAAGGATTGGGCCACCTTGCTGCACCTTATTTACTTTTGTTACTTGTTGCTCATTACAAATTATCTTATCACAAAACTATCTGTTACCACTTATTTCAGTACTTGTAGAGAATACCTTGCTGGAAACCGGTTATCATTTCGTTCTGCTCCTCGTTGGGTTTGACACTCTTACTTATCGAAAGGACTACGGTAGATCCCCTATACTTGTGGGTCATCAAGACTCTTTTCTGGCGCCGTTGCCGGGGAGTGAAGCGCCTTTGGTAGATGGAAGGTAATCCTCTGAGGGGCTTATTCGGGGTATCTTCACCCCGACCAGTCGAGCAAAGAGTTGCTCCTCAACCTAATGAACCTACTGAAAATGAATATGAAAATGAAAATGCTTCCTTTGAAGTTCCTTCGGGTATGATAGAAAAACTGCTAGCTAATCCTTTTTTAGGAGATGGAACAAAACATCCTGATGAACATTTGATATATGTGGCTGAAGTTTGTGGATTATTTAAGCTTGCAGGTGTACCCGAAGATGTTGTTAAGAAGGTCTTCCCCTTATCTTTGAGGGGAGATGCATCGACATGGTATAGGCTATGTGATGATATGAGGTCTTGGAATTACAAACGATTGAAATTGGAATTTCATCAGAAGTTTTATCCTATGCATCTTGTTCATCGTGATCGCAATTATATATATATAATTTTTAAACTCGCGAAGGAGAAAGCATCGCTCAAGCTTGGGGGAGGCTTAAATCAATGTTATATTCATGCCCCAATCATGAGCTCTCAAGATAAATGATTATTCAAAAAATTTATGCTCGTCTTTCTGGTAACAATCGCACCATGCTTGATACTTCTTGTGCTGGCTCTTTTATGATGAAGATTATTGAATTCAAATGGGATTTATTAGAAAGAATTAAACACAACTCTGAAGATTGGGACCTCAACAATGGTAAGGAGTCAGGTATGACACCTAGTTTTGATTGTGTTAAATCTTTTATTGATACCAATATTTTTCGTAAATTTAGCACTAAATATGGACTTGACTCTGAGATAGTAGCTTCTTTCTGTGAATCTTTTGCTGCTTATGTTGATCTCCCCAAGGAGAAGTGGTTTAAATATCATCCTCCCATAGAAGTAAAAGTAGCTGCACCTATTAAAGTTGAAGAAAAGACTATCACTTATAATGATCCTATTGTTCCTACTTCTTATGTTGAGAAACCACCTTTCCCTGTTAGGATAAAGGATCATGCTAAAGCTTCAACTGTAGTTTGTAAAAGCAATATTAAAATATATACACCTCCTGAGCAAGTTAAAGTTGAACCTAATATTGCTATTGTTAAAGATCTCTTGTATGATAATATAGATGGGCATGTTATTTATTTCTATAATGAAACTGCTAGAATTTCTAAACCTCGTGATAAAGATAAGCCTAGACCTGTGGTAGGCATGCCTGTTATTTCTGTTAAAATAGGAGATCATTGTTATCATGGCTTATGTGATAAGGGTGCTAGTGCTAGTGCAATACCTTATTCCTTATACCAAGAAGTTATGCATGATATTGCACCTGCTGAGATGGAAGGTATTAATGTCACAGTTAAACTTGCCAGTAGAGATACTATTTCACCAATGGGAATTGTTAGAGATGTTGAAGTCTTGTGTGGGAAGACTAAATATCCTGCTGATTTTCTTGTTCTTGGTTCCCCACAAGATAGCTTTTGTCCCATTATATTTGGTAGACCCTTCCTAAATACTATTAGTGCTACCATAGATTGCAAAAGGGAAGTTGTTACTATCGGTTTAGATGATATGACTCATGAATTTATTTTTTCTAAATTTGGTAGACAACACCGTGTAGAAGAATTACCTAGTAAGGATGAAATTATTGGTCTTGCTTCTATTGCCATACCTCCTAGTGATCCTTTAGAACAATACTTGCTAGACCATGAAAATGATATGTTTATGAATGAAAGAAGGGAATTAGATGAAGTATTCTTTAAACAGGAGCCTATTCTGAAAAACAATTTACATGTTGAAATCCTAGGGGATCCTCCTCCACCCAAGGGTGATCCCGTGATTGAGCTTAAACCGTTACCTGATACTCTTAAATATGCTTATCTTGATGAGAAAAAGATATATCCTGTTATTATTAGTGCTAACCTTTCAGAACATGAAGAAGAGAGATTATTGAAAACTCTGAAGAAGCATCGTGCTGCTATTGGGTATACTCTTGATGATCTTAAGGGCATTAGTCCCACTCTATGTCAACATAAAATTAATTTGGAAGAAGATGCTAAACCAGTTCGTGATCATCAACGCCGGCTGAATCCTAAAATGGAAGTAGTGGTAAGAAAGGAGATACTAAAGCTCCTTGAGGCAGGTATAATTTATCCCGTTGCTGATAGTCAATGGGTAAGCCCTGTCCATTGTGTCCCTAAGAAGGGAGGTATTACTGTTGTTCCTAATGATAAAGATGAATTGATTCCTCAAAGAATTATTACAGGTTATATGATGGTAATTGATTTCCGCAAATTAAATAAGGCTACTAAAAAAGATCATTACCCCTTACCTTTTCTCGATCAAATGCTAGAAAGATTGTCCAAACATACACATTTTTGCTTTCTAGTTGGTTATTCTGGTTTCTCTCAAATACCTGTGTCAGCCAAAGATCAATCAAAGACTACTTTTACATGCCCTTTTGGTACTTTTGCTAATAGACGTATGCCTTTTGGTTTATGTAATGCACCTGCTACCTTTCAAAGATGCATGATGGCTATATTCTCTGACTTTTGTGAAAAGATCTGTGAGGTTCTCATGGACGACTTTTCCGTCTATGGATCTTATTTTGATGATTGCTTGAGCAAACTTGATCGAGTTTTGCAGAGATGTGAAGAAACTAATCTTGTCTTGAATTGGAAAAAATGCCACTTTATGGTTAATGAAGGTATTGTCTTGGGGCATAAAGTTTTTGAAAGAGGTATTGAAGTTGATAAAGCCAAGGTTGATGCTATTGAAAAGATGCCATGTCCCAAGGACATCAAAGGTATAAGAAGTTTCCTTGGTCATGCCGGTTTTTATAGGGGGTTCATTAAGGACTTCTCAAAAATCTCTCGGCCTCTGACTAATTTATTACAAAAAGGTATACCATTTGTTTTTGATGATGACTGTGTAGAAGCATTTGAAATACTTAATAAAGCATTGATCTCTGCACCTATTGTTCAGCCACCTGATTGGAATTTACCATTTGAAATTATGTGTGATGCTAGTGATTATGCTGTAGGTGTTCTTCTAGGATAAAGAGTTGATAAGAAACTAAATGTTATTCAATATGCTAGTAAAACTCTAGACAATGCTCAAAGAAATTATGCTACTACTGAAAAAGAATTCTTAGCAGTTGTATTTGCTTGTGATAAGTTTAGACCTTATATTGTTGATTCTAAAGTTCCTATTCACACTGATCATGCTGCTATTAAATATCTTATGGAAAAGAAAGATGCTAAACCTAGACTTATTAGATGGGTTCTCTTGCTACAAGAATTTGATTTGCATATTGTTGATAGAAAAGGAGCTGAGAACCCCGTTGCAGACAACTTGTCTAGGTTAGAAAATGTGCTTGATGACCCACTACCTATTGATGATAGCTTTCCTGATGAGTAATTAAATGTTATAAATGCTTCTCATACTGCTCCATGGTATGCTGATTATGCTAATTACATAGTTGCTAAGTTTATACCACCTAGTTTCACATACCAGCAAAAGAAAAAGTTCTTCTATGATTTGAGACATTACTTCTGGGATGACCCACATCTGTATAAAGAAGGAGTAGATGGTGTTATTAGACATTGTGTACCTGAGCATGAACAGGAACAGATCCTACGCAAGTGTCACTCTGAAGCTTATGGAGGACACCATGCTGGAGATAGGACTGCACATAAGGTACCGCAATCTGGTTTTTATTGGCCTACTCTCTTCAAGGATGCCCGTAAGTTTGTCTTATCTTGTGATGAATGTCAAAGAATTGGTAATATTAGTAGACGTCAAGAAATGCCTATGAATTATTCACTTGTTATTGAACCATTTGATGTTTGGGGCTTTGACTATATGGGACCTTTTCCTTCCTCTAATGGTTATACACATATTTTAGTTGTTGTTGATTACGTTACTAAGTGGGTAGAAGCTATTCCAACTAGTAGTGCTGATCATAACACTTCTATTAAAATGCTTAAAGAAGTTATTTTCCCAAGATTTGGAGTCCCTAAGTATTTAATGACTAATGGTGGTTCACATTTTATTCATGGCGCTTTCCATAAAATGCTTGCTAAATATGATGTTAATCATAGAATTGCATCTCCTTATCACCCTCAGTCTAGTGGTCAAGTAGAATTGAGTAATAGAGAACTCAAATTAATTTTGCAAAAGACTGTTAATAGGTCTAGAAAGAATTGGTCCAAGAAACTTGATGATGCATTATGGGCCTATAGAACTGCATATAAAAATCCTATGGGTATGTCTCCGTATAAAATGGTCTATGGAAAAGCATGTCACTTACCTCTCGAACTAGAACACAAGGCTTATTGGGCTATTAAAGAACATAATTATGATTTTAAACTTGCCGGTGAGAAGAGGTTATTTGATATTAGCTCACTTGATGAATGGAGAACCCAAGCCTATGAAAATGCCAAGTTGTTTAAAGAAAAAGTTAAAAGATGGCATGACAAAAGGATACAAATGCGTGAGTTTAATGTAGGTGATTATGTATTTCTATACAACTCTCGTTTAAGATTTTTTGCAGGAAAACTTCTCTCTAAATGGGAAGGTCCTTACGTTATCGAGGAGGTCTACTGTTCCGGTGCAATAAAAATCAACAACTTCGAAGGCACAAATCCGAAGGTGGTGAACGGTCAAAGAATCAAACACTATATCTCAGGTAATCCCATAAATGTTGAAACCAATGTTATCGAAACCATAACCCCGGAGGAATACATAAGGGACACTTTCCGGAACGTTTCAGACTCCGAAAAGGATTAGGTATGTGGTACGGTAAGTAAACCGACTCCAAAACAGTTTTTAAGGCAATATTTCTCCGTTTTGGAATATTTAGAAAAATAGAAAAATAAGCAGCAGTCAGGGAAGGACACGAGGGCAGAGGGCGCGCCCTACCCTACTGGGCGCGCCCCCTACCTCGTGGGCACCTCGTGTGCTCTCCGGACTCCGTTTTCATACACGACACGTATTTTGGTTGGTAAAAATTCATTATATAATCTCCAGGGGGTTCTGAGTCCCGTATCACGCAAAAATCTCATGTCTTTGAGTTGAGTCATCCTGCTGCAGACAGAGCAACATGTCGTCCCAGGATTCGGAAGGAGAAAGCTACGTGGCTGATTACCTTGCAGATCCTAAGATCTATGGGGATGTGGAGCATTGTGGTTGGACTACGAAAGAAGAAGAGGACTATGAACCCAAGGGAAAGGAGGAGACGAGCTCAGATGAAGATGAAGTCCCAATACCTCAACCTGGGGACATGCATGTGGAGTTCAAAAGGTCAAGTCTCCCAGATAGAGTAAAGAAACCTAAGATCAAGTTTATTCCTTTTCGCCTCTTGCAGGAGAACAAGCAGGAACTATGCAAAAAGATACTGAGCCTGGAACAGGAGATCGAGGACCTAAGGGACCAAAATTCTGTCCTCAATCGCAAATTACGGAAGAAGCCTACGCCATCAATAAAATCTCCACCGTCTCCACCAACAAAGAAGAATTGAGTATCTGGTATGGGCACTCCACTTGGCAATTGTCAAGCTTGGGGGAGTGCCCCGGTATCGTATCATCATCACCTTTATCTTTACCGTTTTTCTTAGTTCGATCCTTTTGATAATAGCTTGATCTAGTAGAATAAAAGTTCTTAGTATGATCTAGTTGTGAGTTTTGCTTTATTATCCTTCTATGTAATTGAGTCCATGAGCTATATAATAAAGATTAGTGTTGAGTTAAGGGCTTGATTATTTTGCCATGATCCTAAGTGAATAAAATAAAAGAGAAAGAAATAAAAATAAACAAAGAGATCATATGAGTCTTATGGAGAGTAATGAGCTCACATAAAAATAGTATGATGAATAAAAGTTGTTGAGAGTTGACAAACATAGTTTTGGTCATCGTTGCAATTAATAGGAAGTAATAAAGCAAGAGAGGTCTTCACATATAAATATATTATCTTGGACATCTTTTATGATTGTGAGCACTCATCAAAATATGGCATGCTAAAGAGTTGATATTGGACAAGGAAGACAACATAATGGGTTATGTTTTCTTACATCTAAGATGAATTATATTGTCTTGGATTCCGACATGATGAGCTTGCCTTTCCCCTCATGCTAGCCAAATTCATTGCACCAAGTAGAGATACTACTTGTGCTTCCAAATACCCTTAAACTAGTCTTGCCATAAGAGTCCACCATATCTACCTATGGATTGAGAAAGATCCATCAAGTAAGTTGTCATCGGTGCAAGCAATAAAAATTTCTCTCTAAATATGTATGATTGATTGGTGTGGAGGAAATAAGCTTTATACGAGCATGTGATATGGAAGTAATAAAAGCGACAAACTGCACAATAAAGGTCCATATCACAAGTGGCAGTATAAAGTGACGTTCTTTCGCATTAAGATTTTGTGCATCCAACCATAAAAGCGCATGACAACCTCTGCTTCCCTCTGCGAAGGGCCTATCTTTTACTTTTATCTCCTACATTGCATAAGGTTCATGGTGATCTTCACCCTTCCTTTTTACATTTTATCCTTTGGCAAGTACAATATGTTGGAAAGATCTTGGTATATATGGCTAATTGGATGTGAGTTTTCATGAACTATTACTATTGACATTACCCTTGAGGTAAAACGTTGGGAGGCAAAACTATAAGCCCCTATCTTTCTCTGTGTCCGATTAAAACTCCATACCCATAAGTATCGCGTGAATGTCAGCAATTGTGAAAGATTATATGATAGTTGAGTATGTGGACTTGCTGAGAAGCTCTTATACATTGACTCTTTCCTATGTTATGATAAATTGCAATTGCTTCAATGACTGAGATTGTAGCTTGTTAGTTTTCAATGAAGTTTACGATTCATGCTTGATATTGTGATTGAATTATTACTCTAGCATTAGAGATCATATGACAAGAATTATATAAGTTGTTGTTCTAAGAATGATCATGATGCCCTCATGTCCATATTTTATTTTTATCGACACCTTTATCTCTAAACAGGTGGACATATTTTTCGATTTCGGCTTTTCGCTTGAGAACAAGCGAGGTCTAAGCTTGGGGGAGTTGATACGTCCATTTTGCAACATGCTTTTATATCGATATTTATTGCATTATGGGTTGTTATTACACATTATGTCACAATACTTATTCCTATTCTCTCTTATTTTACAAGGTTTACATAAAGAGGGAGAATGCCGGCAGCTAGGATTTTGGGCTGGAAAAGGAGCAAATATTA
Source organism: Triticum dicoccoides (assembly GCF_002162155.2). Lineage (NCBI taxonomy): Eukaryota > Viridiplantae > Streptophyta > Magnoliopsida > Poales > Poaceae > Triticum > Triticum dicoccoides. The sequence continues at coordinate 440,581,549 of NC_041390.1, read as the reverse complement.
GAGACCTATTCTGCACAACTCCAAAAGTCCTAAAACTTCACGAAAGATGTTTTCCAAATATATAAAAAATACTGAGAGCAAGAACTTCACCGGGGAGGCCACACCCTTCCCACGAGGGTGGGGGGCGCCCTACCCCCAGGGCGCGCCCCCTACCTCGTGGGCCCCCTGGTGGCCATCCGGTGGCCATCTTCTGCTATATGGAGTCTTTCGATGGGAAAAAATGATAAGCCATCTTCTCGAACGAAACTCTGACGCCACGAGACGGAACCTTGGCGGAACCAATCTTGGGCTCTGGCGAAGCTGTTCTGTCTGGGAAACTTCCCTCCCAGAGGGGGAAATCATCGCCATCGTCATCACCAACGCTCCTCTCATCGGGATAGGGCAATCTCCATCAACATCTTCATCAGCACCATCTCATCTCAAAACCCTAGTTCATCTCTTGTATCCAATTCTTGTCTCCAAGTCCGGGATTGGTGCTAGTAGGTTGCTAGTAGTGTTAATTACTCCTTGTAGTTGATGCTAGTTGGTTTAATTGGTGGAAGATCATATGTTTAGATCCTATATGCATATTAATACCCCTCTGATTATGAACATGTTTATGCTTTGTGAGTAGTTACTTTTGTTCCTGAGGACATGGGAGAAGTCTTGCTATTAGTAGTCATGTGAATTTGGTATTCGTTCGATATTTTGATGAGATGTATGTTGTCTCTCCTCTAGTGGTGTTATGTGAACGTCGACTACATGACACTTCACCAATATTTCGGCCTAGATGAAGGCATTGGGGAGTAATAAGTAGATGATGGGTTGCTAGAGTGACAGAAGCTTAAACCCTAGTTTATGTGTTGCTTTGTAAGGGGCTGATTTGGATCCATATATTTCATGATATGGTTAGGTTTACCTTAATACTTTTGTTGTATTTGCGGATGCTTGCAATAGAGGTTAATCATAAGTGGGATGCTTGTCCAAGTAAGGGTAGCACCCAAGCACCGGTCCACCCACATACCAAATTATCAAAGTACCGAACGCGAATCATATGAACGTGATGAAAACTAGCTTGACGATATTCCCATGTGTCCTCGGGAGTGCTTTACATCATATAAGAGTTTGTCCAGGCTTGTCCTTTGCTACAAAAAGGATTGGGCACCTTGCTGCATCTTATTTACTTTTGTTACTTGTTGCTCGTTACAAATTATCTTATCACAAAACTATCTGTTACCACTTATTTCAGTACTTGCAGAGAATACCTTGCTGGAAACCGCTTATCATTTCCTTCTGCTCCTCATTGGGTTCGACACTCTTACTTATCGAAAGGACTACGATAGATCCCCTATACTTGTGGGTCATCACGGGGCGAGAGGAATCGATGGAGATAGAGACGAAGACAAGTCTGCCATAGAAATAGCGCTGCAAGGAGTGGCTCTCGCTGGAGTTAAGAAGATAAGGTTGCCAGTGGTTGGGCCTCACCAACGCGCGTGTCATCCGGAGCCAGCGATCGACGGGAGAGAAAAACCCTTCTTCAGGCACTACATCAGGAAAGAGCTCTGGACCCATAAGCAGACGTGAGCTAGTAGTAGTACTACGTAAATGCTCCTAGATGGACTAGGGCTCAGGCCACGCTACTCTTTCACCTCCACGTGAAGACTCAATCAGTCAAAAAATTACTGGTGAAACTAGTGTTACACCAGAAGTGTCAATGCAAATTTTCCAATATGGACAAGCTGGCCAGAAGAAAAGGTCAACATGCATGAAACAACTTGAGTACTATTAGTATTGTTTACTCAAGAGAGGAAAGAAAACAAAAAGGATCATGTCACCAGAATGAAAAAGGACTGAAGGGAGTGCACATCATCAGATCAACCAAGCATCTTCTATCTTTTTTGTCTTACTACGTCCAACATTAGCATCGGCGTTTGTCTGACAAAAATGCCTGGTGCTATCCTTCTTAGTTATTTTTAATATACTTTAGGTTTCTCTGCAGGTAATGTTTTTTGCGCTGGGTAATTATTCATCACAAATGTGGCGTCATACCTCGGATACGGAGCGCGCCAGCATGATTCTGCGCTAGCGTTCGTCCATGCCACGCTGCCCAGACGGCACGCACAGACTGTTGTCCCTGTAATCCGGTCTACATCAACTCGCCCATCCGCATGTCTTATCGCGCATGCAATTGACTCACCCGTCCGCACTGGCTTACAATGTCGCGGCTGTTTGTTTGTCTGCTCCCGCGGCTGACTCGCCCGTGGTGATCATCAACTCCGCGGTGGATAATTTCTGGTCTAACATATCAAGGTGAAATCTGTCCAATCAATTTTTATTGATACATTTTTTATTCTTTAAAAGAACAAATTACTCCGGCTTGCGATATTATTTATGCAGGACCAATTATTCATCGCAAAAGCTATGGTCGTGTCATGGATGTATAGCTCGCACCACCATTATAATGCGCTAGCATCTGACCACACCATCAAGCTCGGTGAATATATCTGCAAGCCACCATTCTGCAGACCAGTTTACATCAACATGATGTGGTTAAGTCGCCCGTTCGCACTGGCTTACAATGCCGCGGCCGACTCATTTGTCCGAGCCGCCTCTGATGCTGCGGTCGTCTTTGCCATCCGTCTCTCGCGGCTTGGTCTACATCAACACACCTGGCCGCACCTGTCTGCATGAGTTGTTTATTGAGTATGAGCAAGTCACAGCTTGGGTAGCTCGGTTTTATTTCAACAAAATGGAGGTAAATTATCATATACTATCAACCGACGTCTGCATTGGGTGGCCCAATGGGCAGGCACACAAGTCGCCGCCACTACAGTTTGGTTAAACTTCAAATAGCCAGTTGGAAGGAACCATTGGCCGAGTTGCTGACACGGCTCATACAGGATCATTTATAACCCGCCGTAGTCACCTCAACCTTCTGTGGATTCAAATCGTGCTATCAACACCAATGATATACAACTTATGTCGGTTTATATCACGGTCAAAATATGGAGAATCTCAAGGCAACTCCTCGAGTCGCCTTGAGACTCGGGGGCTACATGATATGATTCAGCAAATGTTGCCGGTTTTCAATGAATTCAAGAACCCCAGGACGTTGGAGGGAAAGATAACCTGGTCCCGGAGGATGCTACCATACTAATGAAAAGTTAAAGGCCGTTAGAGAATTTCTGGTTCAAAATGAAGAATGTCGGTTTAAAATACGGTTCAAGGGAAATTTATTCTCCCACAAAGCTCTGAAGGTCTCAAATCCGGTTTAAGAATTTCTCGTTCAAAAAGAATTAATCTCTCACAAGTTCGAGTTTAAATGTCGTCAGAAAATTTCCAGCTGAAAATCAAGATTCCGGTTTAAGATCCGGTTCAAGGGAAAGATGTCTCCCATAAAGCTTTGAAGCTCTCAATATCCGGTTCGAAATTCCGGTTAAAAAGAATTCATCTCTCGCAAGTTCGAGTTCTCACAAAAAATTACAGGGACCAAAGAGAGTTTGTTGCACATCATAACTCAAACATAGGCACCCGGCGAGCACAGCTGAGAAATATATCACTTGTGGGCCTACTACCCAGGTTAAAGGGACCAAAGAGAGTCTGTTGCAAAAGCACAACTCAAACATAGGCACCCATTGAGCACAACTCAAAATATTTCTCGGGGGCTCTTTGCTTCTACAAGAACAAAGAGTCTATAACCTTGTAATAGGCTATAAAAGCTAGGCTTGGAAGCCAGATGTATTCACCTAAAACCCCGGGTTATCCTGCCTTTTTAAGTAAGCCACTCCGCCCAGGTAATCCTGGTTAGACCCGTCGAACGTTTGACAAGTCAATCTTATAAAGACCCTGAACTTGTCATAGTTAAAATGACGATTGGTTAATGTGGGGTCCATCTTATAAGGCTTTGCAAAATGGTTTAACTCAGTGGCCTGGTAGCCCATGAAAAGCCTCACCTTTTTGCATATTTTCTTCTGAAATCTTTATTTTGGCGGTTTATTTTGATGAGGTTTATGTTAATCCGATATTTACAGACCTGCTCTGGATTTTTAGTTGCCAAGTACAAAATTACAAGATAACCATGTCTATTGACCCGGTCTGGCTTTCGACTATAAGTTGTCAGCGCATGATCAGCTATAATCCGGTGTTTAGTGACCCGGCCTGGCTTTCGACTACAAGTCGCCAGTATGATTATAAATCACCGACGTTTATTAACCCGACCTGGCTTTCGACTATAAGTCGCCAGTATGATGATAAATTATCCGGTGTTTATTAACCCGGCCTCGCTTGGGACTATAAGTCGCAAGTATGATGATAAATTATCCGGTGTTTATTAACCCTGTCTGGCTTGGGACTATAAGTCGCCAGCATATATTTGGATTGCACCATTGGAATCATGCGCTCATAAATCATTGGATTATATTATTCAAATCTTCAAATAAGCCAACATGGCTGGATTTTATTATGGTTATCAATAACCAGTATTATGATTAAGGTTTTCAAAGTCTCTTTAGCGCATTGGCTATTATTTTATCAATCGATATGATTTATTCTATAATGGAGGGAATAGTCCCGAGTCGCGGCAGGCTTACGACCCGGCACTTGGGGGCTACATTATTCAAGTTAAGATTATATCAAATATGCGAGTCTCATGTCGATGCAAGCATGCACCATGACACTTGGGGGCTAATGCAAAATCATTTTTATTGGACTTATTGAAGACCCGACTCATCACATCATAATGAGCCAGCCCTTGGGGGCTACCATTTGCTCCTATCAATAATTCAAGGTACACAACTCTTAATCCATTATATTCAAGGGTCCACTGCTCAGTTGGTAAAGCATAAAGCTCTTAGCCTTGTGGACGTGGGTTCAAGCCCCATGGTGGAGTTACATCATATGATGTTATTTTCAATGAAGCATGATCATATTTATAAAAGTCCTTGCTCATTATTGCATAATGATCCGGCCCTTGGGGGCTACACTGGTTGAAGTTTTTTGAGCATCAGGCAATTACAAGTCCCAGGTTGCTACAAGCATGACAACCCGGCACTTGGGGGCTACATAATATGGAGTATTCAGTTTTTACTAGTGACTGGGATGAACAACATGGATTTCTTCAAAAGTGGCAGTATTTATATTGAAGCAAGTTTTAAGCCATCACTTTGTTCTGCTCAAGACTTGGGGGCTACAGGTAATATGCATATAAGGAGAAATATTTTCAAATTCTCAGTTTTGAGCAAACCAGATTGACCCGGTGTCACCAATCATTATGACCTGGTGTCTGCAACAATCATAACCCGGCGTCATCAATAATTATGACCCGGTGACGGCGACAATTATGACTCGATGCCATCGGTATTTACAAACCGGCAATTTTGGTAATAATAAACTGGCAAGCTTTATGTCTTCAAACCGGCAGAATATCAGATAGTATTTCAAGACCAATATTTCTTAAGCCGGCGCTTTGGAAACCGGTCAAGTGGATTATTCTTCACAACATTTTTCTATGAGAAACCAACGTCAGCAATTTGAGTATGAAGCTGGTTATTGACCCGGATTTTTTAGAAGGAGGAAATGACAAGGACTTAAGGATGATCAAGTGCCGGCTTACAAGAATATTTAACCCGGAGCACAACCTGTCAAATTTGTTCTTGAGTTATTTTGCAGGATCAGTTTAACATGGATAAATCAAACTTAAACTTGGGGCTAATGTCGGGGATATACCCCGTGGCGTAACCCGACCGGAAGTATAACCCGGTCGGACTTGGCGACTCACCAGTGGCCCGGCTGATACTTGGCGTTTCATTTGTAAGCTGCCCGGAGATTGGCCGCTCACTGGTAACCCGGCGGATGGGACAAACAAATGATAAGGCCCAAGGCCCAGAAGGCTGGTGAGGGAGTCCTGGATTAGGGGGTGTTCGGGTAGCCGTACTATACCTTCAGCCGGACTCCTGGACTATGAAGATACAAGATTGAAGACTTCGTCCCGTGTCCGGATGGGACTTTCCTTGGCGTGGAAGGCAAGCTTGGTGATGCGGATATTCTAGATCTCCTACCATTGTAACCGACTCTGTGTAACCCTAGCCCTATCCGGTGCCTATATAAACCGGAGGGTTGTAGTCCGTAGGACAGAATCAACTCCATACACAACAATCATACCATAGGCTAGCTTCTAGGGTTTAGCCTCCTTGATCTCGTGGTAGATCTACTCTTGTACTACCCATATCATCAATATTAATCAAGCAGTACCTCCATCAAGAGGGCCCGAGCCTGGGTAAAAGAAAGTGTCCCCTGTCTCTTGTTACCATCCGGCCTAGATGCACAGTTCGGGACCCCCCTACCCGAGATCCGCCGGTTTTGACACCGACATTGGTGCTTTCATTGAGAGTTCCTTTGTGTCGTCGCCTTTAGGCCCGATGGATCCTTCGATCATCAACAACGATGCGGTACAGGGTGAGACTTTTCTCCCCGGACAGATCTTCGTCTTCGGTGGCTTCGCTCTGCGGGCCAATTCGCTCGGCCGCCTGGAGTAGATCGAAAGCTACGCCCCTAGCCATCAAGTCAGGTTTGGAAGCCTAAACTATACGTTTGACATCTGCGAAGACTTGATCTTCGATGCATTCGAGCCACAGCCAAGTGCGCCGCACTGTCTTGATGGGCATGATATAGCTCTGCCGCCGAACAGCGCCTTGGAGGCCGCACACGCATCGGCTTCAACCATTGATTCGGAGCCTACTGCGCCAACCGAGGATCAGTGGTTGGACGCTGCCTCAGGGGCTGCGATCTCAGAGGCGATCCAGCCAAACTCCAGCCCCACACTCCGCATGGCCCGTGACTCCAAGGAGCCGGATTCCTCTCCGAACTCCAAGCCCCCCGTGCCCCTGCCGATCGAATCAGATTGGGCGCCGATCATGGAGTTCACCGCCGCAGACATCTTTTAGCCCTCGCCCTTCGGCGACATCCTGAATTCTCTAAAGTCTCTCTCTTTATCAGGAGAGCCCTGGCCGGATTATGGTCAGCAAGGATGGGATACGGACGATGAAGAAATTCAAAGCCCACCCACCACCCACTTGGTAGCCACTGTCGACAATTTAAACGACGTGCTCAACTTCGACTCCGGAGACATCGACAGCATGGATGACGATGCAGGATATACCGAGGAACCAACGCCCATAGAGCATTGGACAGCCACCTCATCCCATGATGTGTATATGGTGGATACCCCTAAAGGAAGCGACAACGAGGAAAAAGGGGATGGGACGGGAGATCGACCCCCCGAAAAGCAATCAAAGCGTCGGCGTAAACGCCGACCCAAACCCCGCCTCGACAAAAACCCAGCCATAGAGCAGGACAAGCCGGTAGACGACGAGCAGGCCTTAGAGCAACTGTCCGAGCAGGGCAACACGGGTAGAGAAACCGAACATCCCTCCCCCGGCGAAAACGGCATCACGGACGGCCTCACGCCAAATAAACCTATGGAGCAGAAGAATCTCCACGAGAGGCTCGTTGCAACTGCACGCAGCCTAAAAAAGCAGAAGCGGAAGCTAAAAATAGCAGAAGATGCACTCCGGATCAGATGGAGCAAGGTAATCAACGCCACAGATAAGTACGGCGACATTCGCCGCACTAAAAGCTATCAGAAAAGAAAGCTACTGCCTGAATTCGACGAAGAGGCCTTAGAGCCCTCGCATTCAAAAATGAAAAAGCCACACGGTCGGATAGACGACCCCATAAAGCGGCAAGCGGCGCCCCACCTAAATCGGCATGCAACCCTCTTAAGGATTCGCATCATGGCCCAGTCAGGTCCATTTACGGGCCAAGAAAGCAAGCTCTCGTAAGCAACGCTATGAAGCCATCATCCGAATCCGGCATACCCAAATACAGGGGCGCCGCACACCCCCTATGTTTCACCGATGAGGTCCTGGACTATGAGTTCCCAGAGGGATTCAAACCCGTAAACATAGAGGCATATGATGGAACAACAGACCCTGGAGTATGAATCGAGGATTATATCCTCCACATACACATGGCTAGAGGAGATGATCTCCACGCCATAAAATATCTACCCCTTAAGCTTAAAGGGCCAGCCCGGCATTGGCTTAAAAGCCTTCCAGAAAACACAATTGGAAGCTGGGAGGAGCTCGAGGATGCTTTCCGAGCAAAGTTTCAAGGGACCTATGTCCGTCCTCCGGACGCAGACGATCTTAGTCACATAACTCAACAACCCGGAGAATCAGCTCGGCAGTTCTGGAATAGATTCCTCACTAAAAAATCAGATAGTCGACTGTCCGGACGCCGAAGCCTTAGCAGCTTTCAGGCATAATGTCCGAGACGAATGGCTCGCCAGACACCTCGGCCAAGAAAAACCAAGAACAATGGCCACACTAACAAGCCTCATGACCCGCTTTTGTGCAGGGGAGGATAGCTGGTTGGCAAGGTGCAGCCCCAGCAACCCAAGTACATCTGAAACCAGGGATGGAAACATAAAACCGCGACGCAACAAGGACCATCGCTGGACTAAGGACAAAAGTCCGAAGAGCACGGCAGTCAATGCCGGATTCAAAGGCTCACGGCAAAATAAGGAAAAATTGCCCCCCCCCCCAGGATAACAAGGACGATCCATCTAACCTAAATAAAATCCTGGATAGGATATGTCAGATACACAGTACTCCCGGGAAGCCTGCTAACCATACCCATGGAGACTATTGGGTTTTCAAACAATCCGGCAGACTCAATGCCGAACACAAGGGGCTCGACACACCAAGCGAAGACGAGGACAAACCCCAAAAGTAGAGTACCAGGAAACAAAAGAACTTCCCACAAGAAGTAAAAACAGTGAACTCACTTCACATAACAAAACATGCGGTGCCCATAAAGGTACGCACCACACGACCCAAAGGGTCCTGCCACTAGTTGTCAAAACCGATCATCTTCGATCAGCTAGATTATTCTAGGAATATCAAGAATGCAGGCTGGACTGCCTTGATACTCGATCCAATAATTGGCGGACTCAAGTTTTCAAATGTCCTTATGGACGGCGGTAGTGGACTAAACCTGATATATCAGGATACAATCCCATGGGGATAAACCCAACAAGAATCCACGCAGCAAAACCTCCTTTCAAGGGGTAATACCTGGTCCGGACACCCAGTGTACGGGTTTTCTCCGGCTCACAGTCACATTCGGCTCTGCCGATAACCTCCGTCGCGAAAACCTGACATTCCATATTGTCCCGTTCTCAAGTCGCTATCAAGCACTACTGGGACGTGAAGCTTTCGCTCGCTTTAACGCAATACCGCATTATGCATCTCTTACGCTTAAGATGCCCGGTCCATGAGGCATCATCTCTTTGAAGGGGAAGCACTAAAAAGTGTGCCTCCCCAAGCGGAGGACCGTGCGTCCGCTTTGACAGCCCCACAGCAAAATGGCCTCAGCGGCCAAAACACTTCAAAATAGGTCATTTAAGACCACGAACGCGGATAGACGAGTTCGATGCAAAATCATCATTGATGCAGGACTAGAAGCCTTATACCCCCGCACTAGGGGCTCCACGCATATACAATAAGAGACAATAAAGCTCAAACTTATATATGTTACTTTACACTTTACTTATTTTAAACTTTTTCGGCACGACCCGTTTTCAACTCAGTTCCACTCTTTTACAGATGAACGTCGTGCGACGCCCGTCCAGGATACGGCACAACGGAGACACAGGCGCAGACATGCAGTAGGGACCCGTCTTAAAGGATTCTTTTTAGATTAAGACCCTGCGTAAACCTTTTTTACTATCTCTTGTTGCTACACATCCCTTGGTTTTTTCTTTCTAATATAACCAAGGAGGAGGCTGGCGTCTTGGCATATGGCCACGTCAGAATTTTTGCACGTACCTGGACACTAGGGGCTTTTTTAATAAAGAGTGTTGTTTGGCCCGCACTCATAAAGACCGAACACCTTAGGGAGTGTTCGACGTCGCGAGTTTTGGCATTATATGCATCAGCTCCAAATCATGTCTTTGGTCAAATGTTGGGTTGCCCGGCTCCTGAGTTCGACTACCTTACATTCCGCTCTATCGGCTAAGGTAGCACCAGGAGAACTACTGCGATTGTGCCCCCAGTTCGGCCAGGGCGAGCACCTTAGTAGAGAAAGCCGAAAACTGACTGTCATGATGTAGCGTGAGACTGGTCAGCCACTCGATGATCGATCGGAATCTATCGGATTCCTCCACTTTAACGAAGGGCCGCTTCCCGGTCAGGCACATACGCGCCCCGAATTCGGACGAGCGCAGTTGCCACCAAAGAGCTACCTAAAGAGTCTCAATTTCAAACTCCTATGGCTAAGTGAAAGTGTTAAAGCATTATAGTCCGGTTGCCTGGCCCGCTGCACTATCACCTCCTTTGTAGGACCAAGACGTTGGGTTAAGTGTGAAAATGCGTCTTCTGCGAGCACCCCCGCACTATGTGCGTGGGGGCTGAAGCCAACGACTGCCATCTTTCAGATTCTATATAT